>NC_064862.1:60630989-60965989 GCF_024139225.1 Suncus etruscus | reverse complement strand
CAGGCTCAGAAATTGCTCCTGGCAGGCACGGGGGACCATATGGGACGCCGGGATTCGAACCGATGACCTCCTGCATGAAAGGCAAATGCCTTACCTCCATGCTATCTCTCCGGCCCCATAATTTTTACTTTAAATATAATACTGAAGGCTGGAGAGATAGCACAGCAATAGGGCAATTGCCTTGCATGCAGTCAACCCGGGAGGGACCTGTTTGATTCCCAGCATTCCATATGGTTCCCCAGTCTGCCAGGTGCAATTTCTGAGTGCAGAGCCAGGAGTAACCTCTGAGTGTTACTGGGTGTGGCCCAGAAACAAATCCTCAGTCAATAAATAAATAAATAAAGATTTTTTGGGGGGGCCACACCCTTTTGATGCTCAGGGGTTACTCCTGGCTAAGCGCTCAGAAATTGCTCCTAGCTTGGGGGGACCATATGGGACGCCGGGGGATGGAACCTCGGTCCTTCCTTGACTAGCACTTGCAAGGCGGACACCTTACCTCTAGTGCCACCTCTCTGGCCCCCAAACTTTTTTTTTTTTGAGATTTTTTTTTTTTTTTTTTGGTTTTTGGGCCACACCCGGTAACGCTCAGGGGTTACTCCTGGCTATGTGCTCAGAAGTTGCTCCTGGCTTGGGGGACCATATGGGACACCGGGGGATCAAACCGCGGTCCGTCCAAGGCTAGCGCAGGCAAGGCAGGCACCTTACCTTTAGCGCCACCGCCCGGCCCCTTTTTTTGAGATTTTTTTTTTAATTTTTTTTTTTTATTTAAACACCTTGATTACATACATGATTGTGTTTGGGTTTCAGTCATAAAA
Organism: Suncus etruscus; assembly: GCF_024139225.1. Classification (NCBI taxonomy): domain Eukaryota; kingdom Metazoa; phylum Chordata; class Mammalia; order Eulipotyphla; family Soricidae; genus Suncus; species Suncus etruscus. The sequence goes on along the minus strand of NC_064862.1, from coordinate 60,965,174 downwards.
GGAACACCACCCATCACCAGTGCAACATTCCCATCACCCAAGTCCCAAATCTCCCTCCTCCCCCCCCAACCCCCGCCTGTACCCTAAACAGGCTCTACATTTCCCTCATACATTCTCAATATTAGGACAGTTCAAAATGTAGTTATTTCTCTAACTAAACTCATCACTCTTTGTGGTGAGCTTCCTGAGGTGAGCTGGAACTTCCAGCTCTTTTCTCTTTTGTGTCTGAAAATTATTATTACAAGGGTGTCTTTCATTTTTCTTAAAACCCTTAGATGAGTGAGACCATTCTGCGTTTTTCTCTCTCTCTCTGACTTATTTCACTCAGCATAATAGATTCCATGTACATCCTTGTATAGGAAAATTTCATGACTTCATCTCTCCTGACAGCTGCAGAATATTCCATTGTGTATATGTACCACAGTTTCTTTAGCCATTCGTCTGTTGAAGGGCATCTTGGTTGTTTCCAGAGTCTTGCTATGGTAAATAGAGCTGCAATGAATATAGGTGTAAGGAAGAGGTTTTTGTATTGTATTTTTGTGTTCCTAGGGTATATTCCTAGGAGTGGTATAGCTGGATCGTATGGGAGCTCGATTTCCAGTTTTTGGAGGAATCTCCATATCGCTTTCCATAAAGGTTGAACTAGACAGCATTCCCACCAGCAGTGGATAAGAGTTCCTTTCTCTCCACATCCCCGCCAACACTGTTTATTCTCATTCTTTGTGATGTGTGCCATTCTCTGGGGTGTGAGGTGGTATCTCATCGTTGTTTTGATTTGCATCTCCCTGATGATTAGTGATGTGGAACATTTTTTTCATGTGTCTTTTGGCCATGCGTATTTCTTCTTTGTCAAAGTGTCTGTTCATTTCTTCTCCCCATTTTTTGATGGGGTTAGATGTTTTTTTCTTGTAAAGTTCTGTCAGTGCCTTGTATATTTTGGAGATTAGCCCCTTATCTGATGGGTATTGGGTGAATAGTTTCTCCCACTCAGTGGGTGGCTCTTGTATCCTGGGCACTATTTCCTTTGAGGTGCAGAAGCTTCTCAGCTTAATATATTCCCATCTGTTAATCTCTGCTTTCACTTGCTTGGAGAGTGCAGTTTCCTCCTTGAAGATGCCTGTAATGTCCTGGAGTGTTTTGCCTATGTGCTGTTCTATAGATCTTATGGTTTTGGGGCTGATATCGAGGTCTTTAATCCATTTGGATTTTACCTTTGTACATGATGTTAGCTGGGGGTCTAAGTTTAATTTTTTGCAAGTGGCTATCGAATTGTGCCAACACCACTTGTTGAAGAGGCTTTCCCTGCACCATTTAGGATTTCCTGCTCCTTTATCAAAAATTAGATGGTTGTATCTCTGGGGAACATTTTCTGAGTATTCAAGCCTATTCCACTGATCTGAGGACCTATCCTTATTCCAATACCATGCTGTTTTGATAATTGTTGCTTTGTAGTACAGTTTAAAGTTGGGAAAAGTAATTCCTCCCATATTCTTTTTTCCCAATGATTGCTTTAGCTATTCGAGGGTGTTTATTGTTCCAAATGAATTTCAAAAGTGTCTGATCCACTTCTTTGAAGAATGTCATGGGTATCTTTAGAGGGATGGCATTAAATCTGTATAATGCCTTGGGGAGTATTGACATTTTGATGATGTTTATCCTGCCAATCCATGAGCAGGGTATGTGTTTCCATTTCCGTGTGTCCTCTCTTATTTCTTGGAGCAGAGTTTTATAGTTTTCTTTGTATAGGTCCTTCACATATTTAGTCAAGTTGATTCCAAGATATTTGAGTTTGTGTGGTACTATTGTGAATGGGGTTGTTTTCTTAATGTCCATTTCATCCTTATTACTATTGGTATATAGAAAGGCCATTGATTTTTGTGTGTTAATTTTGTAGCCTGCCACCTTGCTATATGAGTCTATTGTTTCTAGAAGCTTTTTGATAGAGTCTTTAGGGTTTTCTAAGTAGAGTATCATGTCATCTGCAAACAGTGAGAGCTTGACTTCTTCCTTTCCTATCTGGATTCCCTTGATATCCTTTTCTTGCCTAATCGCTATAGCAAGTACTTCCAGTGCTATTTTGAATAGGAGTGGTGAGAGAGGACAGCCTTGTCTTGTGCCAGAATTTAGAGGGAAGGCTTTCAGTTTTTCTCCATTGAGGATAATATTTGCCACTGGCTTGTGGTAGATGGCCTTCACTATATTGAGAAAGGTTCCCTCCATTCCCATCTTGCTGAGAGTTTTGATCAAGAATGGGTGTTGGACCTTATCAAATGCTTTCTCTGCATCTATTGATATGATCATGTGGTTTTTATTTTTCTTGTTATTGATGTTGTGTATTATGTTGATAGATTTACGGATGTTAAACCAGCCTTGCATTCCTGGGATGAAACCTACTTGATCGTAGTGGATGATCTTCTTAACGAGGCATTGAATCCTATTTGCCAGGATTTTGTTGAGGATCTTTGCATCTGCATTCATCAGTGATATTGGTCTGTAATTTTCTTTTTTGGTAGCGTCTCTGTCTGGTTTAGGTATCAAGGTGATGTTGGCTTCATAAAAGCTATTTGGAAGTGTTTCTGTTTGTTCAATTTCATGAAAGAGTCTTGCCAAGATTGGCAGTAGTTCCTCTTGGAAAGTTTGATAGAATTCATTAGTGAATCCATCTGGACCTGGGCTTTTGTTTTTTTCGGCAGACATTTGATTACTGTTTTAATTTCATCAATGGTGATGGGGGGTGTTTAGATATGCTACATCCTCTTCCTTCAACCGTGGAAGATTATAAGAGTCCAAGAATTTATCCATTTCTTCAGGTTCTCATTTTTAGTGGCGTAGAGTTTTTTCAAAGTAGTTTCTGATTACCCTTTGAATCTCTGTCATATCAGTAGTGATCTCTCCTTTTTCATTCCTGATACGAGTTATCAAGTTTCTCTCTCTCTCTTTCTTTGTTAGGTTTGCCAGTGGTCTATCAATCTTGTTTATTTTTTCAAAGAACCAACTTCTTCTTTCGTTGATCTTTCGGATTGTTTTTTGAGTTTCCACTTCGTTGATTTCTGCTCTCAGCTTTGTTATTTCCTTCTGTCTTCCTATTCTTGGGTCCTTTTGTTGAGCATTTTCTAGTTCTATTAGCTGTGTCATTAAGCTACTCAGGTAAGCTCCTTCTTCCTTCCTGATGTGTGCTTGCAAAGCTATAAATTTTCCTCTCAGTACTGCTTTTGCTGTGTCCCATAAGTTCTGAGAGTTTGTGTCTTTATTGTCATTTGTTTCCAGGAACCTTTTTATTTCCTCCTTGATTTCATCTCGGACCCACTGGTTATTGAGCATGAGGCTGTTTAACTTCCAGGTGTTAAAGTGTTTCTTCTGAGTCCCTTTGGAGTTCACAAATAATTTCAGAGCCTTGTGGTCAGCAAAGGTAGTCTGCAAAATTTCTATCCTCTTGATCTTATGGAGGTATGTTTTATGTGCCAGCATGTAGTCTATCCTGGAGAATGTCCCATGTACATTGGAGAAGAATGTGTATCCAGGTTTCTGGGGATGGAGTGTCCTATATATATCCACTAGGCCTCTTTCTTCCATTGCTCTCCTCAGGTCTAGTATATTCTTGTTGGGTTTCAGTCTGGTTGACCTGTCCAGTGTTGACAAAGCCGTGTTAAGGTCCCCCACAATTATTGTGTTGTTGTTGATATTATTTTTCAGATTTGTCAACAGTTGTATTAAATATTTTGCTGGCCCCTCATTCGGTGCATATATGTTTAGGAGAGTGAATTCTTCCTGCTCTACGTACCCCTTGATTAATATAAAATGTCCGTCTTTGTCCCTTACAACCTTCCTGAGTATAAAGTTTGCATTATCTGATATTAGTATGGCCACTCCAGCTTTTTTATGGGTGTTGTTTGCTTGGATAACTTTTCTCCAGCCTTTTATTTTGAGTCTATGTTTGTTCTGACTATTCAGGTGCGTTTCTTGTAGGCAGCAGAAGGTTGGATTGAGTTTTTTGATCCATTTAGCCACTCTGTGTCTCTTAACTGGTGCATTTAGTCCATTGACGTTGAGAGAAAGAATTGTCCTGGGATTTAACGCCATCTTTATTTCAAAATTTGGTGTGTCTTTTGGGTAGTCTTGTCTTAGATTAGGTCTTTCAGTTTTTCTCTTAAGCCCAGCCCCTTTTTTTGAGATTTTTAAAAATAAATATTATTATACATTTCTAGATAACACAGCTTAGACAGGAAATATACTAGGATTTCCTTCCTTTTTGTTTTCTCTGAAGTTAAATGTTGCTTTTGTTTTTCTCCAATTATACCTTCACTAATTCATTCTCAAAAACTCCTGACATGGGGCTAGAGCCCAAGTACAGTGACAGAGTGCTTGCCTTGCACAAAGTCAAGTCTGGTTCGATTTCCAACACCCCATATGGTCTCCACAAGCATGCCAAGGATGGTCTCTGAGCAAAGAGCCAGTAGTGAGCCCTGAGCATCACCAGGTGTGTTCCAAAAACAAAAATAAAAATATTTAATTCTTGGGGCCAGAGAGATAGCGCAGTAGTAGGGAGTTTGACATGCAAGCGGCCGACCCAGGACCAACAGTGGTTTGAATGCTGGCATCCCATATGGTCCCCTGTGCCTGCCAGGAGTGATTTCTTTTTTTTTTTTTTTTTTTTTTGGTTTTTGGGCCACACCCGTTTGACGCTCAGGGGTTACTCCTGGCTATGTGCTCAGAAATCGCCCCTGGCTTGGGGGGACCATATGGGACACTGGGGGATCGAACCGCGGTCCGTTCCTTGGCTAGCGCTTGTAAGGCAGACACCTTACCTCTAGCGCCACCTTCCCGGCCCCCAGGAGTGATTTCTTTTTTTTTTTTTTTTTTTTTTGGTTTTTGGGTCACACCCGGCACGCTCAGGGGTTACTCCTGGCTCTATGCTCAGAAATCGTCCCTGGTAGGCATGGGGGACCATATGGGATACCGGGATTCGAACCACTGTCCTTCTGCATGGAAGGCAAACGCCTTACCTCCATGCTATCTCGCCGGCCCCAAGGAGTGATTTCTGACTAGAGAGCTAGAAGTAACCCCTGAGCGCTGCCAGGTGTGACCCACAAACAAACAAAAAAAAATCAAATTCTTGAGGGCGCAGCTGTAGAGCATTTGCCTTGCACATGGCTGACCTATCCCCCGGCATCCCATATAATCCCCCAAACCAGGAACAATTTTTGAACTTGAGCCAGGAGTAACCCCTGAGTGTCACTGAGTGTGGCCCCCCAATAGAATCAAATTCTTCACAAAACTAAACACTGCTTCTTTTTGGACTGAGGGCACGTGCCAGTGGTGCTTTGGCTACTCAGCACAATATTTAGGGGACCAGGTAGTGCCAGGGATCAAACTATTTTGAAAGTCATTTCTTGGTGAATTCAAATACAAAAACATTAAAAATCTACATATAGGGGCTGGAGAGATAGCACAGCAGTAGAGAGTTTGACTTTCACACAGCCGACCCAGGACTGATGGTAGTTTGAATCCAGGCACTCCATATGGTCCCAGAGCCTGCCAGGGGCAACTTCTGAATGCAGAGCCAGGAATAGCCCCTAAGCGCAGAAGGGTATGACCCAAAAACAAAAGCAAAAATAAATAATAGAAATAGAAATAAATAGAAAGTCTGTCTCGAGTACGGGTGTGGGTGGGGTGAGGAGGAGGGAGATCTGGGACATTGGTGATAGGAATGTTGCACTGGTGAAAGGGAGGTGTTCTTTACATGACTGAAATCATACAACTACAATCATATTTGTGATCATGGTGTTTAAATAAAAATAATTAAAAATAAATAAATAAAATCTAAATTTAAAGACCTCTCTTCTTAGTTACATATAAATTCATCCTATTTATTCTTCTCAACTAAAAAGCTAAGTGTTTGGAACAATAGAAATGTTTTGCCTTACACACAGCCATCCCAGGTTCTGTCCTCAACACCATTTATGGTACCTTGAGCCCACCAGGAGTAATTCCTGAGTACAAAGCCAGGAGTAACCCAAAACCCAATCTCCTCACCAAAAAAGTAATAGGGCCAGCGAGCCAGTACAGAGATCCAGTCACTTGCCTGGCAGGCAGTTGACTCTACTTTAATCCTCAGCACCCTGAGCTGAGCACTGACTATGGTCAATGATGGATTTACCCTCACTCCTCCAAAATGGCAAGTAAACAGTATGTGACAGGAAGCTGAGAAAGGGCCCAGAGTCTCAGGAATGTGCTCCATTTTGTGTGATCATCTCATTTCTTTTTGTTACTGACCCTCAGTCCTGCCCCAGTGCTTAGCAACACATAAGACTGAATGTCCTGGGAGGCAGAACTGTAGTATAGCAAGTAGTGTGCTTGCCTTGCATGTGGCAGACCTGGCTTTCATCTCTGGCATCCCATATGGTCCCCTGAGCCCACCAGGGGTGATTCCTGAGTCCAGACCCAGGAGTAAGCACTGAACACTGTTGACTGTGGGGAAAAAAAAAAAGATGAAATGTTTCCTTCCACAGAAGGGTCCAGTAACTCCTGACAGAATCTAAGTGGAAGTGAGGATGGCCCCATTTTTTCATCCTTCCTCCTGCATGAGGACCAAAACAGGGCAAGAGATATTTCTGTCCAAGGAACCTCTGAACTATTCTGGACTGTTACTGAAGAGAAATGAGTCTAGATGTGATAAGAAATAAAAGCCCTGAACCTAATCTGAGACAGAAGTTTTCCCACTCCTTCTGGGAAGATACCAGGTCAGTCCTGGACCCAAGGCTCAGCAACATTCTCATAAAATGAATTCAAGGAAAACCCCTTCAAGGAAGCGAATTTCCGGCTCACTTCACCATCGGTCACTTGAGCCATGAAGAGGCTGTGCCAGACTCTTCTTGCCTCTGGTCAAAACAGTGACTATAGAATCTTGAATTTTTTCCCTTACAGTGGAGAAAAAACTCCTGGGGCCAATGGGGGTCCTAAGCCTCTTTCCCCCTGGCAAACTTGACAGAAAGTGTCACATCTGATCCGAGTCACTCTTCAGACTTGTTTGGGCCCTGACCTTGAGGCCTCTGTTGCAGCATCTGAGCTGTGGGTTGATACCTAGAGAACAGCTCTGTGGCCCACCTTGGGCAGAGTGATTCCAAATTTATAAAGGGAGCCCATGGTGTCTGCTCATTTCAGCCTCAATACACAAGCAGCTTAGATTCCAGGCCCAAGCACTGTTCAGGTCTCTAGAGAGCCTGAAAACCCATCCAGTCTTTGGGTGTGCCAAAGATGAGGGTGTTTCTCCCGAGCTTTCAAAGCCCCAGGGAAGCTTCTGAAGCCCCGGCAAAAGGTTGAACAGCATCCCACCAATAGCTGTTGACCAAGACAGACTCACTTCAGCCTACTAGCTACCTTCCCTGATGAGGCTGGTTTTGGTTTATTTGGTTTTTGTTATGCTGGGTTTATACCCATTGTGCTCAAGGCTTACTCCTGGCTCTGAGCTCAGGAATCACTCACTCTTGGTGAGGCTCCGGGTGGCAGAGATTGAACATTTAATGTAAGTACTTTACCACCTAAACTGCCTCTCCAGCTTCTGTTTTCCTTTTCCTGAGGAGAAAGACAAACTCATTCATGAATCCTATATAGAAAACAAGGGCCTTGAGGAGTACCCACTGGGGCAGATAGCAGGAGGCCAGGCCACAGCCTGGGTGAACAGGACACATGGGGAACCCAGGTCCGAGGGTGAGTAGGGTGTCAGGGCAGAGATGTTCTGGGGTAAGGGCATGCTGACCTTCTGCCTGTGGGTACTCAGAACTGCAGCGAGCCAAGCTGGGCCCAAAGGCAATCCAAGATCAAGGTCCTCAGGCTGCTTCTGTGTGTGTGTCTATGTGGTGTCTGGGAGATTAAAAAAAAATGCCAGAAATAGCAGGAGCAATAGCACAGCAGGTAGGGAGTTTGCCTTGCATGCAGCCAACACCTGAGTTTGATCCCTGGCATCCCATATGGTCCCCCCACCCCCCCCCCGACTCTGCCAGGAGCAATTCCTGAGCGCAGAGCCAGGAGCCCCTGAATGCCTCCACGTGTGGTCCAAAACTAAAAAAGAAAAAGAAAGAAAGAAATGCCAGAAACAGCACTAGGAAGGCAATGGTGTAGTGAAATGTTTACACTTGCCTAATTAACACTTTGAACACACACACATAGGCACACGGTAGACTGCAGTTGTTCTGCTCACAAGATAATTACAGGGTTCGTAAAGGGTGTTGACTCAGGGTGTCACATGGGGCTGAGGGAGGATGTGGTCTGAGAAGGATGAGTCTGAATGTCCCACAGATGGGCTTGGGTCTCCATCCTGGGGTAGTGTGGAGTGTGGGATGGCACTGCCGGCTCATGTGCCCGGCTGCAGGTCAGAACAGCAGTTTGCATGGAGGCTCTTAGGAACCAGAGATCAGGTGGCCTATCCCACCCTCCAGCAGGCTTGGGAGCAGGAATGTCTGTGATGCCTCCCTAGACTAACCTCCAGGCCTAGAGCTGAAGGTCAGACTAGAGCCTCAAGGGACTGGGAGAAAGGGGAGCCTATTGGGTCCTGGACTCCGAGGTTCCAGCCTATGTGTAGAGTCAGGGCTCTGTGCTGTTCTCTCTCCTCCTCTCTTCAGGGTCGGGGAGAGAAAGAGGGCGCCTCAGCTACCACAACTGTGCCTCAGCCTCCATGTCCCACTCAGGCAAGACAGACAGTTTCACAGCCATGAGAATTAAAACTCATTGATTCTCCCCATTAGCGAGAGGCCATCAGAGCGCATTATAGCCAGGCACAGCCCCAGCCTCATGAATAATTAATGTCCACAAATGACAATGAGGAGGGGTGGGGTAGGGCGTCTGAAAGCCTGGGTCACCCCTGCCCCTCGGACTCCCACCCCAGGGAGCCATCGCCTGACCTGACCTCCCCTCCCCACTCCTCTATCCTCTCCTCCAAGAAACCCCCCTTGGAGACAAGTGACCCAGGCTTGGGAGCAGAGTCCCCACTAAAGCCAGGCCCCGCTAGGTACCCCAAATCCCATTCTAACATCTTTGTGGATGTTAGAGAGAACCCTCATTTTGTTAGATTCCTCTCTGGGTAGTTAGAAAAAGGCCACAGATTGTCATTACAGTTCCAAAGGTGTGTGTCTGACGTAGTTAGGCATCATCACCCCTTTCGAAACCTTGCCAGGCTACCCTGGGGCAGTGCCCATCCTGAGCAAAAAGTGCATGGACTTGCCTTGAGCCTGTTCAAGCCAGTGGCTTCAGCTCAAGAAATCTAGACTGTTTCTTTTGAGATGTTATGGCACTCCACCACTATCACCACCATTACCATCATCACACTGCCTCAGCCCCTCAAGTTCAGCCCCACCTCCAATCCACTCAACATTCCTCCACAGAGTCCTGAGCAGGGCAGAGACGGTCTGAGCACTTGCTCTTTGCTGAGGCTGCTCACCTTATGGCTCCCAGGTATGAAAATCATCCCCTCTTTCCCTCTCTCTGCCTCTCCGTTTCTCTAGGTGCTGCCCCATAACCTTTGCACCTGCTGCACCTGCTGCTGGCTTCTCCTCCCTCTCATCTCCAGGCTCCTGCTGTGCTAAGTTTCAAGCAAACAGTCTGTGAGGGTGCCCTGAGCCCCCTCAAACCAATTCCCCATCAGCCTCCCTCACACACTCTGCTTCCTTCTCCCACTCGGCTCTGAGGCACCATCCACTGTCCTGCACAGAGCAGCTGCGCCACAATCTCGTCATAAGCAATGAATTCCCAGGTTTCCCAGCTTTCCCCGGCTTCCCTCTCCCCACATGCCTCAACAGAGCTGATGACTGTGGGGACCTTATCTGAGCTGGGGGGCCACAGGCCAGGTCCCGTGGGTCTTGGGAAAAATCAGCCAGCAGCTGCACTGGGTTTTACAACACAGGTGTCGGGGATGTGGAGGGGTTCAGGGGTGGAGGTGTGAGTGCAAGAGTCCTGGGGGTGCTCTTGAGTTCACCCCATCTGGGTCCCAGGGGTGCTGCCCTGAGGCCCAGCCCCTTTTGCACTGTACTATTAGCCTGGGATGCTGGGCCAGGACCTGGTTGTGGGGTCGTCTGTAGGGCAGGGGATGGCACCCAGGTCCCTGAAGAGATGGACATAAGAGATCGGGTGAAGACACGCCCTGCCGTGCCCTGGGCCTCCTTCTGCTGCCCCACATGCCCCCCCAAACGCCCCGCTGAGTCTGCCCAGCTCTGGCAGAGAAGGAGTTAAGCTCCCGGCGTCTCAGCGTGAATGTGGAGCTATTAATACCCACAGCCAAGCCGGTCTGAGCAGACAGTCAGTGAGGAGCAGTAGGCAGAGCTAGAGGGCTGGCCCGGGCAGCCCTTCTTGGGGGCCAGCACCTGGTCCAGCTCCAGGTCCTCCCTCCGGGCCCACCGCTGCCTGCCCGCCTTCGGGGAGAACAAACTTTCTCTGGCAGGGAGCAAGGGGACAGACAGACTGATGGATGGGACATCTGTAAGTCGGACCCCTCAGTCTCATCTCTAAAGTGGAGAGACCGGTCTAGGGTCCGAGGGTCTGAGAGTCCGAGCGGCCACAGGCAGACCAGCGGCGGTGAGATCCACGCAGACCTCCACGGAGCCTGGGCTCTGCCCCGCCGAGGCAACGGGGAACCTCAGTGGAAAGGCACAGGTGGCGGGCGGGCGGGCGGAGGGCCCCGAGGCTCACAGGCTGCTGACCCTGGAGTGCCCAGGCTCCGGGCCCCCTGGCCAGGCTGAGGACAATGTGGCCGAGGTCAGTGCCGGCCACCCCTGCCCTGTCCTGGAGCTGCCCCCGGCCTGGCCCCTGGGCTGTGGGGCTGAAGACGTCCCCGCCTTCTGCTTCGTCTGCTTCCACAGAGAGGAAGAAGAGGAGGAGCCCCTGCAGAGGTCAGTGCTGGGGGTCGGGTGGGGACAGGACCCTAATGTCCTGGAGCTCCTGGCTCACCGGGATTCCTCCCACTTCTCCCACCCCCACCCCGCCCAGACTGACCGCCCTGTCCCTTTGCCCCAAGTGACCTGTCACTGTGCATTCAAGGCTGGAGTGATCGGGTGGTGCCCTGCTCACTTTACCTCACTCTGCTATCCTGTATGCACCTGGGAAACTCTGCCTAGCAATTTTTCCATTCCACAGAAATAGTTTCTCCTCCAGGAAGCTCTCCAGGAAGTCCCTGCCCCATCTAGAACTGAGGACTGCTTTTCCTTGTAGCCTCTCATTGACACTTATTAATATCCATCTTTATAAGTGAAAATATCTGTGTGTATACATGCCAATACATGTGTGTGGAAGATAAAAGGTTTGTGTTTTTGTTTGGTTGTGGGTATTTGGGAGTGAGTGTGTATGTCGAGATTGTGGGTCTGTGTGATAGTGGGCATTTGGGGTGTGTGTATATACTTGCGTGTGTGTCCAGATTGTGGGTCTGTGTGATTATAGACACCTGAGGTATGCATATACACCTCAGGTTGTAGGTTTGTTTGACTATGACACCTGAGGTATACATATAATATTGCGTGTGTGTGTGTGTGTGTGTGTGTGTGTGCGTGTGTGAGGATTGTGGGTTTATATGACTGTGGGTACTCAGGGTGTGTGTGTGTTTGTGGTTGTTGGGGTCTGTGTATACCGGGGTCTGTGTGTTGTTTGATTGGGGTGTCTATGTGATTGTGGAATTGTGTGTGTGTGTGTGTGTGTATGTGTGTGTTTGTGTGTGTGTAAGGGTCAGAGACCAGGCACTCACATGGGAACATACCCTCCCCCCACTGAGTTCAAACCTTTGGTCCTGGGTCTTTTATCTGTATCTCTCCCCACCCCCACCTATAAGGAGGTCTGGACTCTGCCAAGTACATTACCTGTGGTGACCACAGGCTCTGGAAATGGACAAAATGTGCTGGGGATCAGGGGTCACCCTGTTGTTGAGCAGCCCGCCTGAGTCAGCAGCCCTGGCCTGCATGAAGCCATATGGCTCTGCCCTGAATGGTCAATGGGACCCTGGGTCAGTCATTTTCTTCTATGGGCTTCTGGCTCCTTTCCAGGAGATGGAGGCTGATGGGGACCAAGTGCTCACAGACCCTAGGAGAGACATTCAGCAGGGATGGGGGCACAATGCTTGGAGTAGACAGAAAAGGCTGTGGAGCCCCAGGAATACTACCCGCCTGTCTGAGCCCACACCCCCTCCATGGGGTCATGCCAGCACCTGGGCTAAAGCAGAGACTCGGAGACTTGGAAAACGATGTTTCTTGTGTACAGATGGGGAAACTGCCGGCTGCAAAGGGAAAAAGGTCACAGACCAAGCCTCAAGGGGCCTTTGCCTCAGGACACATGTGGGAGACACATGGTCAGGGACAAAGTGCTGCCTGTTGGCCCAAGGGGCCTCTTGACCATCTAAGCAAAGTGCTCCTGAGCAAACCCCCAGGTGGCTGTAGTGAATGAAGGTGAGGAACCAACTCCAGAACCACCTGAGAGCCCTATTCCCCGAGAGCAAAGACACTTGCCAGGCCTGGTTGAGGCCGAGTCCAGAGCCCTATGGCAGGATTGTTGGTTCCATCAGGCCCAGGGCTGCAGGGCTGCATTGCATCTTGAGCTGGTTCTGATCTTTGGGTCAGACTCCAGAGAGTTCCCTGCCTGCCCCCATGCTCGGGTCCTGAGGATGCAGCCAGCGGGCTTGGGCTCTTTAAGGCCTGGGCCCAGGACATAGCCAGGCTGGCCAGAGACAGTGACCATAGGTGCCAGGTGGTGAAGCTAAAAATACTGAGTGATGTGGACGTCCAGGCTGTGCTTTCGGGGTGGGGGTAGGGGGTGGAGTGGAAAGACAGTTCTGGACCTGTGCCGCCCTGGAGGATGGGCAGGGAGGCCTGCGAGTGTCACCTTGGGGGCTCAGAGGGGATGCCTCTCCCCTGCTGCTTTCCTTACCCCTGGGGCCTGGGGACACACTCTGCCCTTTGGCTTCTGCACATACTCTCAGAGATAGGTGGTTATGAACACTTTTAGGGGCCCCAGGGGCAATCGGGGCATTAGAGCATTTGAGGTGTCAACCCTTTCAGGCCCCAGAGATGAACAAGGCAGGGCTCATCCCTGGAGCTGTGTGAGTGTGGGGTGCTGACTTTGCCCTCCCCACACTGGTCCACTCTCAACAGAGTGCCCAGCACAGAGTGGCTGCTGGCCTGGGAAGATTCTGGCGCATCTGCTTGAGCTGAATTTCCTCAGCAAGAGCGGCTTCTGGTATTGCTCAGCCCCACCCACAAAGGGTTCTTTGGAGTATGAATTAGGGTGAAATGAGCTGCTGTAACAACCAAGTCCAGGAATAGTGACTAAGCACAGGGCAGAGGGTTCAATAGCCTTCAACTGCCCAGGACTTGATGTAAAACTGAAGGAAACCAGGAACCCAAGGGTCAGCCCCACTGCAGGGACCCAGACTGGTCCCCAGAGGCTTGCAGGAGCTTCCACCAGGGAAACAGAATACTGAGGTGCAGGCACCACAGTCTCCTCCAGAGGTTGTGATGTAGAAGCCTCTGTGTAAGGGAGACCTTGTGTACATGCATTATTCACTCATTCATTTGTTCTTTCAGACTCAGTGAGCACTATGGGCTGAGCTGGTTCGTTGGTATGCATGAGAGTCAGAGATTCCGTACCAACAAATGGAAACCAGAAGCAGAGGGGGGTGGGGAGAAGGTGCCCTTTACACAAGGGAAGGTTCACTTAAGACTAAAAGGAGGGGCTCTGGACATGTAGTTAAAGATCCAGTCAAAAGAAAGGAGAGGGGGCAGGGCAAGCCAGAGAGCACAAGGGACAAGCCTCAGGGCCCCTAAAAGTGGGGGATGGGGAGACATAGGCGCTGGCTCCTCCTGGGCTCTTTGGGGGGTTTGGAGAGCATTATGTCATTGGAGGGCCTGAGAGATAGCATGGAGGTAGGGAGTTTGCCTTGCATGCAGAAGGACGGTGGTTCAAATCCCGGCATTCCATACGATACCCCAGCCTGCCAGGAGCGATTTCTGAGCATCAAGCAGGAGTAATCCTGAGCACTGCCGGGTGTGACCCAAAAAAAACAAAATAAAACAAAAATATTTATTAAAAAAAATCATGTCATTTGGGCCGGCGATGTGGCACAAGAGGTAAGGTGTCTGCCTTGCAAGCACTAGCCAAGGAAGGACTGTGGTTTGATCCCCTGGCGTCCCATATGGTCCCCCCAAGCCAGGGGCAATTTCTGAGCGCTTAGCCAGGAGTAACCCCTGAGCATCAAATGGGTGTGGCCCAAAAAAACAAACAAAAAAAATCATGTCATTGGACAACCCAGAGGCGATCTCTGGCAGCGGCAAACATATATGGATATGAGGTGAGGACATGGGGTGCTAGTGCCCCTTGGTGTACATGGTGGTCAGTTCAGGGTTCTCCCAAGTGGGCCATACTAGCTGGTCCCAGGGTCTCAGAGCAGGATTGGGATAGAGGCCTTGGGGGCCATGGAGGATGCTTTCTGCTGGATGCTTGGGGCAGCCTGGTAGGGGCATTGTGGGGGACATCTAGCTCGTCTTACATGAAGTGATCCCCAGCTTAGACATGGGTCACCCTGGAGGACAGTCAAGAGTGAGCTCTGAGCTCTGCAGGTGTGGGCTCCCCACAATGGAGATGTCCAGGGGTGCCAGTGTCATAAATTTGAGAAACTGGGTGAGAGGAACAGGGTGTGGGCTGTGATAGAGAGGAGATGTGGTGGGAACGGGACCACCTGGCATTTTCCTCGGAGAAGCCCCAGAGACATCCCAGGGAGGACCTGGCATTCAACTGCAGTACCCAGGGGCCTCCCTTGGCTGGTGATGAGTGTGGGTGATGCTGTAGGAAGTGGGTGTGCCATGAGGCTGTGCAGCTCAGGGGAACAGACAGCAAGCTGGAGCCAGCAGCCAGCGCCCCACAGTTAAGGGAAGACTTGCCAGGCTGAGCCAGCAAAGGCGAAAAGGACAAGTCAGATGTTTCCAGATGTTTCGAGAAGGGCCAGAGTTGAAACTGGTGAGGCGGAGATGAAGCTAAAAGGGCCGGACTAAGTTGTTTAAGACCCAAAAAAAAAAAAAAAGGTTGTGCGGTGGGACCTCCGAGCTAGAACAGAAGGAAAGCATCCTAGCACCCATCCCAGCACCTATCCAAGAGCCCATCCCAGCACTGCAAATGATTCCTGAGCTCCGCCAGAAGAGTCTCCTGAACACAGAGCCACGGGTAAACCCTGGGCACCTCTAGATGTGGCCCAGAAACCACCCACCTTTGGCCAGAGCCAAAGACCAGTGGGGAAAGCACTTGCCTTGTACTACCCCCACACTCTCCATCCCTTCCCATAGACAGAGGTAAGGAAAGTCTGGCAGGCCACCCCCCAGAGGGTCTTTCTGTGACTAGTGCCTGCCCCACCCAGGCCCTCCCAGCACTGACCCTTCTCTGCTCTTTCAGTTCCTCTTGGTTCATTTTCATGTTCTTCTTGCTTGTTTTGTTTCCTCCAAATTACCTTTTTTTAAAAGTCCTTCTGGGGCCACACCCAGTGCTGCTTTGAGCTACCCTAGTGCGGTGCTTGGAACCACTTCTGATGGTACTCAGAGAGCTGCACAATACTAGAATGGAATGAAGGAATCCCCTAGGCAAAGCCTGTACCCGTCCTCAGAGCCATAGCCCCCACCCCCAGGTTTTAAAAATTCAATATTAAGGCGGGTGATTTCTATAGTTATTCATAGCTGAGTCTTTGGTACAATATTCCCAGCTCCAGTCCCACCACCAGCGCCCACTTCCCTCCATCAATACAAGTTGTTCTTTTCTGCACACATAAGTTTTTGCTTTTTGTTTTAGGATCACATTAGCTAAGGAGAAAAGAGCTACAAAAGTTAGCATCTGGGATTACCACAATTCTGGATATTAAACCCCCACTGAGCCTTAACCTTCTCAGCACCAGCTGTTTTAGTTTTGTCCCGGGGGAGCCTGGTTTCACCATCCCCATCCCACCCCCATGTTGCTACAATGAGATGGGGGCAATTTCAACATACTTGCTGTGGTACTCAATGGTGACTTTTTTTCTGTGGGTTCTCACATGCAGTTTGGGGTGATCATTAGGGTGTACCATGCTCATTCATACAGTGCTTATGGACTCCAACTCTAGCTGCAGTGCTCACACACACTGGTGAATGCGTTGGCTCCCACAGCAGAGCTCACACATAGTACATTTGGGACCACCAGGGACTCAACTCATGGCTTCTTGCTTGCAGGCAGGTGCTTTGACTCTCAAGTTACCTCTGATCCTCCTGTGCTTTAGTTTTTGGGTCCTACCTGGGGGTGCTCAGAGTTTACTTCTGACTCTGCACTAAGGGGTCAGTCCTGGTGGGGCTTGGAGGACCATGTGTTGCTGGATATTGAAATCAGGCCAGAATTGTGCAAGACAAGCGCCCTACCTGTTATACTCTTATTCTGGACCTCTCCTGTCATTTTTTGTTTTGCTTTTGGCCCACACACAGTGGTACTCAGGGGTTACTCCTGGTTCTGTGCTCAGATATCATCCCCTGGCAGGCTCAAGGGACCTATGGAATGCCAAGGATCAAACCTGGGTCCATCCCAGGTAACCCTATCAGTGTGATTTATTCTTTTCTTTTGTTGGGGGGGGGATCACACCCAGCAGCTCTCAGGGGTTACTCCTGGCTCTAAACTCAGAAATTGTTCCTGGCAGGCTCGAGGAACCATATGAGATGCTGGGATTTGAACCACTGTCCTTCTGCATGCAAGGCAAATGCCTTACCTTCATGCTATCTCTCCGGTCGCCGACTGTGCTACTTTCTATTCTTGAATCAAAGCATATTTTTTTTTAGTTTTCTTTTCTTTCTTTCCTTCTTTTTTTCTTTCTTCTCTTTCTTTCTTTCTTTCTTCCTTTCTCTCTTTCTTTCTTTTTTTTGGGGGGGTTATCCCTGGCTCTGCACTCAGAAATCACTCCTGGCAGTCTCAGAGGACCATATGGGATGCCTACAATCAAACCCCAGTTGGCCGCGCACAAGACCAACACCCTACTGCTGTGTTATCTCTCCGGCCCAGCAAAGCATTTTTTTTTAAATATTTTTCTTATCTTGAGATAAATCTTTTTTTTATTTGTTTTTTTGGGGGGCACATTCAACAGTGATCAGGGGTTATTTCTGGTTCTGTGCTTAGTAATTACTCCTGACAGGCTCAGGGGACTACAGAATGCTGGGGATCGAACCCAAGTCGGCCAAGTACAAGGCAAATACCCAACCACTGTCCTAGTGCTATTACTCTGGCCTCTGAAATGAATCTTTCTACCTGAGTTTAGGTTTTAGAGAACTGTGCTTCCCTGTGAAATTTACACTTTACTCATGATACAGGACAATTTCTGTCTCCCAGAAATCCCCCCAAGAAATCCCCCACCTCTGCAGCCATCACAGAAGACAACCCCTAAGTGTCCCTAACTCTGAGATCTAAGCATATCTCGAGGCCCGAGACATTTGTAAACAGTCTAATAGAAGAGGCGAAACAGAAGCAAACAGAAGAGCAGCATTTGGAGGTCACAGCATAGGCAGGGGGAGAGAAACATTAAAAATAGAAATATCATCACTAAATTTGGAAATTCCAGAAAACATGACAACAGTGAAACAAAAACTAGCAGTCTGAGGCAGCGCATTGGAGGGTTCAGATGGCCAGAGCAGTCTCAGCATAGGGCCACTGAGTTCCAACCCAGCACTACAGAGTCCCCAGCATGGCCAGAAGCACCCCCCTAAGGTGGGGGTCACACCTAATAGTGGTCAGGTCTACTTCCAGCCTGGAGCTTGGGGGTTGCTCCTGGCAGTTCCCAGGGGCCCATGCTGGGCAGAATGGAACCCAGGGCTCCTGCATGCCAAGCTGCTGTCCAGTGTGTTCAGCCACTCTTAGGTACTACTGTGAAAGCAAAACAACCAGAATGAACGGAAATAGGACCGAAGCACTCTTGGATCAGAGAATGAGCTCAAGGTCAGGGTCTTCCATGAGGAGGTGGAGGATACTCAGCAAAGCAGAGAGAACTTGACCTTGATGCAGATCAAAGCAAACCTTGAGGCCCAGAGCAAAAACGGTTCTCGGCAGAGTCCTGTGGGCATATCTTTGGGTGGGGGTGCTAGTATGCCCACTACGCTCTTCATTGATTGGGGAAGAACTTGATCTTGGTCCAGCATAGCAGCAGGTGGCAAAGGTGCTGAGGCTAGAGTGATCATCACGGTGATACAGGTGCAATTGGTTGAGAGATAAGTACATTGGGGCTTTGAGGTCAACCCCAGGAATACTCAGCTGCTCAGGGGTCCCTCCCATCAATGCTCCCCCATGGTGCCAGGGAATCAGACCAGGCTTCGCTGCATGCACAGCAGATGACGTATTGCCTGGATTATCTCCCAGCCTGTCCAGAGCCTTTAGTGTGGAGGTGACAGTGGGATGTTGTTGTGTTAAGCCTTTAGGATGGAGCTGGATGGAGATGGATGGATGGAGGGACCTCTCTCTGCCATCCCAGGACACGTGGCTATATCACCCTCCAAACATTGGGTCATCAGGTTCAGGTAGAGGCAAGTAAATCATCTACACAGGTTCCAGGAAATATCAGCTTTATTTGCCCTGGCCAACATGAGTGGCCTAACTAATATTATAACTATTTATGCTGGTTTCTTTTTTTTTTTTCTTTTTTTTTTTGGTTTCTGGGCCACACCCAGTGACGCTCAGGGGTTACTCCTGGCTATGCGCTCAGAAGTCACTCCTGGCTTGGGGGACCATATGGGACACCAGGGGATCAAACCGAGGTCCATCCAAGGCTAGCGCAGGCAAGGCAGGCACCTTACCTCTCGTGCCACCGCCCAGCCCCTACGCTGGTTTTTTATTCAGCCCTGCATTATACCTTGTTTTTTTTTTTTTTTTTGGTTTTTTTTTTTTTTTTTTTTGGTTTTTGGGCCACACCCGGTAATGCTCAGGGGTTACTCCTGGCTATGTGCTCAGAAGTTGCTCCTGGCTTGGGGGACCATATGGGACACCGGGGGATCGAACCGCGGTCCGTCCAAGGCTAGCGCAGGCAAGGCAGGCACCTTACCTTTAGCGCCACCGCCCGGCCCCGCATTATACCTTGTATCTCAGCCCTCTCCTTCTGCTTTCTCCTCCATGCTGTATCCAGGCAAATTCCCTTCTCTTCCGGTTAAAGGCCTTATCTAACCTTTCCAAGACCCCTCCCAGAAATGGGAGGGTCTTTCTTGTAGGTAAGGTTACACAAAGAATAGGTGTAGGGTTACAGGATGTCACTTTATGTAAGTTTTAAGTGTGTGGCATTTTGAATCATCACCAATGACATCCCATCATGGCCATCACTAAAAGTGTAGTTACGACACAGTAGTCCCCTCTGGCCCCCCATAAGCCCATCTCCCTCCAGTGATGCTCCCATCCTGAGGCTTGATCTTGCTTTATTTATTTGTGAGTTTGCTTTGCTTTTTTGTTTTGTTTTGTTTTGTTTTGTTCTGGGTTGGAGCCATACTTAGCAGTGCTCAGAAGTTATTTCTAGCTCTGCACTCAGGAATCACACACTTGGTGGTGCTTGGGGGTCCCTATGGAATACCAGAGATCAAATCCCATGTAAGACAAAGTTTTTAGATTTTTTTGGGAGGTCACACCTGAGAGCACTCAGGGGCTACTCCTGGCTCTACACTCAGAAATCGCCCCCGGCAGGCTCGGGGGACCATATGGTATGCCAGGATTCGAACCACCGTCCTTCTGCATGCAAGGCAAATGCCCTACCAGTGTGCTATTCTCTCCGGCCCCACATTTAAGACAAAGTGGTCCGTGCTGTTCTATTGCTTCAGCCCGGGACACACATATCTTTTCTTTTTCTTTTTCTTTTTTTTTTTTTTTTTTTTTGGTTTTTGGGCCACACCCATTTGATGCTCAGGGTTTACTCCTGGCTATGTGCTCAGAAATCGCCCCTTGCTTGGGGGGACCATATGGTGGGACACTGGGGAATCGAACCTCGGTCCATCCTACGCTAGCACTTGCAAGGCAGACACCTTACCTCTAGCGCCACCTTCCCGCCCCCCTTTTTTTACACATATCTTTTCTTTTTTCTTTTCTTTTCTTTTCTTTTCTTCTCTTCTCTTCTCTTCTCTCTCTCTCTCTCTCTCTCTCTCTCTCTCTCTCTCTCTCTGTGTGTGTGTGTGTGTGTGTGTGTGTGGTTTTTGGGTCACACCGACAGTGCTCAGGGGTTATTCCTGGCTCCAGACTCAGAAATTGCTCCTGGCAGGCACGGGAGATCATATGGGACGCCGGGATTCGAACCGATGACCTCCTGTATGAAAGGCAAATGCCTTACCTCCATGCTATCTCTCTGGCCCCTACACATATCTTTTCAAAGCAAAACTTCTAGTTATTTGACTAGAACCATAGAAGTAGAGAAGTTGGTTCTAATCTGATACCTCTGACCTACCTGCTGTTCCCCGCACAGGACAAGGTGGGTCACCACCCTGCTAACAACCAGCAAGGAGGCTTCTCCTCTCCAAGCCCCAAGTTCCCATCTCCAAGCCCCAGCCATATCTGTGTTTCTGTGGACAGAGGTTTCTTGAAGGGAGGATCCAATGTGAGAAACAGGAAAGATGGGAAGCCTAGCAGAGAACAGTAGGAGGAATCTAGCTCTTGAGCAATTGAGTTGTGAAGAGAGCCATGAAAACAAAGCACGGGACGAGTCATTGGAATATTTCTTAGAGCAATCCGGCTTCCAGACTGACAGACCATCTGAGCGCCTGGCCAGAAGATCAAACTCACAGCACACCAGACCAGTGCCACTAAATTTCAGAACATAAGGACAAAAAGAAAAGTCAACCAGTAGGCTAAACATATTTCCCTCATATTGCAAAGTGCCCCAAATACCACAGCAAGTGAATCTCCTTCCCCAGAATAAGAAAATTCTAGGGACCAGAGCAGGTAGGGTGTTTGCCAAGCTGAATTTCAATCCTCAGCACCCTATATGGTCCCCTGAGCCCTGCCAGGAGTGATCCTGGTGCTCAGAGAGAGGAGTAAGTCCATAGCACCACTGGGGATGGCCTAAAACAAAAACAAAACTAAAATAAGAAAATTCTACAAGAACACAAAAGATCAGCAATCAGAACGAGGGGCTGGAACAATAGCACAGAGGGTAGAATGTTTATTTGCCTTGCATGCAGCCAATCCAGATTCAATTCCAGTATCCCATATGTTCCCTGTGCCTGCTAAGAGTGATTTCTGAATGCAGAGCCAAGAGTAACTCTGAACACTATCAGGTGTGGCCAAAACAGAAGAATCATAATGACCAAAAAAAAAAATTGTAATGGCATTGAGGGCTGGAGATAGTACAGCAGATAGGGCACTTGCTTTATTCCTGGCTGACCTGGATTTGAACTTCAGCACCCATATGGTACCCTGTGCCTTGCCAGGAGTGTTCTCTGAGCACAGAGCTGAGAGTAAGCCCTGAGCATGATTGGGTGTGGCCCAAAACCAAAAAGAATCCTAATAGCATCCTTCTTCTCAACAGCAAACTTGGAAACCAGATTTCTTTCTTTCATATTTTTCAGAATATGAAAGAACTCATTATCTTCAGTCATGATGTCTAGAGCTCACTAAGCCATTCATAGATTGAGGGTAGAAAATACCTTTTCTGGGGCCGGAGCAGTGGCACAAGTGGTAGAGTGTTTGCCTTGCATATGCTAACCTAGGTTGAACCAAGGTTCGATCCCCCAGTGTCCCATATAGTCCCACAACCCAGGAGCAATTTCTGAGCACATAGCCAGGAGTGACCCTTGAGCGTCACCGGGTGGGCCCAAAAAGGAAAAAAATATACCTTTTCTGGCAGTGGCTAAGAGAAAAGGGCTCTGTTATGCCTACTGAGGGGAAGGAACTCTGGAAAGCACTATGCAGGCTCCTTACAATCTCAAACCAGGGCTGAGAAGTATCATGGCTGGGAGAACACTTCTCTTGCATGAAGCAGACCCTGACTCCATCTCTAGGACCCTGATAACCCTCTGAAGCTCCCAGAAGTGTTCCTAGGTAGAGTGCAGAGCCAAGAGTGAGCTCTGAGCACAGTCCAGCTCTGACCAAAAACCAAAAAGAAAAAAATAAATAACAAAATCAAACTAAAAGCTCAGATGCTCTGGCAATGCCATCCTAGATATTTATCCAAGAAAGATAATAAAAAAAAAACTGATTTGAAAATATCTCAGCAAAACTTTGTTCATGGCGGCACAATCCACAAGGTTCGAAAAACAATCTGATGTTTCATGGGTGCTGCCGGGGAAAAAAAGCTTTGCTAAACACACCCCAGGCACTGCCATTCTGCTGCTAAAAAAGATCAAATCTTGCCTTTTGCAACAGCATGGGTAAATTTGAGGCACTTGTGCTAAGTGAAATGATCAGAAGTGAAAGACAATTGCTGGAAGGTTTCTCTCATGGATGGCATAAAAATAACCAGAGCAAACAAGTTAGCAAATTTAAAACAAAAATAACTCTGAGACTCTGTGAAAATCCTGATGCTTACTAGAGGGGAGGAAAAGGTGAGGGGAAAAAGGGAGGTGTCAATGTACTTTTAGAAATGGCCCTAGAAATCGGAGATGAATTTAGTGAGACACAGCAGTGTGAAGTTCTGCTCCCCAAATTTATGTAGTATTGTCAAGCCATTTAAGTCAATGCAATTTTATATTTAAAAATTGATATATGAGGGCTGGGAGCTATAGCACAACAGGGAGGGCATTTACCTTGCAAGCAGCTGACCTGGGTTTGATCCTCAGCATTCCATATGATCCTCCAAGCCTGCTAAGAGTAATTCCTGAGTACAGAGCCATGAGTAACCCCTGAACACCACTGAGTATGCCCCCCAAAATTGATAGATGGTTGTCAGAGAGATAGTGCAGGGATTAAGGTTCTGCCTTGCATGCAGCTGACTTTGGTTAATCCCTGGCACTGCACATGAACCCCCCAAACAACCAGGAGTAATCCCTAAGCATTACTAGATATGGTCCCCACCCCCCCAAAAAAAAAAGAAATTGAAAGAAAAGAAAAACCTGAAACATGGTTATTGATATAATGACACATGAGTTAACCCAGGTTTGATACCCAGCACCCTGTATGTCCTCTGAGCCTACCAGGAGTGACTCCTGAGCACAGAGCCCAGGAGTAAACCCTGAGCACTGTCAGGTGTGACCCCACAAGCAAACAAACAAACAAAAATATATATATAAATAATAAGATTCACTGTGAATGGGGCTGGAGTGGTGACGCAAGCAGTAAGGTGTCTGCCTTGGGTGCATTAGCCTAGGACAGAACGAGGTTTGATCCCCCAGCGTCCCATATGGTCCCCCACAAGCCAGAAGCAATTTCTGAGTGCATAGCCAGGAGTCAGCCCTGAGCATCACCTGGTGTAGCCAGAAAACAAAACAAAACAAAAAGATCCACTGTGAAAAGGAGAAGAGCTGGCTGTAAAGCTTATCTTTCACATATTGCTGTGAATAATACACACCCCAGATGCCTCCCCATCCTACAAATGCACATCACACATATATGACACACAGGTACACCACACACACACAGCTCACACCCCACACACCCCACTCACATCTGCACACCCACACTGACCCCACACTGCCGGGAGGCAAGGCGCGCTGATGCAGGAGCTGTGGAGGTGGGATGTGTCACCTAGATCTGCAGAGAGGAGGCAGGAAGGAGACATGGGGCTGCCATGCTCTGGGTACCCAATTTTGCACTGCATCTACAGGAGTGACTCTGACACGACACACGGGGCACAGACCTCTGGAGCATCTGTTCAGGAGTCTGAGGGCTGTGAGATCCATCTGGAAATAGCTGAGGACAGGGGAATTTGAAGGTAGCTCCTATTTTTATTTTGTGGAGGGGGTCCCTAACAGTGAGTGCTCAGGAGAGTTGGGGGCCAGCAATTCAATGCAAAGACTGTGGGACAAAGTGCTGCTGAAGCCTGCAGAATTGAGTTCCTGGGGGTTCTGAGCTCCTGGGGACACCCCAGATTCTGAGTTCCTGGGAGTTCTGAGCTTCTGAGGACCACCTGGTGGTTTGGGGGGTTTCCAGGCCAAACATGCTGGCGATGGCTGAGAGTTTGCATCATGAATGAACTCTTGTTTTTGACTCTTGTCGAAATTTTCTCTGCCTCGATCACTGTGTGACTCTTTTCTCTCTTCTGTGGCCTGTGAGTCTTTGTGGCCCCTGTCTTTGCTTTGCCTACACTGAACTGTCCTTGCATCCATGGGACAAATCCTCTTGATCATGGCATATTAGCCTTTTGATATGCTGTTGAATTTGCTTGCTTAGAGTTTGCCCAGGTCTGTGTATTGATGTCATCAGGGATATCATTGGTGACCTCTCCATGTGCTGTGTGTGACGCCTCAGAGCAGGGAACAAATTCCCATTTCCTCATCATTTGGAAGATATCTTGAGGAGTCTTCCTTGATGGGTTGGTAGAACTCCCGAATCCCATCTGGACTGGATGTTTGTCCTGGAGAAGGGGATCCCTGCACAGGCAGGGAACCACATCAGAGTTTCAACCCCAGAAGGTGCAGCCCCCAGCCTGCACTCTGCAGAAGAGGGGGGCCTCTGGGGCTGTGATTTGCTGCAGGACTGGGATACATTCCCTCCTATAAAGGGAAGCTGGGAAGGGGCTGCTGGCCTGCTGCCTTCCAGCCTTAGGGTTCTGTAGTTCCACCTGAAGCATCTCTGGAACTACCAAACATAGGACAGTTGGGGGCACTGCTCAGAGAGTGGGGGCAAGCAGGCTGGGGCATGGCATGCTGATAAGCACCCCTTCCTTCCTTGGGTTTCGAGGGAGGTGAGGTCTGGTGGGGATCCTCCAAACAGCAGAGAGAAGCAGTGGCTATGGGGAGTGGCTGAAGGAATGGGGACCATGCAGGGGGTGGCAGCAAAATGGGGACCCCTGAGCATTAGAAAGTGATGGGAGCAGCTAGTTGTTGATAAGAGTTGCTGTATGCAGTTTTTGAAGGTAGATTAAAACATGTCTGAGTTGAAGAAAGGCTGATTCAAAACTGTCCCCGTTCTTCACCCCACAGTTAATGTATTTTTGGGCCACACTCAGCAGTGATCAGGAGTTGTTCCTGGCTCTGCACTCAGAAATCATTCCTGGCAGGTGGACCATATGGGATCAAACCCAGGTGAGCCATGTGCAAGGCAAACACTCTACCTGCTGTGCTATCACACTGGTCCCCTCAGTTAATTTTTATTAAGTCACCATAAAATACAGAATTTAAAAGTTGTTGATAGTCTCAGTCATACAGTGTTCCAACACCCATCCCAGAGTTCATTTCCCACCACCATCGATGTCCCAGTTTCCCTCCTGTTTCCCCCACTCTGCCTCTATAGCAGTTTTCTCTCTTTTCTCTCTTTCTCTCTTCTTTCTTTCTTTCTTTCTTCCTTTCTTTCTTTCTTTCTTTCTTCCTTTCTTTCTTTCTTTCTTCCTTTCTTTCTTTCTTTCTTTCTTTCTTTCTTCTTTCTTTCTTTCTTTCTTTCTTCCTTCTTCCTTCCTTCCTTCCTTCCTTCCTTTCTTTCTTTCTTTCTTTTCTTTCTTTCTTTCTTTCTTTCTTTCTTTCTTTCTTTCTTTCTTTCTTTCTTTCTTTCTTTTTCTTTCTCTCTTTATTTTTCTTTCTTTCTTTCTTCTTTCTTTCTTTCTTTCTTTCTTCCTTCCTTCCTTCCTTCCTTCCTTCCTTCCTTCCTTTCTTTCTTCTTTCTTTCTTCTTGCTTGCTTTCTTTCTTTTTCTCTCTGGCATTGTGGTTTGCAATACTGTTACAGATGGGCTATCATGCACACCACTTTTTTATTTTTATTTATTTATTTATTTATTTTTGGTTTTTGGGTCACACTTGGCAGCACTCAGGGGTTACTCCTGGCTCTATGTTCAGAAATCGCTCCTGGCAGGCTCAGGGGACCATATGGGATGCCGGAATTCAAGCCACCGTCCTTCTGCATGCAAGGCAAACGTCCTACCTCCATGTTATCTCTCCGGTTCCTTGCACATCACTTTTATCTTCTTTCAGCCCCAATTCCTGTCCTTTGTGATCATTGTCACAATGGCCCCTTCTCTGTCCTAACTGAACTCTACCACATCACTTCTGTGCTTTGCCTGCTCAAAATTTAAGTGCCTGGGGCTGGCACAGCTGGCAGCTACACCAGGAAAGGAGACTTGAAAAGGTCTGCAGAGCAAGGGGTAGTCTAATTTTCTTAGTTGGCCAGACCAGGCGCACCTAGCAGTCTGCATTGCAAACAACTGACCGCCAGAGGGCGCACTGCGCCCACACATGCTTGGGTCTGGCTCAGGTGAGCGGCTTCAGAAATCGTCGGAAATTGGAAGGATGAGGTTCAGATTTTTCAGGCACAGGACCAGGGTTCAGCGGTCTTGACCGGATTACACAGCAGTTTTGTGACCCAGTTAGATCCGCGGAAAAACAAAAACATGCTCCGCTCTGTGTGTGTGTGTGTGTGTGTGTGTGTGTGTGTGTGTGTGTGTGTGTGTTTACAGAGCCCTTTCTTTTTTAAAAAAAAAATTATTTATTTATTTATTTGGTTTTTGGGTTACAGCAGGCGGTGCTTAGGGATTACTCCTGGCCTCTAAGCTCAGAAATCGCTCCTGGCAGGCTTGGGGGACCATATGGGATGCCAAGGATCGAATCTAGGTCCATCCTAAGTCAGCTGTGTGCAAGACAAACACCCTACTGCTGTGCTTCTCTCTGGCCCTTCTATTTCTCTCTCTCTCTCTCTCTCTCTCTCTCTCTCTCTCTCTCTCTCTCTCTCTGTCTCTCTCTGTCTCTCTCTCTCTCTCTCTGTCTGTCTCTCTGTCTCTCTCTCTCTCTCTCTGTCTGTCTCTCTGTCTCTCTCTCTCTGTCTCTCTCTTCTCTCTCTCTCTCTGTCTCTGTCTCTGTCTCTCTCTCTCTCTCTCTCTCTCTCTCTCTCTCTCTCTCTCTCTCTCCACTATCCCGCTGCCCCTCAGACAGTCCTGCCCAGACCAAATCCAGAAGATAAAACTGAGGCTGGTTCTGGGGATTGGGGTGATCAGAGGCTGGGGCAGACACCTCTCCCCAGTGTCCCCTCCCCATTCTTGCTCAGTCCTGGTTCTGCACATCTGGGACACTTGCAGGGGCCCCACTTCCATCCACTCAGGGCTCCAAGACCATGGAGGGGAAAACATGGAGGAAGGAGCCAAAAATGAAGAAATGAGATCTGACTCTTCAGGAGAAAGTGGGGGGGGGCAGAGAGCAGCTGTCATGGAATTCCATGGTCTGGGTGTCCCCCACAAAGCACACACACTCATGTCCACATACGCAAGACACAGTCAGACATTTACATACAGACACACATGTATGTGTACAGACACACACATACAGACACACTCACAGGCATTGTACACATTCTCAAGACACATGTATAACACACATTTATATAGACTCTCGGTCACAGACTCACAGATTCACAGACACACAGACAGACTCAAAGATATACAAGATACACACACAGACTTCTACACACAGGCCAGACAACATTCACAAACACAACTCAGACTCACACACACACACAGGCCCTGTCACAGGGAGCGATGCAGTCCCGCCCCCCCCCTCAATTCCCCCCAGTCTCCTTTCCTTGGCTGCTAGTGGTGCCCAAATGCCCCTTGGCCTTCTATGGCCACCCTAGCCAGAGTTTCCTGGGCACGCTGCTCTTTCCTGCTCCCCCAGATCCCCTACCCTCCTGCCAGTAGTCACTAGGCCCATGTGTCCTGTCCCCATCCATGGAGGTTCCTCCAGCACCTTTGAGCGTCCCTGTGAAGAATGTTCCTCCAACCTGTTGGCCACACCTTTATTTCTTCCCCTGGGACTCTCAGACCTAACGCCTCTTCTGTCCCAGGCGGGAGCAGGAGGGGAGGTCAAGTCAGCCCTGCACCCTCAGAACACGGATGATCAGACATGAGCATACACAAGTATTTAGATGGCTGTGAAGGCTCAGGGCCGGGGGCCGTGTGGAATCTTGTGGGGTGGCACCTTCATTCTTTTGTCACAGTGAATTTTGGGCTTTACGCTGCACATCCCAGTGTTGGGGTACTTAGCTTGGTGCCCACCCCGGGCTGTGTGGTGCTGGGTAGAACTCAGCTGCTTCCCAGCCCCAGCTCTTGGTAAGTCTGTAGTTTTCTTCTTTGAGCCACACCTGGTGATGTTCAGGGTTTACTCCGGGTTCTGCATTCAGGAGTCACTCCTCGTTGTGGACTCTAGGGGATGCCAAGGATCGAACCCAAGCTGGCTACAAGCAAGGCAAACGCCTTACCCACCACAATATTGCTCTGGCCCTTTACTTTGCACTTCTTTTTCTTTATATTTTTAAATTGTTGTTGTTGTTGTTGTTTGGGCCACATCTGGTGACACTCAGGGTTTACTTCTGGCTATGTGCTCAGAAATAGCACCTGGCTTGGGGCATTAGATGGGACGCTGGGGGATTGAACCGTGGTCTGTCCTAGGCTAGCGCCGGCAAGGCAGATACCTTACCGCTTGCGCCACTGCTCCAGCCCCTACTTTGCAATTCTTTTTTTTTTTTTTTTTTTTTTTTTTGTGGTTTTTGGGTCACACCCGGCAGTGCTCAGGGGAAACTCCTGGCTCCATGCTCAGAAATTGCTCCTGGCAGGCATGGGGGACCATATGGGACTCCGGGATATGAACCGATGACCTCCTGCATGAAAGGCAAACGCCTTACCTCCATGCTATCTCTCCGGCCCCTACTTTGCAATTCTTAACAGCTTCTTCATGGCGTCACAAGCCCTGCCCTGGGAGAAGATGATGTGTCCTGTGTCTGGAGGGAACTGGCTGCAAGAGCTCCCTGGTGGGTACAGTGGGCCCCAACTCCTGTGAGAGTCTCTGCATCCCCAGTGCCCAGGAGCAGGGCAGAAGAAGCAAGAGAGGAGCTGCTAAGGCTTAGATCTGGGGCAGAGACTCCTTCCAGCTCTGAGCCCAAGGTCCCACACTCCCTACAAGTCTTCCCAGCTTGTAGAGCTCCCATCTAGAACTCAGAACCAATCACTAGACGAAATGAGCCAGGGGAAGCCCATGGACCTGGACACTGGTGGCCTGCAGGTGACTGACCTGGAACTGAGAGAGAAAACACTGTCTCCACTCACAACACACGTACACAACACACAACACAGATACTACACACACACACAGCCTCCATAGATCCATACACACAGATGCCACACACCCTACACTCCTTACAGACACACACCACACTCACAGACATCACACACCAT
This sequence comes from Suncus etruscus, assembly GCF_024139225.1. Lineage (NCBI taxonomy): Eukaryota > Metazoa > Chordata > Mammalia > Eulipotyphla > Soricidae > Suncus > Suncus etruscus. The sequence goes on along the minus strand of NC_064862.1, from coordinate 60,935,892 downwards.
CACACCCATCACACACACACCACACACACACCACAGACACACACTACACAGACAGATCCCACCACACACCCCTACATCCCTGCCGCCCACCGCACCCCCCCCACCCTATCACTGTTCGCCAGCAGAGGCTCCCGTGAGCTGGTCCAGCCCTTCCTCTGGGGACTCCACACCCGAATCTGGGCCGAGTCTCCCAGCATGCAACCAGCCTTGTGGATTTTCCTCCGGGTACGGGCAGCAGTCTCCATGCCCACCTGTTACTGAGACTGTCCCTAAGTCTGGGGGTCCCCGGGGCAGGGTTCAGTCTCCACCCCCAGCCCCTCCCCAGGTTCCCAGAGGAAGCTGTGCCAGGTGACCTAGAATCACGGGGCTTTCAAAGTGACCCCTGGATGGGTTCCCTCAGGAACTTGGTACCAGGGGCCCAAGGGTTTCTGCAGGTGTAGGGTGGCCACAGCACCCTCAGACTGTAGCGAGTTTGGGCACAGCCTACAGCCCTGCCCCTGCGCCCTAACCTGAGGGCTAGATCCAGCCCTCCCCGACTCCTGCTCAGCCCAGCTTCCAACTCCCACAGGCTCCTCCCCACCTAATTAATCCACTTAATTAGGCTATGAGCCCAGCTCCACCGCCTGCCTCCCTGGCTCCCAAGGGGTCCCCAGCACCTGGGTCTTCTGCAAGCTCTCCCCACCTGCCCCACTCAGCAAAAGCCCTAGAACAGCGAGCTGGGGTGGCGGGGAGCTGACAGGGCGAGTGTAGGGTGAGGAGGGGCTGTGAGGGCGGTGAGAGAAGGCCTGAGCTGAGGGGCCTCTGGGTTTCAAGCCCCAGCAGCATGTGAAACTTTTACATCACCTTCACCCCACTTCATCACATGAAGCAGCTCCATACCCCTGCAAGGAAACATACATATCCGCTGGTTAGAGTTGGAGCTGGGACCTGCACAGTAACTGGGGACCCTGAGTGAACTCTGGAGGGTCAGGCAAGACTCCAGTTGAGGGCCAGCTAGGACAGACCATTGGCCATACAATTTCAAGGGACAATCGGCAGGAAGGTCACAGACAGCCCCTAAAACTGGCCTTGTCCTTATAGAATCTCCCTGCTCTCAGGTCCCATGCTTCAGTCTTCCCTCTTGGGGAGAGCGGGTCACGTGGCTGTGCCTAGCACACTTGGGGCATTGGGAGACTCACCTGAGAAGCGTGAGGACATGAAGGCCAGAGTGGGGGGCTCACTGGTGGTCCCTAAGGGAGCAAGCCAGGGAAGTTGACCAGCTGGCAGTGTAGGCTGTTGAACACTGGAGCACAGATCCTGGGAGGAGGGAAAGGGTTGTTCCAAGGAGCTCAGGAACTGGGAGGGAAGAAGGACCCTGTGCTGGGGTGCTGTGGTCGGAAGCACTTGTGCTCAGAACCAGCACTTGTGGTAAGCTTGGTGTCCTGCACCCCAACCAGAGTGGACACCCCTAATGTTGTCAGGCTGGCTATATTGACTCCCAGATTCTTAGAGTCTTTAAAAAGGTGAATGAAGGGGCAGGAGTGGTGGCATAGCGGTAAGGAGTTTGCCTTGCACACAATTGACCTAGGATGGACCATGGTTCAAGGCCAGGAGTTTCATATGGTCCCCCAAGCCAAGAGCAATCGATATCTGAGCGCATAGCCAGGAGTAACCCCTGAGTTAACCCACACCACTGAGTGTGGCCCAAAATACAAAAAAAAAAAAAGAATAAACAAATAAATGTAGAAACAAAAGTAAATGAATGAATGAATGAATGAATGAATGAACAATCAAAGGAAAGGCTTGGCCAGGAACCCAGAGAACCTCCCAGAGAAAGGAGTCCAGGTACCCCAGCATCCCTCAGAGGTTGTCACATGTCCCCAGTACACCCCACTTAGGGGTCTGAAACTCTGGCAAGCTGAGGTCCCTCGGGGAACCCTCAGACCCTGGATGCAGAGGACAGAGTATGGGGTCAGAAAAGAGACACCTGAATTTCCTTGTTACATTGTGTATTGTTTTGGGGACCACCCCTGGCAGTGCTGGGGGTTGTTCCTGGCTCAGTGCTTGAATGTTACTCCTGGTGGGAGCTTGGGGACCAGTGGTGTTGAGCATGGAGTGGAGCCCCCATGTGCAGATCCTGCACTCATGCCTATGAGCATCTCCTTAGCCTGCCCTGCATTTTAGCCACCTTGAAAATTCATATTTGGGCCCGGAGAGATAGCACAGCGGCGTTTGCCTTGCAAGCAGCCGATCCAGGACCAAAGGTGGTTGGTTCAAATCCCGGTGTCCCATATGGTCCCCTGTGCCTGCCAGGAGCTATTTCTGAGCAGACAGCCAGGAGTAACCCCTGAGCACTGCCGGGTGTGGCCCAAAAAACCAAAAAAAAAAAAAAAAAAAAAGAAAATTCACATTTACAACTAGAGCAAAGTGGGCCATGGGAGATGATGGGGCCCAGTCATCGACCTCTGTAGGGGGATGTGGGGTTACCTAGAGATTCCAGAGTCTGCAGACATGGCTTGATCCAGAAGCTCAGATGAAGTGCATGCACTTGGGTCCCCACACCACAGTCTGCCATTGGCTTGTTTGGGGGGTTCTCTCTGGTACATATAGATCCAGACTCATGGTGCAAAGAAAAGGAAGTGGGGCTCTTACCATCTTGGCAGTGACTCTGCCTAGAGATCCATATGGATCTGGGGACTGTGTCACCAGCCCCCAGGCTAAAAGAGAGCCCTGCCATGGAAACCCTAATGAGAGCAAGTAGTGACAAAGAGTAGGGATCCCCATAGGAAATGGGGACTGGCTGGTATTGTTCACTTGGTGGGGGATATGTGGAACTTCTGCCGGGTACAGGGACACTGTGGGGGATACTTTCAGTCCCCTACATCTGCCTGCATAGAAAGGCACCTTCTCCCCAATTCAGGCCTTGGGGCATCTCTGGACAGCCCCACTGCAGATTTCACTGGGGTTGGTCTTTAGCCTTAGGTTCAAGGACCATGAAACTTAGGGTCTGACCTCTAGAGGCTGCCCAGTGAGGTCCACATAGATAATGGGAGTGTCCCCTGATTTGTGGGCCCCAGTCCATGAGTCAACTGTTCCCAGAGCCTGGGAATACTGAGGTCTGTGCCTCTCTGAGCCTCACATATGGAACAAGGTTGTGGGACTGTTCATTACCCATCTGTCTGAACCCAGCTCTCTCCCCTTCCCTGGCATCCCCAGGGATGAAATGGGCCAGTGGGCTGAGCTCCACATACAGAATGTCTGGATAAAGGTCCTGGTATAGCATAGTCCCCTAAAAATGCTGAGGTTCCCAAAGTGCTTCCTGCGGGGCCCGGAGAGATAGCACAGTGGTGTTTGCCTTACAATCAGCCGATCCAGGACCTAAGGTGGTTGGTTCGAATCCCGGTGTCCCATATGGTCCCCCGTGCCTGCCAGGAGCTATTTCTGAGAAGACAGCCAGGAGTAACTCCTGAGCAACTCCGGGTGTGGCCCAAAAACAAAAACAAAAAAAAAAAAAAAAAAAAAAAAAGTGCTTCCTGCCCCCTGGCAATAAGCATAGGGGAGGGAACCAGCTTAGGCATCACCCCACTTTCCCAGAGAAACAGTCACAGCAGGTCAATGAACTTAGAGACTAAGCATTCAGGGATTTGGGCCATGGCTGTGACTGGGCATCCCATGGGGTTGTGGCTCTCACACACAGCTGGGGTCATACTTAGGGGTCCTGGGTAGGCCTCATGCCTTTACCAGGCCTTTAGCCTCTGAACTGCTCCCCCCAGAGGTCCCAAGAAACCAAGATGACAGAAGCCTGCTCAGACCTCAAACATTTAAAAATGCTTCCACAGAGCAAGTTGTCATCGTTTTGGAAAAAGTCAGAAAAGCACAAATCTGTACATTTATACTACTATGCTCCTCCTATTGGTGCCTGCTGCTTTCATGAAAAGAAAAAAAAGAGAAGGAAAAAAGAAAAGGCAAAAAATGGCCCATCATCTGTCTCACCCCCCAACATTGCAGGGCCCTCCTTCGCCCGCTTGAGCCTTCTTACACACCACCATGGGGGGCCAGTTGCCTTCAAACAACTCGAGTCCAGCTCAGTGGCTCTGGAGGCCCACGGCAGGCTTGGCCTCTCCCCACAGGTGCTCCCCTTCATCGGAGTTCCTGTTGGCAGTGGTCAGAGGCCTCTGAGCTGCGGGAAGTGGGGCACGGTGGGGACAGGAACACTGCTTCGGGCTTTAGAGAGATTCTACTGGTGAAGATGAGATGATACGGCAGGCACTGGGCAGCGGGCAGCCACTCCTGCGCTTTCTGATCTCCATGGATCCTAGTGGAAGTCCTGGTTTCCAGAGGCTCCTGACTGTCTTCTGGCTTTGCCCCAAATTCCATCATCTAAAGGCCCTGCCTGTCCTGGATCATCTTTCTGAACTACTCACCAAACACCAGGGCTGGCATCTAGTTTGCGTTCTCCTGGTTAATGTGATTCTGACCACTTCTGAAAGGCAGGGTTGTCATGGTCAGAAAGACAAACCACGTCTCTGTCACACTGGGACATCAGAGCATCGTGGGACATAGAACTGACAGTGGAAATCGCTTCCCCCAACACCTCATCTCCCCCAGCTAAAACACTGCTTTTCCTGTCCCACCCAGTGCGCCCTACCCAGACTGCCCAGACTGCAGTGTCCCCATGTGGAGATTCCAGTGTCAGCCAAGCCTGACCAATTCCTCCCCTTCTTCCCAGAAGCATCAGAAACTTCTGATACATCAATCAGAACTTAATGCAATCCAAGGGTGGTGAGGTCCCTGTTCTGGGTTCCAGCCTTCTGTACTTCCCTGTACAAGAGTGGCCATGGACACCACCATCCCACCCCCCCCCACCCCCAGCTCCTGCCACCACAGAAGAGGACTCTGGGCCGAAAAATCTCAGTGGAGATCTCATTTCTTCTGTTACTATGGAAATTATGGCCAAGTTTCATCTTTGGGTTCTGCTATCCAAATAGCCCATCACGACCTTCTGTGTGTATTGCCATGGAGACAAACTTTGAGCCTGCAAGAGAGGAACATCCCTGGATGTCAAGGAAAGAGCTGCAGCAACACAGCCACTGATTAGATTTCTCTCCTTAGATATTGTGTTAACTCCATCCTCCAGGAACCAGGCTGAGAGGGAAAGTCAGGAGGGACCACCAGTATACAAATACAACAGGTCAACACAGGTAGGGAAGGAAGGAAGGAAGGAAGGAAGGAAGGAAGGAAGGAAGGAAGGAAGGAAGGAAGGAAGGAAGGAAGGAAGGAAGGAAGGAAGGAGGGAAGGAGGGAAGGAGGGAAGGAGGGAAGGAGGGAAGGAGGAAGGAGGGAAGGAGGGAGGGAGGGAAGGAGGGAGGGAGGGAGGGAGGGAGGGAGGGAGGGAGGGAGGGAGGGAGGGAGGGAGGAAGCTAGAAGTCTTATACTACAATGTCCTGTTAAAAGGTTTCAGTTCTGGAAATAGCACTAAATTTAAGTCCTTTGATTTGCACACAGCTAACTGGGGCTCAATCCCTGGCACCCATATGGTCTCCCAAGCTCCACCAGGAATGACCTGTGGGCGCAGTCTGGAATAAGCCCTGAGCCCCACCAGGTATGGCCCCAAACTAACAATGGTTCCAAGAAAACCAGTGGGATTTCCTGTCCCAGCCTGCCTATCACAGAGGTCCCTTGTCTTCCAGGAACAGGATGCTTTGATCAATGCCTAAGATTGGCCCCAGGGGAGTAAAGGAGGCTTCCCCCACCTCCTTACATAAGAGACACCCTGCATTTGGAGACATGGGGGTGTACCTTTACGGCCGGCCTCAAGGGACAAAGTCCCTCCAGCAAGGGCCGCTCCAGCTCCACTGCCCTTGACAGCAAGACCAGAACAAATCCCATCCATCTGGTCACCCACACCCATAGCTGTCTCCTCTCAGGACTCCATAAGTCACCTGGACTGTGGCAGTCCTAACACACAGCCCATGGGTTCCACCAAGGCAGCACTCCTCTGGCCTGTGCCCTCTTTCTAAATGCATCTTCATCTTTTCTGGACTGACTCAAGTTCACTTTGTTAGTCCATCAGATTCTTCCAGTTGGGCTGACTCAGAGCCACTTTGATCGGGTCTGTTGCCACCAGGTCTCCTCCCCTTCTAGGCTGGTTCCCAAACTCAGAGAATCCATAGTCCTGGCAGCAGCCAGGACTTGTTTTGGTTTTTAGCCACATCCAATAGTGCTCAGAAGTTACTCCTGGCTCTACTCTCAGAAATGACTCCTGGGAGCATTGGGGGAACATATAGGGTGCTAGGGATCAAGCACAGGTCAGCAAACGCTTTACCAGTTGTGCTATGTCTCTGGCCCCAAGAGTTAAGCTTTTTGTTTGTTTGTTTGGTTGGTTGGTTGGTTTTGGGGCCACACCTGGCCGCACTCAGGGGTTACTCCTGGATCTATGCTAAGAAATTGCTCCTGGCAGGCACGGGGATCATATTGGATGTTGGGAATCGAACCAACATCGTGGTCCTGGGTTGGTCGCTTGCAAGGCAACCGCCCTACCATTATGCTATCTCTCTGGCCCAGCAGTTAAGTTTTATGCTGTGACCCTTTTATTTATTTATGGGGGAAGGGGTGTCATACAGGTGACGCTCAGAGGTTACTCCTGGCTATGTGCTCAGAAATCGCTCCTGGCTCGGGGGACCATATGGGATGTCAGGGGATTGAATCGTGGTCTGTCCTGGGTCAGCAGCATGCAAGGCAAATGCCCTACCACTGCTCCATCACTCTGATCCCTGCTGTGACCTTTTTGGGGATGATTACTTGCCACCTGGCAGAACTCAGGGGACATTGGATTTGATTGTCCACAATGCACTTTGGTAAACTTGTGCTAGTTTTGTGTTTACTTGTAAATTCCTGGCCCAGAGAACAGAGAAGGTCTGTGTGGGAGGTGGCCTTGAGCTGCATTAGCTGTGATCATCCTGGCTGGGGTGTTTCAAGGCCTGATTATACCCTCTCCCTGTCTGGGGGGGTGGGGGTGGATTCCTGTCCTCTTCTGAAGAGATCCAAGTCTTGTAAATCCCAACACTCTGGGGCTCAATTGTTAGATGCAGGATGACACACAACTCTCACATCTTCCATCTCCAGTCTCCTCTGCCTGCCTGTTCAACCCCCCTGCCCCCATTAGTTTCTGTGGGGCAATAAACCTCTACAGGAGAGAAAACACTTGTGTGTTGATTAGCAGAGAGGAAGGGGGCAAGAGAGAGAAGGTATCAGAGGAGGTGTTAGTAGAGGTGCTGGTGCTAAGGTGGGTGAGGGGTAAACTAGTTTTTTTCCAGCTATTTTTTTCTTTTGGGGCCAGACCCAATGGTGCTCAGTATCTTACTCCTGACCATGTTCAAGGATTACTCCTGGCAGGGTGTGCCAAGTTGGCTGTGCACAAGGCAAGTTCCTATGTGCTCCAGTCCCAAAGTCTTCCTGTTTTCATGGAGGCACTAGGATTTACAACACTGTTCATTGAATTTTGCTGATGCCCCAAGGCTCCTTCCTGCTGTAGAACTATCCAGAGAGACTACTGTAGCCTCAGGTGCAATTGGGGGTGTCTCCTGTTCATTCACTTAGATTTCCAGGATTTTTTCCTGAAAAGGGGTGATAGGCTAAGTAGTTTGGAAACTTCTGTTTTATAGAGCAGATACTGCCTTGCTTATAGCTGAGGAAGTAGAGGTCCTAGAATACTGGATGAGGTCCAGGTTGGGAGGACTGAGATTTCAAAAGGGGAACTACAGAAAGGTCCTAAAGTTGGAGGGCTTTGGGTTTTTGTTGTTGTTCATTTTGGGTTGACAAGACCTGCATAGGAGTTTGGGAATTGCTTCCAACAGAGTTCAGTGTCATGGACTCTAGTATGTGACTCCAGCCCTCAGATCATCTCTCTGGCCTCTGCAGCTTTGAATGCAGGGTAAGGAGGTTCAGATTTTACCCTGGAGGTAGCCAGAAACCCTGTGTAGAGAAGGACTTTAGTCCTCCTTGTGCTTCATAGCATTGATGGTCACAGGACTCAAATTCAAGAAAAAGGTAGGGAAAGGGAGTACAGTTGAGAACCAAGGCAGTTTCTTGTTCCTATTCTTTTTTTTTTTTTTTTTAAGGCCATACCCAGAGATGCTCAGAGGTTTCTCTAGGCTCTGCACTCAGGGGTTACTTCTGGAGAGGGGACCAAATGAGGGTGCTAGGAATTATACCCACTGAATTTTCTCTCTGGTCTTATGAAGCCCTGTTTCTTTTTTTTTTGTTTTGTTTTTTTTTTGTTTGTTTGTTTGTTTTTGTTTTTGGGCCACACCCTGTGACGCTCAGGGGTTACTTCTGGCTATGCGCTCAGAAGTTGCTCCTGGCTTCTTGGGGGACCATACGGGACACCGGGGGATCGAACCGCGGTCCGTCCTAGGCTAGAGCAGGCAAGGCAGGCACCTTACCTCCAGCGCCACCGCCCGGCCCTGAAGCCCTGTTTCTTATGAAGAAACTGACCTCCATGACCAGATGCTCCCCCAGTAGACAGGCCAGCCTATATCCAATTGATTGCTTTCTGATTTGGAGAACTACTTTTCTTTTGTTTCTGAAGTACCAGGGATGGGAGGCAAGTTCTCTACTGCTGAGGGAATTACTTTCCAACATTCCAGTGCTAGATTTTATGTCACACACTGGATTCTCTCTTCTGGAAGAAAGGTCTTGCCACCCCCAGCCCACTGTGCTCCTGTGGTCCCTCTCCACCACTTGCTGGATCCTCATGTACTTTGTGGGTACCTGACTTTTCCATCTCTAGCTCTAAAAATCCTAGAAACAGTCAGGGCAGCTGTGGGCAACAATGCTGTTGTTCAGGGCAAGAAAACCTAAATAAAGAGAAGAATCAGGCAGGAAAGTGTAGCTAGGTTGGGGCTAGCTAGTGTGGCTGGAATTCTTGATGCCGCTGTTAAAGGCCTGGAAGACTGAGTTATCACCTCCCAACTTTATCCTCATTCAGGACCCCAATTTCCAGCTTCAAACCCAGGGTAGTGCCTTCCCCCAAGCTGCTCCCTCTGCCAAAAGCGCCCTTTCTTTCCTTGCGTGCCTTCTGTGGGCCCTGTTGGCTTCTGCACAGAAGTGCAGCCTTATTTACAGCGGGGTTACCATTGCAACCTGGGTGCATGCGACCCCCTAATCCCAGGCTCCTCGGTGCAGAGTTAGCTGTGGGTTAGATGCAGCAGATGGACAAAGGAAAGGATGCAAAACACACACACACAAATACACACACACACACACACACACACACACACACACACACACACATACACACACACCCCCATTGAGGCTCTTAGCTGTTTCCCTCCTTGAAAGTTGACTCCACCCTCATTCCCCCAGAACAGACTGGGACAGTCTGGGGCAGTCCGGTCCCTCAGGGTTCGAGAGTCTGGGCAGGTGACACTCTCGCAGACTCCCTCGAGTCCTCTGTAACCTCGTTCTCGTCCCCTCGCGGGCACTGACCTAATTAATAGAAGCGGGGGATGGAGGAGGGACGGGGAAACTCGTGGGCGCTAGGACCCAGCACGGCCGGAAGACGGGCCGGCCGCGGGAGGGGGGGACCGCGAGCCGGGCTCCGCGGGCGCGTGGAGAGATTCGGCGGCACCACTGCGCGCGGCGCGAGGGCGCGTGCGCGAGCGCGTGCGTCTCCGCGGGGGCGCGCGCGGGGCGGACAAAGGGGCGGGCGGCGGGGGCGCGCGCCGTGGGCGGAGCCTCGAGCCGGCGGGCAGGTGCGCGCGGGCCGGAGGGCGGAGCCGCGAGGCCGCGATGGAGCCGAGCCCGGGCGGGCGCCGGGGCCGGGGCTGGGGCCCGAGCAGCAGGCGGAGCGCGAGCCGGAGCCGCAATCCGAACCCGGAGCAGGCCGGGCTCCGGCGGTGCAGCTGCAGCGCCCGGCTGCTGGCCGCGGTGGCCACGGAGCCCCCCAGCGGCTGAGGGGCTTCCTCCGGGACGGGGCATCGCGGGGACCCCCAACGCATCCAGGACCCTGAGACGCCCCCCAGGAGATCGGGGGACCCCTGCAGCTCCAGCGCAGCGACTTCCCATCCGTCTTGAGGTGCCGAGGAGATCCCCCCATTTTCCGAGATCTAGCACGCAGCGGACCCCCCTAGGGATTGGGGGGACCCCCGCCCAAGCTGCTGATCCTTGCAACTGCACACCTCAAGCCCACGAACGCCCCTTGGTCCCCGGCATCCACCCAGCCCTCCCTCCGCTTGTGCAGACGGGCGGAGAACCCGAGCCTAGGGACCCGCACCCTCACCAGGCCTCCGATCGGGGCGCCCCGGCAGAGCCCCCCGCGGCAAGGTTTGCACCCCGGCTCGTGGAAACGGCGCCCTGAGCCCCCCCGGGCCGGGCAGACGGCCCCGACACGGCGCCGAGACCCCCCGCCGCGTCGTCCCCGCGGCCCCAGCCCAGGTAAGCCGTCCGATCGAGCGTCCGTCCGGCTGCAGGTGGGGAATTTGGGGTGCGCGGCCCCCGCCGGCGTCGCCATGGAGCCCGGGCTGAAGGACGTCTCTTTGTGTCTCGCTGGAGGAGCCGCCCCCTCCTCCTCTGCCTCCCCCCCCCACCCGCCCCGGGGTTCGGGCTCGGCTCCCAGACCTCCCCCCACAACGAGGGGAGGCGAACCCCCATCACTGAGAAGGGGCGGAGGGGAGCAGTCCCCCCAAATTTTGAGCTGGACCTATTCGGCCTCGGTCCTTAAAGTGTATGTGCTCTCCCTCCAGGACCCCCCGGGGTTTTGGGGGTGCCCATTGGTGGGGGCTGCAGTCTGCACGAGGATGTCTTTGTCTGAAGAGGGGAGAAGGGGTGTGTGTGTGTGTGAGAGAGAGAGAGGATGCTCAGATGCTCTGGCTTCAAGGCTGAATGGGGGTCTCCACCCCAACAAGCCCCAGGGTGGGTCAAGCCCTTCCCAGAGGGACGCTAGTTTGGGGGGCCAAGGAGCCCTTGAAGTCAGGCCACCTTGTCCCCTTGTGTGAGGGACACACCTTGGAGAATCCCATGTCCTGACCTAGGGCCACGCCTCTGGTCCGACCAGTGAGTCTCCAATACCTAACAGACACTGACCCAGACACCCTGACCCTGGGAGGGGGGCATTCTCCGCCTTCTCCCCCTGATCCCCCAACTTGCCAGGCAGCTCCCACCCCTGCCAGCACCTTGCAAGATGACAGCACTTGGGAGGCTGTGCCCTGAAATTCAGATTGATTTTCTGAATGAGGATGGCCTGGGCCATCTGCTCTGGGGTGTCTGCGTGTCCCCACCCCCATTCTCAGTGATGTTGAGCGGTTCCAGCAGGAGACTTGGTGCCTTTCCTCATCCGAAGACCTTAATGGGCTCTAGGCTCCCTCTCCCCTCGCCCAACCTGGCCCCTTCCTCCCTCTCTGGCTCTTCCCAGGCCCACCTAGTCTTGCCGTGGGCCAGTTGAGGTCGGCCTGATTGGGCCCAGTTGACCAGTTTTCATCCCATTCCTGAGGCACCCAGCTGTGCTTCTGCTGCACAGTGGGGGGACCTGGAACCAAGCAGTTTCTCTTCTGGGTCTTCCCAGTATCATGTCCCCACATCCATGGGGATGCCCAAGCAGTGGAGCATCCCCCTTCAGTCCTGCTGCCAGTCACCTTGGGCAGCAGTGGGGACCTCCCAGTAGCCACTGCAGGGTGTGCTGGTCTCTCTCTTTCCAGCTGTGGAGAAGCTTCTAGGTGGCCCCTGACTCTCCCAAGGATTTCAGGCTGGGGTGGGATGGGGAGACACCCAGCTCAGGGAGCTAAAGGGAGAGAGACAGGGCTGAGGGACAGTGGCCTGGCTGTGACAAGCCAGGAGGTAGCAGGAAACTGGAGAAGGCCGCCTCACCCCTGGAGTCCAGGCTCAGCGGACCTATGTTCCCCCCCCCCCCACTCCCTCTCCTGTCGCTTGTCCCACCCCAACCTGCCAGGCTCCCTGCACCTCTTCTAGGTCCATAGCACAAGGGAACAACAGCAAGTGTCTTGACCTCCATGGCTTCATCCTTGCTCCCCAAACCTGGCACCCCTCTGCTTGACCCTGCCCCCAGACCTGCACCTGGCTGGCCTTGCTGGTTCCACTGCTGGCGCCCCCCCCCACCCCAGCACAACAGTGGCGTGTCCTCCACGTGCTTGGCCGCGCCTCTCACAGCTCCGCCTGGCCCCAACCCAGCCTCCCAGCACATGTTGTTCTGGTGCTGCCTTTGTTGCAGTTTCACATACAAATACTGATTCTTGCATCCTTTGGAAATAGCACATGATGTGGTAACTTCAGGCCAAAGCCACAGAATGACCTTTAGACAGATGCTCATCTCCAGCTTCCCCGGCCCCTCCTGGCCTGCCCGCCTTTGTGGGAGCTGAGGCCCCTCACTAGGCATCTGAGCTGACCTTCCTCCATGTGGGTTGTGCATCTGGCGCTCCCCGCCTGTCCTTGGCCAAATTAGAACATCCACGTGCTGTCCCCATAGGCTGCTGGGTTGGTTATCATGGGCAACTCTCCGTCCTTTGGCCTGTACCCCTTGGCCTGCCCTGTGCTAGGCCCTTGTCTCCAAGGGTCCCTTCTAATGGGACCATTTGCTTTGGAGCAAAAATCCACAGATGTAGGTCCAGGTCTTGCTTACACAACTGGGTGGGGGTATGACCTGGCTCTCTGGGCCTTGGTTTACTTGTGTGTCCACAGAGGAAGTGGGTAAAATTGTCTCTGAGATGTTTCATTGTTCTTTTGAGGCTGTGTATGTGTGTTGGGGTCAGACCTGGCAATGCTCAGGGGTTACTTCTGGCTCTGCTCTCAGGAATTACTGTTGGCTTTGCTCTGGGGACCCTGTGGAATGCTGGGGATGCTGGGACTGAACTCAAGTCAGCTGCGTACAGGCAAGCGCCCTCCCACCGTAGTATCACTCTGGTGCCTTGACCTGACTAGTCCAAATGCTAGTCCATTAGACATTTTGGCCAAGCAGGAGGTAAACCTAGGAACTGGCTTCTCTCAAGAACATTGACCATCTGGACCCTGTAAGGAAACATGGGTGACAGCACGGTGTCCCAGCACCAGGCATGGCTTGGGAATGGAATGTGCTGCCTTTCCAGGTTGTTTTGTAGGAGCATGAGGTCAGCAGACTCAGCAAAGCCCTGGACATTGCTGGGCTTAGCTGCTGTGTGACCTTGGGCAAGGTGCTATGTCTCTCTGAGAAGAGGTAACCTGCACAGAAACTAGGACCACACCTGCCTCAGGCCTCAGTGGTTTAAGTGAGTGACACCAGGGAGGAGCTGGACAGACCTGGCTGGAAAGTGTCCCAGAGCTGCTGGCTCTCGGCCAATGGGGCCTGGCCAGGGAACTGCTGACCCCAGGAGAGTGGATGTTGAGAGGTAGCTCTGCACAAAACTTAAGGGCCGGAAGCGTGTCCCTGGGTGCTCTTGTGATAGAGGGTGTCCCTGTGACTGTGGGGTATGGGTAACCCTATGACCATAGGTGACCCTATGACCACAGATGTCCCTGTGTCTGTGGGGTTGCCTCCTGATCATGGGTGACTCTGACCATGGGTATCCCTGTGATCTGGTCTGTGCCGGGTGTGGGTGGCAGTTCCAGCCAGTGCAGAGCCATTCTGTGTGCTTCCGAGTTCTTGGGGGTCCTTTAGCGTGGACTCAGGGTCTTCCCAAACCCCACTCTCTGAGTTCTTCAGAGTTGGATGGTTTGGTCCAGAGAAACCAGCTAAAAAAAAAAAAAAAAAAAAAAAAACTTTTCTGGGCAGGAATGCAGGCTTAACTCAGCCTGCCTTGGACCCCTGGACTTCTGGGGCAGCCAAAGGTCAGGCTCTGCACCTGTTTTCTTGTCTAGGCCCTATGGGGGATGGGAACCCCAACAGATCTAGTCCAAGACCACCAGGTGGTTCCTCCCTTGCTGCCCTTTCCTAGGCTTTGTGGGGCCATGAGGAGCCCCAGAGAAGCCACTTTGAGCAGTCCCTGGGGGACAGAGTGTTTGAGGGGTGCAGTTGAGGACACAGACGGGCTTTAGCAGAGAAGGTTCCACTGGCTTCTATATGTGGAGCTGGGTCTCCTCCTCCCTTTACTGATCCTCACAGCAGGACAGGGCCCTACAGCAAGACACCCCCCCCCAATTGCATCTGCTGCCTGAGGGAAGGTTCTGTGAGCACTGCCGGCCTGACCCTGGACACCTCCAAGGCATCTAGACCCCACTGGGACTGAAAGAGAAGAGCTGAGGGGGGAAGGGCTGCAGAGTCAGCAGGGCCCTGAGTAGAGGGCAGCTTGCAAGTGCTGGGGTTCAGGGTCGATTCCCTCAATCCAGCTCAGCCTTCCTGCCCCACACTCTGTCCAGGAGCCTCTCACTGAGCCCTAGGAATCTTCCCTCCTCCCCCAGCGGCTCCAGCCAGCCCTTCCTTCATGGTTTCACAGGATGCTTCAGGGCCCAGCACGTGGCACCCCTTTGTCTCAGCCACATTCACCCAATATGCCTGCACAACCCCCACCCTGTTCCCCCAGAATCACTTCCAGCCCAATCAGTCCTGCCTACTGTTCCCCAGGCCACGTTTAAGGGTTCCTGTCTCCCCACCCTGCCCAGATTCCCTCACCTCCCAGTTTTCCTGACCTGGCCCTAGCCTGGAAGCACATGAGGGCGGGGCTGTGGATTCCTAAGTGCTCAGGGTCTCTGCAAAGCTCCCTAACCCTATGTTTCAGGGTCACAGGTCCTGGTTAGAGGCATGTGAGGCAGTGTCCAGCTCACTGGTCAGGCACCAGTGTCCAACTCACTGTGGACAGGGGAGAGGCGAGGTCCCCAGAATCCAGCCCAGACCTCTAGGAACAAGGGAGGGACAGGGTCACCCTTCCTGAGCCTGCGTGTCTCCATCTTCGATGCCATGCCCTGCCAAAGGCAGGTGAGCCCAGTTCTTGTCACTGCTCTCTAGTCTGTTCTCTAGTCTGCTCTCTGCTCTCTCTCTCTCCCACCCCTGCCTTCTGCTGTCATCTGCTGTCACTCTGCCCTTGCTGTCATCCCTGACTCTGCCTCTTCCCTGCTGTCTCACTCCTGCTCTCTGCCTCACCCCTGCTCATTGTCTCAACCCTGCCTTCTGTCCCACCCCTGCCCTCTGCTATCACCTGCTGTCATTCTGCTCTCTGCCTCACCCCTCCTCTCTGTCACAACCCTGCCTTCTGTCCCACCCTTGCCCTCTGCTGTCACCCCAGCTCACCAAGATACACAGCCCTTAGGTCCCATAGCCCCCTCCCCCCGGGTCTGTCCTTAGGCTGGGCAGGGCACAGCTTCTCTGGGAGGGGCCAGAGAACCAGTGCCAGCTCTGGCACAGCTGCAGACGTGTCATGGGCTATTAATACCACTGAGGACAGGCCTGAGGAGGAGCAGGGGCACCAGCTGGGTGGGAAGACAGAGGTAGACCCAGGCTAGAGGCCCAGATGCCACAGGTGTTGCAGGTTGGGTAGCAGCAGGGCAGGAGGTGTTTCACAGTTTATGCAGCTTGGGTGAGGGCTCATCCTCTCAGGACTTTGCCCTGGGAAGTGGGGAGCAGGGCAGAAATCTTTGGCATCCTGTGGCCCCAGGGGTGAGGCCCCACTTGGGTACAGAAACCTGGGTACAGGTGGATGGAGCCACACGGTAGAGCTGGCACATGGCTTCTTGGCTCAGCCCACAGATGGGCAGACTGAGGCTGGGCAGGGCATTCCACCTAAGGGGTTAAGCGGGCACTGTGCCACTATGAGGGCACCCTCTTCCCCTCAGGAACCCAAGAAGAAAGTGTTTACATCACAGGAGAGAGGAGGACTGTTTTTGGAGACTTTTCAGCGAGCCCTGAACCCTGATTCTGGGTGTGGTGGTGATGAGGGGTGTGGGAGCTTGTTTCTGGGGGTGGTTCTGAGCCTCCAGACTACGTGATGTGAGAGCCTGGATGGTCTGGATGGCTCAGGGGGTGTCTAGAAGATGGTCAGGGATCCTAGGTCAGCAGCTGTGGCAGGAGTTTTAGGGACAAGGGCTAGGCTTGAGGAGCCCTAATCACAATAGGCAGTAAGTGCCCCAGAGTGAAAAAAGCCTGCAGGGAAGAGGGGTAAGACATATGGGGTACCTGGGACCAGGAGTAAAGATTCCCATCAAGGGGGATGGGACAGGGTTCCCCAGGTCCCCACTTCCTGAGCATAGCCTGATCATAGGAATTCAGGGCCCTGGCTGGGCCTCTCTTCCCCTCCACCCTTGGATGCTGACCTAGGTGGAGGGGACCCCAAGTTTCCTCTGGCTGTTACCTAGCACAGCTTCCCAGGGGCTCATTCATGCACTCACCGCTCTGTGCCCGCTGAGCAGTCCCTCCTGAATTACATAATATCCGGAAAGGACAGATGCACTCTCCAGGGGAAGAGAGTAGGGTGAAGGAAGGAGAGTGTAATGGTGTGGCCTGAGAAGCCCAGAGGAAAGAGCATGTGTGCAGGAGTTCTGGGACAAAGGACACAGCCCCGGTGGGAGTAGCAGGAAGCCCCTAGATTCTGGAGCAGAGGTGGGGAGAGGAGACGTCAGGGGGTGAGTTAGGAGCAAGAGGGGGCCCACGCGAGGGAGAACGCCATCCACTTGGGTTGTGCCAGGAATAGACTGACAGGAAGTTCTGTAGCAGAGAGATGGTGGTTCAGCGGTGGGAGGCCGGTGCCTTCTCCAGAATCGCAGACACCAGCAAAGCATGCCAGCCATTTCCCCAGGTCCCATGGGCCAGTGCAACTGAGGCCCAAGAAGGCACAGGGGGCTGGTGGCTGCTGTTCTC
This sequence comes from Suncus etruscus, assembly GCF_024139225.1. Taxonomy (NCBI): domain Eukaryota; kingdom Metazoa; phylum Chordata; class Mammalia; order Eulipotyphla; family Soricidae; genus Suncus; species Suncus etruscus. The sequence continues at coordinate 60,919,139 of NC_064862.1, read as the reverse complement.
ATCTTAGAATGTCATCTCTGAGGGGCATGGGGCACTCAGCAGGTCCCAGACACAGGCATCTGCAACAGGCTGGTGTGGACAAACAAAGGATGTCTGGCTGACTAGGCAGCAAAGCCAGATATGACCCAGACCTTTCCCAGGGTCTCCTACCCCTAACCAGTGAGTGGAGGAAAATGGGGTGCTGAGGTGTTTGGAGGCATCTAGTACTTACAGACCTTCATCACAGTACCTCGTTCCAGCTGTCCTGTTTTGTTCTTCCAATTCTCATACTGTGCCTATTCTACACAAGAGCGCAGTTGGGGAAGGAGAACATATTGCCTATCAGGACCTCAACACCATCTGCTTTGTCAATGTTTGTGGGGTCTTGCAGAGTAGCCCATGAGTTGGGGGTACTGTTAATCTATTGCAGCTTTCCAGCTTTAGAAATGAGGAGTTGTTGGGGTTGGAGCGATAGTACAGCAGTTAGGGGGCTTGCCTTGCACACGACCAACCTGAATTCAATCCCCAACATCCCATAAGGTCCTCCAAGCCCTCCACAAATGATTCCTGAGTACAGAGTAATGCCTGAGCATCACCAGGTGTAGCCCTCCAAAACAAAAACAAAGTACAAAAGAAATGGGGACTTGGATTCTCTCCCCTCCTTCTGCTGGCCTCAGGCACTCAGTGTGGCCCAGGCCGGGTGCTGTCCACCCCCTGGTGCTGAAGGCAGGAGGCCCCAGAACTACTAACTGACCAGCAGGACCAGAGTCTAGACTGTACCCTACAAAGGAGTGGGGCTGCTATAAGCGCACTCAGAAGGACCAGCCAAGAAAACAATTTTCTAGCGCTATTTTAAGGCTTTTGTGGCTTAACTTTTGGACACTGGAATGACCATGCCCAGATATAAATCCTGCCACTTCCAGTCTTGAGCCAATGGCTACAGTCATGAGTAGCTAAGGTAGGTGGTGTGGGACACTTGGTATATCCCCTAGGTATCCTGAATGTCAATCCTTCCTCTCCTCAACTTCCCTCTCACAGCTCCTCCCGCCCACCCCCAAGGATCCCCTCGCTGTGGAGCTGTTGAAGAGAGCCAGCACCTGCCTCAGTCACCCCAGACTGGCCCATCCCGCAACTAATTCACCCTATTTCTTAGTATTTCCCTGCTCTCTCCTTGCCACCAGTGTCGGCATCGGTGAAATGGGGCTGTGATACCTCCAATAGGTCCCCCAGAACCTAGCCTGCAGGGTCACAGTCAAGAAAACCAAGATAGGAGCCAGAGTGATAGCACAGTGGGTAGGGTGTTTGCCTTGTACATGGCATCTGAGTTTTGATAGCTGCCATCCCATATGGTCTCCCAAACCTGCCAGGAAGAATTTCTAAGCACAGAGCCAAGAGTAACCACTGAGTACCACTGGGTATGGTGGCCCCAAAACAAAATAGAGGGCCAGAGAGATAGCACAGCAGGTAAAGTATTTGCCTTACCCATGGTTGATCTGGGTTTGATCCCCAGCCTCCCATAGAGTCTCCTGAGCACCACCAGGAGTGATTCCTAAGAGCAAAGCTAGAAGTACCACCTAAGCATCACTGGGTACCCCCCCCAAAATGAAGAAATCAAGATATAAAAAGGTACAACTTCCCAAGCACGTAAGGAATTATTCACCCAGAATTTGTCACACTCCAGAAGCTAGGAATAGCAGATGATTAAGGACGGGACTTCCTTTCATGGATTGTTTACTGGTCGCTGATCTCATTAAGGCCTCTTCAGGTATTCCCCCTCAGAAGCCACCCTGCTTTCCACTCCAGGACCCTCTGTAGAAATCTGGCCAGGTTCTTCCTGTCCACCTGGTCTCCGGGTTCTCACTCTATCTGCCTTCCAGGCCTGTGGGCTGTCATAATACATCACTCTCACCGCTGTCCTACCTGCTTCCATCAGGAAACATTAACTCAACTCAAAATGACTTAAGTCCAAAAGGTCCACCAGTGCATAGACACTCAGCACACTTGACTTCGAATGAGCCCAAATGCCCCCAGCACCCTACTCTGCTCAATCCCGAACTGCTGCCTTCTCTGCCAGTCTCCCCTTCTGGGAGCAGGGACATCCTAAGTGGTTCCACAGGTCCCCTGAAGCTGTCACAGTGACCAGCTGGTGACCCACCCTTTAACATGGTAGAGGTGCCTCCTTGGCCTTCTCCCAGCCAGGAAGTCATATCTGGCAGGTAGAACACACCTAGAATCTGCCAGAAGGGCTTGAGCCTGCTCAGATGGTCTCTCTGCCTTTGAGTATAGGTGTTTGGAGGCAGTGAGGGCAGAATGTGGGGTACAGGGCTTGGACTCCATTCCCAGGCTGAGAGGAAGATGCTCCAGCTTCTCATTTTACAGAGAAGCAGGTACCAGGCCCCCTCCCAATCCCCCAGCACCTGTAGTTACAACTGTGACTACCCAAGAACCTGCTCAGTGGCACCCCCAGCCAGGCTTTTGGAAGGCTCAAGGGTAGGCGTGTACTTGGGGTGGAGGGGACCAGAGTTGTCAGGTGAGCAAGGCCACCATTTTCCCATGGAGCCCCCAGAACCCCATATGCTTACTTCCCAGTCAGTCCACTTCCAGCTGCACTCTCTTCGTTAGTCGGCTTGTGCCTAGACTGTTCATTTGCTCTTGGGCACGCCACTTTGCAGTCTGTGCCTCAGTCTTTCCTTCTAAAATGTGGAGCTATAGCAGTAGTGGCCCCCTCCCAGACCCTTCTGTTTGCCAGTATCCCTTCTCTCAGGCCAGCCTCCTCTCTCTTCTGTGGCCACACGGTCACCTTTCTCCTGTGCTCTCACTGGGTTGATTTTCTCTGGCCACTCTGCCTTCTTCGCCTGCTGGACACAAGCTCTTTAGCCCAACAGCCTTCCACATTACAGGTTCACTTCTGGCCTACATACAATGCAAGATGAGCAGTTTGCCCATTATTGAGGGCCTCAGGTCATCTGCATTAAACCAGCACAAAGCAAAGGCAGAGACTTGCAAGACACCATCTGTCACCATCCTTTTGGCATTCCTTGGGACAAGCCTTCCCCATGCGTCATACCCTGGAGGAGAGAGGCCCCATGCCTGGGTGGAGCGTGATCCTCCAGCAATCGGTGCTGGCAACAGGACGCAGTCGGCCTCAGCCTTGGACTCCCATCAGCCGCTCCCATCAGAGAACAGGAAAGCCCCCTGCTATTGCTCTAGCCCCCGGTCTGCTTCTTGACTGCTCTGGAGTGACCCAGTGCGTAAGGGACCCTTTGTAGTGCCAGGGAGCAAACCTTACCCTTTTACTATCCTCTGGCTTCTCACCCCTGCTCTGGAGTGCTTTGTGAATGCAGTGATGGAGTCTGGGTGCTTGTGGACATGGAGAGTTTGGTCTGAGTGCTTGTGACATAGTGAGTGGGATTTTTAAAGGAGCCAAAGCCAACCTGAGCCACTACCAGCAGGAGATGGGGTTATTTAATCTCTATGCTCCCTTGTTGGGGAGTCCCCACCCACAGTTCTGACCTGCACACATGGATAAACCACAGCCACCACCCTGGGGACTCAGTGACACCTGTCTGGGTCACAGACAGAAACTGAGGGCCAATTTTCAATGTAGGGCACATGTAGTCCTGCATGTCCCATTGAGTGTCATGTCACACACACACACACAGTGACCCCACCCCTGCTGCTGGCAAGTGAGGGCTATGTAGTGGTTACTCTTCCTGGGACAGAGGAGGACAGGGACTATGATGGCACCCGGGGAAACAGAATTCTTTTCATTCCACTCATGTCCCATTTGGAAAAGGGGTGCCAGGGCCTACCCCTTCTGGCTCTTGCAGGGCTGCTGGAAGGCATCCACTTAGCTGCAGCTTCTGATCATTTCCAACCTCAGAGCTTGTGGATCTGGATGCCATTCTGAGTGATAAGAATACACAGATAGGGCCCGGAGAAATAGCACAGCGGCGTTTGCCTTGCAAGCAGCCGATCCAGGACCAAAGGTGGTTGGTTCGAATCCCGGTGTCCCATAAGGTCCCCCGTGCCTGCCAAGAGCTATTTCTGAGTAGACAGCCAGGAGTAACCCCTGAGCACTGCCGGGTGTGGCCCAAAATCCCAAAAAAAAAGAATGCACAGATAAGGACCCCCAACTCAGCCCAGAGCTGGAACACATCCTGCATGTGTAAGGCCTCAGGTTTGCTCCTGACACTGCCATACCTGAGTGCCATGAAGAAGACCCTGAGAAAAGGAGCTTCCACTTTCTTTTTTTGTTCATTTTGGGGTACATCCCACAATGCTCAGGGCTTACTGCTGGCTCTGTGCTGAGGGATCACTCTTGGCGATGCTCAGGAAAGCTTATGTGGTGCCGGGGATTGAACCTGAGTCTACCACATTGCAAGAGATGGGCCCTCCCCCACTGTCCTATTACTCCAGCACCCAGGAGCTTCCAATCCCTGTCCCAGGTGTCACCTGTGGGTCCCTCTGCGGCCTGTGTCACCCCCTCGCTCTCTCAGGCATGGCTAAGGCTCTCCTAGAACAGCTCCAGCCTTGCCCTCTCTCCATGGTCCTGTCCTGCAGTAGAAGCTCACGCTGAAGAGGGCTGCGACTTGCTCAAGGTCACCCAGCTGAAAAGTGGCACACACCAGGATGCGGGCCAAGGCGAGGGTTGCGGAGCCCCAAGGCCCGCCTATCTCCATGGCTCCTGCTGCGTCTTCTGCTCTATAACTGGGTCAGGGGATGCGTTGGGGGAGGCTGGACAGGAGAAAGGGTGGCAATGGGGACCCCAGCGCTGGACCCTAGGAAGCAAGAGAAGGGATGAGGGAGGGCTGGGTTCAAGCTAAATCCTGCCAGGGTTGGGGGGGGGGGTGGATGGAGGGGACTCTGCCTGTTTAACAGGGTCAGATGGGGACACTGCGGAAGCTGTGTTCAACCTATTAACAGGGACCGCAAGAAAGGAGGGGAGGGGAGGAGAGCGCAAGGGGCAGCTGGGACAGTAACGATGTGAGGGGGTAAGAGGGCCCCTTAGCCAACCCAGTACCTGCTCATAGTGATGGGATGGCCCAAGCACAGGGGCGGCAGTCATCAGGGCCTGCCAGGACAGCCACAGATAGGAAGTTCTCCGCTCACAGGAGGCCCAGGGGTCACCTCAGTAGATGGGGGGCTGGTCCTGTGCTTCAGGAGGTGGCCTCACTCTCCATGGAGGGCCCTCGCCCCTCCCCACCCCACGGGAGATGTCCCAGAAGTGCCAGCCCAACCCAGCCTGCCTGGACCAGGTCTAGGGCCAGGTCATAGTTGACAGACATGAGACTTGGCCCCTCCCTCTGGGGGCTGTCAGCGCTCCATCTGGGCTCAGGCTGGTTGCCGTAGCAAGGGGAGACACAGACAGCATCTGGGAGACGCGTTGGGGAGCCTCTAGCTGGGCTCGCTTATGAATGAAGGGAAGGTGGCTGGGTGGGAGTGCCAGAGCCCCAGGAAGCGAGGCGTGAGGATGCGCAGATGGAGCTCAGGCTGGGGCGGGTGGGAGGCCAGGAAGCCCCTCCTCGGTGCAGTGCCTCGTGGGAGGCTGGGTCGTGCCAGCAGCCTGGAGAAGAGCTGCTCTCTACCTCCCTAAAAGGCTCCCCCATTGAAGGCTCCGAGGGTCCCACAGCCAGAGGGCCACTGCTCATGGCTGCCCGCAAGCGACAGGATTGGAGGCAGGCGGGCATGGTGCCGAGAGCAAGTTTTGGAATCTTCCTCAAGGCACTCACACACTCAATCGCACTTGCACGCGAACACACACACCTTTGGAATCTTCCTCAAGGCACTCACACACTCAAGCGCACTTGCACGCGAACACACACACACACACCTTTGGAATCTTCCTCAAGGCACTCACACACTCAAGCGCACTTGCACGCGAACACACACACACACACACACACACACACACCTTCCCTGAGTTCTGCCCTCCACATGGACCCCCATGGCCGTGGCACACAGGCTTCGCACCCCTGAGCAGTAGGTGCATCAGGACACCCATCCGTCCACTTGTGAACCCTTTTGGACAGGATGTGCTGAGGGCAGAGGAGACAGTGGTGCTGCAGCTGTGGGGACCTAAGGGGGACTGTTGGCATCTGGGGTGGCCCTGGTTGGGCTGTGACTGGCTGCCCCCTCCTCTTATCTTCTTTGCTGCCCCTGGAAGGACTCAACTCCTTCCTTCAGTGCCGCATGATAGACATGAGACTTGGCCTCTCCCTCTGGGGTCTGTCAGCGGCTCCATCTGAGCTCAGGTTGGGTGCTCCCAACTCCACTCCTTCATTCAGGCTGTTATTCCCAGCCATCCTGGGCTCAGTGCATGGCATGTCGGTGTGATAGACATTATCAGATACAAAATGAAACACCCAGGGGCCATAGAGATAGCACAGTGGAAGGGCATTTGCCTTACATGCAGCCAACCCGGGAGGGACCCGGTTCGATCCCTGGCATTCCATATGGTCCCCTAGCCTGCCAGGGGTGATTTCTGAGTGCAGAGCTAAGAGTGACCCCTAAGCACTGCTGGGTGTGGCCCAAAAACCAATCAATCAATAAAGCTTAAACATACAACTGCAATCATGTTTGTAATCACGGTGTTTAAATAAAGATAATTATAAAGCTTAAAATATTTTTAAAAAGAGAAGGTCCCTGGCACACAACAATAACAACAACAATAAAATGAAGCACCCAGAGACAGGCTGGGATGCAGGATATGCCTGAAGACAGTGGGGAGCACTGGGCCTGGCCCTGTGCTCTGGAGAAAGGGGGTGCCGCCTCCCCCCCCCATGGCCATCTTGGACTGTTTCCAGGCACCTTGGTGAACGGAAAGAAGGAGCAGGGCTGGGGGAATCTGACTGATGCCACACCCCATGTCAATCCCTCCACAGGGAGAAGATGAGCGTGGGCTGCCCGGAGCCAGAGCTGCCCCGTTCTCTGCCGTGCTGTGGGCCAGGGGCCCCCCCTGGACTGGGTGCAGGGGTGCCAGTCCTCACCGAGGACATGCAGGCGCTCACCCTACGCACACTGGCCGCCAGCGATGTCACCAAGCATTATGAGCTTGTGCGGGAGCTGGGCAAAGGCACCTACGGGAAGGTTGAGCTGGTGGCCTACAAGGGGACAGGTGAGTGATGTGGCAGGACACATGTGGGGACTGGAACCCACTAGGGGATGGGCAGGAGGGCACAGCTCGGACACATCAATGGAGGACTCATCCTGAGAGCCACAGTGTGGGGCACATGATTTCTGGGTCACTGACACTTCGGGGACAGCATTGGGGACAGTTGGAGTTCAGGAGGGGTCTGGTTGGGTCATGTGGATCTGGGCTCCAGGTTCACCAGAGTGGAGAGGGGACCTTGTTTCACCCTGGACACCATTGACAGATGGGTGAGAAAACCCCTCAATCAAAGCCAGGCAGCTATAGGGAGGGTCACAGAGGGGTACCCACTTCCAGAACCTTCTTACTTCACCACAAAGCTTGTTAACTCCCCGTGGAAGCTAATCATGGGGAGACCTGTCCAAGCTCACACCAGCTCTCCTGAGCTTTGCTACTTGCCTGCTGTGTGGCCTCTGGTGAAACACTTAACCTCTCGGGCCTAGATATCCCCCTGTGTAAAATGGGGTGGCCTGTGAGGGGTGCGTGTTCTGGGGAACTCATGTTACACAGCAGTGCCGCCCAGACAAATAGGGCTGGCGTTGTGCACGTGTGCTCTCGTTTCCATGTGTGTTTAGTTCCTCCTGAGTTTGTCATTAACAAGTGCTTTGGGGACACCTATCCATGGTGCTCTTCCCAGCCTCTGCTGGGACAGATCCTGGTGGTGCTCTCAGGATTGTGCTGTGCCATGGATCAAAGCGGAGCCTCCTCGGGCAAGCTGAGCACACTCACCCAGCTCCCTGCCAACAAGCATTTGTCAAGCAGCGCCACCTACCGACAATTCTGGAAGCCCTGCAGGGAATGAGCGGAAGTTCCTGCTGTGGGGAGGATGCGACTCTGGGTCCAGCAGGCCCATAACTTAAGCGAGGGAGGAAATGAATGAGTCAGAGGGAGAATGAGAGACGGTGGGGAAGGGCTCTGCTTTGCCAAATCCTGTCACTGGAACTCTAGGCCTCCCTTATAAGCCCTGTGTCTCACCTACCGATCCCCAAAAAATGGTATTAACAGCAGGGCCAAGAGACCCTGTCTGCCCCTCTGGTGCAGGGGAGTGGGGCACGTATCTCCAGTGCTACCCTCACCCCCTTGCAGGCATGAAGATGGCGCTGAAGTTCGTGAATAAGAGCAAAACGAAGCTCAAGAACTTCCTGCGCGAGGTGAGCATCACCAACAGCCTCTCCTCCAGCCCCTTCATCATCAAGGTGTTCGACGTGGTCTTTGAGACCGAGGACTGCTACGTGTTCGCCCAGGAATACGCACCCGCGGGGGACCTGTTCGACATCATCCCTCCTCAGGTACTTGAGGTTGCTGGCAGACAGGGGACGGGACAGAGCAGACAGCCTGGGGGTGTCCGACCCCTGAGTGACTTTGTTTGCAGCCCACTACCCAGAAAAGGGGGGGTGCATCCCAGCGGGAACCAGGGCTCCTGGCCTGTGATCACCAGAGCCAGGTTTGACTGGTACTAGATGGTCAAAGCCTCTCAGTGATGGCATGGAGATAGGGCGTTTGCCTTGCATGCAGAAGGACGGTGGTTCGAATCTCGGCATCCCATATGGTCCCCCGAGCCTGCCAGGAGCGATTTCTGAGCGTAGAGCCAGGAGTGACCCCTGAGCGCTGCTGGGTGTGACCCCCTCCCCCAAATAGTTGAGTTTTGGTGTAATCTTGAGCTTAAAATCAAGATGTAAGGTGGGCCGGAGAGATAGCATGGTGGTTCGAATCCCGGCATCCCATAGGGTCCCTCAAGCCTGCCAGGGGCGATTTCTGAGCGTATGGCCAGGAGTAGCTCCTGAGTGTTGCCGGGTGTCACTCCCCACCACCAAAAAAATAAAACAGCCTCTCAGAGCCTCGACCCGAGACACGGGCACCATAGTGGCCACTTGGGCCGGCAGCAGCTAGCCCGGGCGCCCCTCGGCACTGCGGGTCAGATGGGTCTGGAACTGGGTGCGGGGACTCAGTGGGGAGCCCGGAGGCCGCGCCTGGGAGCCGGGAGCTCGCTGGGCCTGGGTGTGGGGCGCCCCCGACCTCGGCCGCCTCTCTCCCTCCCTCCCCAGGTGGGGCTGCCCGAGGACACGGTGAAGCGCTGCGTGCAGCAGCTGGGCCTGGCGCTGGACTTCATGCACGGGCGGCAGCTGGTGCACCGCGACATCAAGCCCGAGAACGTGCTGCTGTTCGACCGCGAGTGCCGGCGCGTGAAGCTGGCCGACTTCGGCATGACGCGCCGCGTGGGCTGCCGCGTGAAGCGCGTGAGCGGCACCATCCCCTACACGGCGCCCGAGGTGTGCCAGGCGGGCCGCGCCGACGGCTTCGCGGTGGACACGGGCGTGGACGTGTGGGCCTTCGGCGTGCTCATCTTCTGCGTGCTCACCGGCAACTTCCCGTGGGAGGCGGCGTCGGGCGCCGACGCCTTCTTCGAGGAGTTCGTGCGCTGGCAGCGGGGCCGCCTGCCGGGGCTGCCGTCGCAGTGGCGCCGCTTCACCGAGCCGGCCCTGCGCATGTTCCAGCGGCTGCTGGCGCTCGAGCCCGAGCGGCGCGGGCCGGCCAAGGAGGTGTTCCGCTTCCTGCGCCACGAGCTCACGTCCGAGCTGCGCCGCCGGCCCTCGCACCGCGCGCGCAAGCCCCCCGGCGACCGCCTGCCCCCCGGGCCGCTCAAGCGGACGGTGCTCACCGAGAGCGGCGGCAGCCCCCGGCCGGCCCCCCCTGCCGTCGGGCCCGGGCCCGTGCCGGTGTCCGTGCCCGAGGCCGGCCTGGCGCCCCCGGGGGCCCCCAGCAGGACGGACGGACGCCCCGACAAGAGCAAAGGGCAGGTGGTGCTGGCCACGGCCATTGAGATCTGCGTGTGAGCCTGGGGGTGCCCCCAGTCGAGCACGGGGCTGCCCCAGGTGGGGCGGTGGTCCCCACCCCACCCCAAAGCCGCGCCCCCCGCGCGGGCGGGTAGAGGTAGATTGGGCCAGGACGCCCAGCCGCAGAGGGTCCCCCCCACCCAAAGACCTCCTGCCCCCTCCTGGAGGATAAGGGCTGGGTCCAGGGAGCCCCAGCGACTTGAGGATGCAGAGGCCTCGAACCAGGAGCAAGGGAGCTAGCTGCCAGAGCCCCTTGCACACACACACACACACCCCATCTCCCCGACCTTTGCCTCCCTGACTAGTTGCATCCCCCTTGATAGATTACGCAAGCACCTGCCCTCCTGGCCTGGGTACCCAGCCTGGGCAAGGTGGTGCGTGCTGGGTGTGGGCACTGAGGAAGGGCTGCGAGGAAGGGAGCTGAGAGCAGGGGTGCGGGCTGGACCTCTGAAAATGTAGCAGATGTCTGGATGAGCGAGCGAGCGTGTGTGCGTGTGCGTGTGCGTGTGCGTGTGTGTGTGTGTGTGTGTGTGTGTGTGTGTGTGTGTGAGTGAGAGTATGAGCTGGCAGGTTCCAGCACAGACCCCAGAAATCCTGTGACCCACACCCCATTCTGGGAGCAGAGCCCTTCAGGAAGGCCTTCTAAATGGTGTGTGCCGCGGCAGTCCTCCCTTCCTCCCTAGAGACTGTCCCACAGGACTGAAGGGCTCCAGTGTGGCCCTCATGCCCTAAGGCCTTGGGTGCTGAAACGTGGGGGGGGGGGCAGCACCCACTCCCTGGGGCACCTCTCTCCTCTGGCCCAGCCCACAAATAGCACCCCGGGCTTCCGTCAGGCCCAGAGAACTGAGTGAAATGTATCTCTTGGTTTTGCATTAGGGTCTATTTCCCTGGCTCCTGCGGCAGCTGTGTACGTAAGGGAGTGGGTGTTGGGGGGGACTGTGGGTGCAAGGGTCAGAGCTATCTCTCTGGAGCTATATGTGTCAGAGGCTGCATCCAGACTCCCTCAGCCACCACCCCCCTCCCAAACTCTCCCCAGGCAGCTGCAGAGGGGCCCAGGCCTCACCACCAGCCCTCAGGGAACCGGCAGGAGGCATCTGCAGGTTGGTTCAGCCCTCAACTTGAGAGGACCCCTGCCCCCTGCATTCCCTCACCACCTTGCCCTGTGGGAGGCCTGGGACCCTGCAATAACCACCACAGGGGGAGGCTGCCCCTCTGCCTGCCATGCCCACCCCTGCTCACCACACCTGCTGGGGTTCCAGGACTTGGAGAGGGCTCCTTGATGGTCAGGCTGACCGCCCACTTACCTAGAGCCCCTGGTCTCCTCTGATCCCTCATTCCCATGTGCATAAGGGCTATAGGTCCCCTGCCCTGCCCGGGTCCAGTTTACAAACAGCAAGTGGTTGCCCCAGGGCCTGGCCCCCACCCCCATGGAGACCCCTCTTGAGGTCCCTTCCCCCAAGTGGGTATTGGGACTCTTGACATGCCAGGTAAGTAGCAAACCCCTCCCCCACCAAGGCCCCATGTCCGAGAAGGCCCCCACACTGCCCAGGCCACTGGGGCTCACCCAGTCACCTCCCAACGGCAGTGTCTCCTCTTGCCTTAGGCCCCTGGACACCCCGTCTCCTGCAATAACAAGGACGTGAGGCTTGTAGCCCTCACCACGCCCCCCCTAAGATCCCGTGTGGGAGTCTCGCCCTCGCGTGTTGTAGTTCGTAGGGTGTCCGTCGTCAGGAAGGACCATAGCTGGCCCAGCCCCTGTTTGCAGAGACCTGAGTGAGCGCCCGGGCAGTGCCGAAGCAGGACTGTGCCCATCTGCTCCTTGGCACCACTGCCTGAGGCCAGGCCCCTCTGCCCCCTTAGGAGAGTTGGTCTCAGATGTTTACCTCACTTTATGTCACTGTCGAAGAAAAAAATAAATAGCAAAAAATTAGTAACACCGTAGATGTGAAGACTTAGAATACAGAACACATAAAAATCCCCCTCTTGCAATTCTGCTGTGAAGGTGTATGTATGTGTGCGTGTATGTCCCGCCCAGGGCTGGCCGGGACCTCCTGACCTTTGTCCCAGCCCCTGTGTGTCCCCCTCACTGCCCATGTCCATTAGTGCTTCCCAGAAGCCCCTCTGAGCAGGCCTGTGGGGCGTGGGGAGCCCCTGGGTGGGTGCCAGGGCCAAAGTTATGAAAGTGTCTCACACCTAGGCCTGCTGGACAGAGCCCCCAAGGCCACCTGCTTGGGTGGGACGGCCCTGGTGGCTGGCATTGGCCTCCAGACTGGCTCTGGCCCAGGGTGTGGGGGGACCCTGTTCCTTGTGTATTGCCACCCACACCGTGTGTTTGTAAATACTTTGGCATCCTTAGGCCCTGAGAAGGTTTTTAAATGTGTTATTTACTTCTCTAATCATGACAGTTGCTTATAAAATAAAAGTTTAGAAAAATTACCAGTGGTAATCCTGAGCACAGGTCTGGGAGAGGTGAGTGATCATTTCAGAAGCTGAAACTCAGGGTCAGAGTGATAGCCCAGCAGTAGGGCATTTGCCTTGCACACAGCCAACCTGGGACAGAACTGGGTTCGATCCCCAGCATCCTACATGGTCCCCCAAGCCTGCTAGGAGAGATTTCTGATTGCAGGGCCAGGAGTGCTGCTGGGTAAGGGTCCCCCCAAAAAACAAAGCTGCAAACTCGACCTTCTTGCAGGTGAAGTCTACAGTGTCTACACAGTGACTCAGGCCTTCTCTGCCCTCTGGGACCGTGGCTCAAAGGGATAAGGCTGTCCTGGAGCCTGAGTGCACCAGCAGGTTCCCTGAGCAGGTTTCCTGGAGGTAGAATGGTCCTGCACAGTTTGGGAGAGTACCCAAGAGCTGGGGATGGCACAGCCCCACTAGGAGACCCCCTGGACCCAGGCTGCAGGCAGAGATGCAGCACATGGACATGGTGAGGTATGGGGTAGGAGCAGGCCTGCTATGAATCAGCACCCGTTCTGCAAATATTGAATCACCTACTGTCAACAGAACTGTTCCACTGACTGTGAGTCCAAACACAGGACCATCCAGAATCTGTGCGCACCACCTACTCTGCTCCCCCTGGCAAGCAACCTGGCATACTGAGCCCTGCCTGGCCGTGTCTGTCACAGGGTCCCCTCGTTGGCTTCCCTGTGCCTCAGTCTTCATAAATGTTATCTGTCACTCTAGACTCCTATTATAGCCGCTATTCACCCCAACAAAACCAAAGTCTCTACTTCCCCCTCCCTCTTTGTGCTGCCTCTAGGACATACAGGATACCCTCTATGGGGGTGGGAGCAGCACCCTTGTCCATGAGTGCTCCCAGATCTCCCAGGAGCCCCTACCTTTAGGTTCCCTCTCAAATGGTCCCTCTATGGTCCCCAGCACTCTCTCCTGCAGTGCCACAGCTCTTCTCTCCCCCCCTAGGACCTCAATTCCAAAGAGCAGATGTGTTTGCAGAGCTCTTTTCTCCCTCCCTGCCCCCAGCCCAGCACAGGGCCTGGCACCTGGTGGGCACCATAATGATTTGTCAATTTCATGAATGAATGCCCGCTGCTATTTTAGGGACCAAGGACTCAGCAGTAAACCAGAAGAACAATCCCTATTTCCCCGAAGGGAAACAGACACTAAATTAGCTTGCCTAATTATCTATAAAATGGGGTGAGGGGAGGAAAAGAGAGGAAAAGATTAGATTCACTGAGATCAGATGGAAGGTCTTCAGATCAGAAACGCCCCCCCCCCCCACTGTTCACAGCAATGCCTGGTGCCATGGGAGATGAACTAAGCCCTTTCCTTAAATCATCCTCTGGGATTGTTAAAAGGAGAAAGAAGGGGTCGGCGTGGTGGCGCTAGAGGTAAGGTGTCTGCCTGCCAGCACTAGCCTAGTACGGACCGCGGTTTGATCCCCTGGCATCCCATATGGTCCCCCAAGCCAGGAGCGACTTCTGAGTGTATAGCCAGGAGTAACCCCTGAGCGTCACCGGTTGTGGCCCAAAAACCATATATTAAAAAAAAAAAAAAAAAAGGAGAAAGAAAATCCTCATCAGCATCCCACGGTAATGGTCCTATCCAGCTTTTTGTCTACCAATGAGTCAGGGAATTCCAGCATGTGCCACTAGGGGGCCAAGCTTGCTGCTGGGCATTGTGCAGACTCACCCACACTTCACAACAAGACCTACCGACCCGGAAGCACATCTGGCTTTCATTTAGCCTGTGATGCCTCCCTTGTTCCTGGTGGTCCTGCTTCAGTGACCACGACTTCTCTACCCTAACTGCATCACCATGAGGACGTGTGTCTCACTGCCATCTATCCACCCGATGCTGGAGATAGTGACGTGGGGTGGGGGGTGGAGGGTGGGGCGTTCCTTAGACCTTTCTCCCAATGCTCTTTGAGTCTCCTACAAATTCACCCCACTCTTTACCAGTGACAACTTAGCCTGAAAAGCCCAGAGCTAAGGAGGGAATCTCTCAAAGTTCCCTTCATGGCTTCTCAATGCTGCCAACCCAACTTACATCATGGAGGAAGTGCACCCCGTGACATCTCATTCTTAGAAAATGAATCCCCGGGCCGGAGAGATAGCACAGCGGCGTTTGCCTTGCAAGCAGCCAATCCAGGACCAAAGGTGGTTGGTTCGAATCCCGGCGTCCCATATGGTCCCCCGTGCCTGCCAGGAACTATTTCTGAGCAGACAGCCAGGAGTAACCCCTGAGCACTGCCTGGTGTGGCCCAAAAACCAAAAAAATAAAGAAAGTGAATCCCCACTCATCTGGTAGTTCACATGAGAAAAGTGATTGAGAGGTGCTGGGGGTGTGGTTTCATGGTCAAGCGCCTGCCTTGCGTGTTTGATTTATAGGTTTAATTCCCGGCATAACACTAGCCCCTGCACACTCATAGGTGCGATACTAATAGTTCCAGCATGCTCAGGCCTGAATACAGGGCTGCATTGGGCCAAAGGTGGCGCCAGTACCCCCAAATACTGCTTGGGAGCTGACCAAAGAATTTCCTTCTAAAGAACATAAGGAGACTAAGCAGGATCTATCTCAGGAAGCCGTTTCACTCTAAAGGCCCACAGAGAAACTAGGAAGGTCCCCACTTATCATGTATTTCTGGGCACCCAAGAGGTGTCAGGTCATTCCATTCACCGTGTGACAGGGGATTGAAGGGTCACTGAAAAGATGGAGGAACTGGAGAGAGCTAGAATCTTGCCTTGCAAGCTGCTGGCCCGTATTTGATCCCCGGCATCCCCCAGGCACCACTAGTCATTCTTGAATGCAGAATATTAAAGTAATCCCTGAAATACTTTAAAATAAAACTAATATGGGGGCCGGAGAGCTAGCATGGAGGTAAGGCATTTGCCTTGCATGCAGAAGGTCGGTGGTTCGAATCCTGGCATCCCATATGGTCCCCCTAGTCTTCCAGGATTGATCTCTGAGCATAGAGCCAGGAGTAACCCCTGAGCGCTGCCAGTGTGACCCCAAAACCAAAAAACAAACAAAAAATAATAAAATACAAATAATATTACACGAGTTGTAAAATAAAAATATATCCCTGGGTTGGTGAGCCCGCCCCAGGCACCATGTTTCTAATCCCTTAGGCGGATGGCTCTGATGTAGCAGGGTAGCGGAGGAGAAATAATATCAAGCCAGTGAGTTAAAGTTTCACTGGAGTTAGTCTGCTTTTTCCTCTTGACCTTTCTGCCTCATGGCCTCTCTCTGCCATGTGCTTTCTCTCCCAGTGGTCAGCAACCTGCGGCTCGAGAGCCACATGTGGCTCTTTACACTTTTTTTTTTTTTTTTTTTTTGGTTTTTGGGCCACACCCGGTAACGCTCAGGGGTTACTCCTGGCTATGCGCTCAGAAGTTGCTCCTGGCTTGGGGGACCATATGGGACACCGGGGGATCGAACCGCGTTCCGTCCAAGGCTAGCGCAGGCAAGGCAGGCACCTTACCTTTAGCGCCACCGCCCGGCCCCTCTTTACACTTTTAATTTGGCTCTTCTGTGTGTCGGGCAGCCGCTCCAGGAGTCAGGACTCTGCTCCTAGCCTCTGTCAGTGCGCACCCTGTGTGGTTCTCAAAGTAAATTTCACCCCATATTTTTCTTCTCTATTCTTTCCCCCTTTCCCTCCCCTTTGTCACCATTTCTATAATGACAAAGAACTATGTGCACTTGGCTGAGTAAAGCTCACAGGGGTCACATTCTTGCCTTGGCAGCAGAACTCAAAACACAAAGCTGTTGGTGGGAGGGGGACACAGGGACACGCCAGTGTCTTTAACAGACACACAGGCCATGCTGGTAAGGCAGGCAGGCACTCTCTGATGGCACTACAGCTGGGTCTCTAAGTTTCTTTATTGGAGTGGCAGTATTTAAGGTCACACCTACTGGTTTTACTCAGGGCTTACTCATGAACCTATGTTCAGGAACTATTTCTGGTGGTTCTCAGGGACTACATGGAATACCAGGGATCAAAAACAGTTAATACGGGGCCGGAGAGATAGCATGGAGGTAGGGCATTTGCCTTGCATGGAGAAGGACGGTGGTTCTAATCCCAGCATCCCATATGGTCCCCCTAGGCTGCCAGGAGTGATTTCTGAGCATAGAGCCAGGAGTAACCCCTGAGCGCTGCTGGATGTGACCCCAAAACAAAAAACCGTTAATACAGGGCTGGAGCGATAGGCCGATCCAGGACTGACCTTGGTTCAATCCTGGCATCCCAGATAGTCCCATGAGCCAGGAGTGATTTCTGAGCACAGAGCCAGGAATAACCCCTGAGCACTACTGGTTGTGACCTCCCCCAAAAAAAAACAAAGACAAAAATCCAAAAAGCAGTTAATACATGCAAGGCTAGCCCTACCCCTATCTCAGTCCCCTAGAACCCCAGATTTCTGATTGATAAGTTCAAGGGAAGCTGATTCCACCCCTTTGCTCTGTAGTTTGACCACACAGACCAGGTCTGGTTACTGAGCAGCTGGCTCAGACCCGGGCCAGTCAGACCATGCCGGTCTTTTTCTGCATTCTCGGGAGGGAACACCCTATCATGCATGTGGCAGTGATTTTGGTAAGCTCCAGTCTGCTGCTATCTGTCTCTGCTGCAAAGATTCTGGACAACATGATGGTTACAAGGAACAAAGAAAATGGCAGCCAGACACAAAAGATCCTGAGCACAGGGACCCATAACTGACTTCCATGTAAATGAGTTTGGGAGCTTAGAATGCAACTCAAGTGGTGGTGCAGCAACTTAACATGGGGGTAAGGCATTTGTCTTGCACTTGACTGACCCTGGTTTGATTCCCAGCACCCCATATAGTTCCTCAAACCCTACCAAGAGTGATCCCTGAGCATAGAACCAGGAGTAAGTTCTGTTGGTTTTTTGAGGGGGGGCTTGTTTGTTTGTTTGTTTGGTTTTGGTTTTTGGGTCACACCTGGCAGTGCTCAGGGGTTATTCCTGGCTTTATGCTCAGAAATCGCTCCTGGCAAGCACGGGGGACCATATGGGACGCAGGGATTTGAACCACGGACCTTCTGCATGAAAGGCAAACGCCTTACCTCCATGCTATCTCTCCGGCCCCAGGAGTAAGTTCTGAATACAAGTGTATGTGCTCCCCTTCTCCCAAAATAGAGACCTAACATGAGTGAGTCCCTTGGTTTGATCACTGGCATACATGTCCCTTATCCACCTAGTACCAACAGCTATAGCCCCTATAAAATAATACAAAATTACTATTAAACAGATGGATCCATATGTTAATCCATCCTCACAAATCCTTGTGAGGGGTCCCCCAAGTGTTACTCAGAAGATCTGGGGGTCCACACCAGAAATTCTTGGCCAACTGGGTCATTGATTCAGCACAAGGATTTGAGAATGTGATATTGTTCAGGCCCTGAGGTTCCAGGGATACCTGGATCCCCCAGAGGTGCTGGGGCATCAAGGCCACACCCGCTGATGTTGGTGAGACCATATGGCATCAGGACCAGGTGCAGGCCTGGCCCCATTCTACTATTTCCTGGTCCCTGACAAATCTTAGTGTGGTGCTGTCATATACTATATAGATGTCCCAGAGGGGCCAAAGTGATAACACAGTTAGTAGGGAGCTTGCCTTGCACACACCCAACCTAGTTTCAATCCTCAGCATCCCATATGGTCCCCCAGCATACTAGAAGTAGTTCTTATGTGCAGAGCCAGGAGTAACCCCTGAGCATTGCCTGGTATAGCCAAACAATTAAAAAAAAAAGTAGATGTAAAACTTGGGACCATCAAGGTTTTTAAAAAAAGAAATAGGGGCAGGAGAGATAGCATGGAGGTAAGGCATTTGCCTTTCATGCAGAAAGTCAGTGGTTCGAATCCTGGCATCCCATATGGTCCCCCTGAGCCTGCCAGGAGTGATTCCTGAGCATAGAGCCAGGAGTAAGCCCTGAGCGCTGCCAGGTGTGACCCAAAAACTAAAAATTAATTAATTAATTAAAATTAAAAAAGAAATAAAAAAGGGGGATGAGCAATGGCGCAGTGGTGGGGCATTTGCCTTGCACATGGCTGACCCAGGACAGACCTCAGTTCAATCCCCGGCATCCCATATGGTCCCCCTTAGCCAGGAGCAATTTCTGAACACATAGCCAGGAGTGACCCCTGAGCGTCACTGGATGTGGCCCAAAAATTAAAAATAAATAAATAAATAAAAAGGAAGAAATTGGGACCATCACTCAGTAGCAAACAGCAATTTTAGCTTAGGTGAAAAAAAAAAAACATAAAGATATCCCCAGAGGAGCCGGAGAGATAGCATGGAGGTAGAATGTTTGCCTTGCAGGCAGAAGGACGGTGGTTCAAATCCCAGCATCCCATATGGTCCTCCAAGCCTGCCAGGAGTGATTTCTGAGCGTAGAGCCAGGAGTAACCCCTAATTGAGCGCTGCTGGGTGTGACCCAAAAAACAAAAACCAAAACAAAACAAATCAAAAACAAAAAGATATCCCCAGAGGAAAAGAGTGATTGTACAGCAAGGAGGGCATCTGTCTTGGCTAATATCCTAAAGCTAATCTGGGTTTTATTCCCAGCATCCCACATCTCACCCAAGCGCTGAAAGGAGTGATTCCTTAATGCAGAGCCAGGAGTAAGCCTGAGCACTGCCAGATGCCTCCCCAAAACAAATAAACAAACAAACAAAGATCTCCCCAGAGAAAGCTAATCTATAAGAGCCCTGAAACTACCAGTCAGCGGGAGGCCTGAGCCACAAAAGGCAAGACCTTGGATCTCTGGAAATCACCAGAACTAGAAACTCACTTCTGCAGCTATGATCATGGCATAAGCGTTAGAATTCCTTTGGTGCAGACCAGAGAAAAGCAGTCAAAGCGACAGTTTAAAACTGACATGGGGGGCCAGAGAGATAGCACAGCGGCGTTTGCCTTGCAAGCAGCCGACACAGGACCTAAGGTGATTGGTTCAAATCCCGGTGTCCCCGTTCCTGCCAGAGCTATTTCTGAGCAGATAGCCAGGAGTAACCCCTGAGCACTGCCTGGTGTGGCCCAAAAGCAAAAACAAAAACAAACAAACAAAAAAAAACAGTAAAGAATACAAAATTAAGATTTTTCAGATTTTGGCGAATTTTCTTTAGGTGTGCCACACCCAGCAGTATAGATCACTTCTGGCTCTGCACTCAGGAATTATTTGTGGTGGGTTGGCGGAAGGGACCATGCTAGGGACTGAACCTGGGTCAGCCACATACAAAGCAAGCATCCTCTCCATTGTCCCATCACTCCAACCCAGAGAAGCTTGTGAGCTGCTGTTTAAAATCCCCCACCCTCTGCTCGACCATGCTGGAACCTTCTGTTTGCCTGTAAGTTGTTTTAGTGTGGAGAATAAGAAACACATCCTGGAGGGAGGGATTCCTTTGTTGTTGTTGTTGTTGTTGTTGTTGTTTTCAAATAAACAGAGGGGGAGCCAGTCCTGATGTCTGAGTGATTCCCAGGCCCCAGCATATTTTCAGAGCCTTGAAGACAAGGGACAACACCCCCAAAATATGGACTCATTTTCCACTCTACTTTCAGTGGTCGAGCAGCTGCCATGAACAAAAACCGTTCTCTCGATATCTGGCAAACAAATGCAGTATTGCCTCACGAATCAGTTGCTTCTCTGAGTTGTCCACAGTGTGTCTGGCAAGAAACTTCGAGAGCAAATTGCGGAGATGGGAGTGATTCCACTGGAGAATCTGGTTGTCATGAAGGAGGCTCTTGTTGAGGCAGAGGAAGAGGCTGCCGATGCAGAGATTGCCAGAAAGTTGAAAAAGGAAGAGAAGAAACGCTTGAAGAAGGAAAAGAAATGCTTGGCCACATCTGCCCTTGCCTCTTCAGAAAGTAGCACTCCCACGACCACTACCCCTGAGGAGTGTGAGGAGCCAAGAGAAAGGCCCAAAAGAAGAAAAAGACGGGCTGGAGATAGCATGGAGGTAAGGTGTTTGCCTTGCACGCAGAAGGAAGGTGGTTCGAATCCTGGCATCCCATATGGTCCCCTGAGCCTGCCAGGGGCGATTTCTGAGCATAGAACCAGGAGTAACCCCTGAGCGCTGCCAGGTGTGACCCAAAAACCAAAAAGAAAAAAAGAAAAAAATCAGGAGGTGCCTCAAGAGAATAGGATGGATGAAGAGCCCTCTATCTCTAAACCCAAGAAGAAAAAGGCATTTTCCAAGAAAGAGCAAATGAATAGTGAAGGGCCTGGAGAGATAGCACAGCGGTATTTGCCTTGCAAGCAGCCGATCCAGGACCAAAGGTGGTTGGTTCGAATCCCAGTGTCCCATATGGTCCCCCGTGCCTGCCTGGAGCTATTTCTGAGCAGACAGCCAGGAGTAACCCCTGAGCACTGCCGGGTGTGGCCCAAGAATAAAAAAAAAAAAAAAAAAGTTGCTCCTAGCAGGGTCTGGGGACCACATGGGATGCTAGGAATAGGATCACGGTCTGGCCCTACCACTGTGCTTTCTCTCTGGCCCCAAGAAAAAGAAGCAGAAAAGGAGCCAGTGAGAAGGATGAGCCCTGAAGAAGCTGGTTGCAGCAGTAAGTGCAGTGGCAGTGCCAAGAAAAAGAAAAAAAAATCACATAAACATGGGCCAGAGAGATAGCACAGCGGTAGGACATTTGCCTTGCAAGCAGCTGACCCAGGACCAATGGTGGTTCAAATCCCGGCATCCCATATGGTCCCCTGAGCCTTCCAGGAGTGATTTCTGAGCACAGAGCCAGGAGTAACCCCTGAGTGCCGCCAGATGTGGCCTAAAAACCAAAAACCAAAAAGCAAACAAACAAAAAAAGTCACAAAAAAAAATCTCAAGAAGACTAAAAGGACACTTCCCAGGGTGGTCGAAACCCTGTTTCCTGTACCCCCAATAAAGACAAATTAAAATTCCAAAATAAATAAATAAATAAACAGAGAGGGAGAGATGGGGAGAGAAAGAAGGGGGTAGGGGTGAGAGAGGGAGGCAGTGGAAGAGAGAGAGAAACGGGGGGGGGGGGGGGAGAAGAGAAGAGAAAAATGTAGGTCTCAGAGGCAAGCGGGGGAGAGGGCATGAGGGAGGGTAGGAAGGAAACCCGGGACATTGGTGGCGGGAAATGTGTACTGGTAAAGGATGTACCTTTTACGACTGAAACTCAATAGTGGACAACTTTTTTTTTTTTTTTTGGTTTTTGGTTTTTGGGCCATACCCGGCAGTGCTCAGGGGTTACTCCTGGCTATCTGCTCAGAAATAGCTCCTGGCAGGCACGGAGGACCATATGGGACACCGGGATTCGAACCAACCACCTTTGGTCCTGGATAGGCTGCTTGCAAGGCAAACGCCGCTGTGCTATCTCTCCGGGCCCAATAGTGGACAACTTTAACTGTAAAAAAAAAAAAAAAAAACTGTATTATGAGCAACCTTGTAACCATGGTGTTTTAAAAAAGTAATTTATTGGGGCGGAGAGATAGCATGGAGAGAGATAGCATGGAGGTAAGGTGTTTGCCTTTCATGCAGAAGGATGTGGTTCGAATCCCTGCATCCCATATGGTCCCCTGAGCCTGCCAGGAGCGATTTCTGAGCAAATAGGCAGGAGTAACTCCTGAGCACTGCTGGGTGTGGCCCAGAAACCAAAAAAAAAAAAAAAAAAAAAAAAAAGGAATTACACCTAATTACTTTTTAAATTATTATTTAAAAACTTCTTAATCATAGGCTGGAGAGATAGCATGGAGGTAGGGCGTTTGCCTTTCATGCAGGATGGTGGTTCGAATCCCTGCATCCCATATGGTCCCCCGAGTCTGCCAAGAGCGATTTCTGAGCATAGAGCCAGGAGGAACCCCTGAGTGCTGCAGGGTGTGACCTAAAAACCAAAAAATAAAATAAAAAAAGTAATTTATAAAAAAAATACTAAAAAAAATTGTCAAAGTAAAACAATAAAATAACCCTCCTCTTCTGAGAGAAGTATAAGTCATTTTGTCATTTAAATTCCTGTAGGGGCTGAAGAGAGGGTACAGGGGTTCAGGCATGTGCCTTGCATGAGACTAACCTTTTTCATTCCTGGGCACCACAGGGTCCCCTGAGGATCACTGGAGTCTCCTCCCTTATTGGCACATAGCAGGGCCCACTGGAATTGCTTCCTAAGCACCACTTTGGGTGCCCCAAAATAAAAATAAAAAAAAAATGAACTTGCTGATTAGGAGTCCATTTGAGGTGTCTGTTGGGGGCACTGTGGATACAGTTCAGACTAGGGCTCACTCATGCATAGGACAACTCATTGAACTTTTCACTGAAATTGCTCTGGTGAAGGGATAGGGTGGGGAATAGTCTGATATTCTAGGACCCCCTCTTCTGATGCCACTCTCTCTCTCTCTCTGTTTTTTCTTTGTTTTTATGTTTTGTTTTATTGTTTGTTTTTGTTTTGGGGCCACACCCATTGATGCTCAAGGGTTACTCCTGGCTATGCGCTCAGAAATTGCTCCTGGCTTGGAGGGACCATATGGGAGGCCAGGGGATCGAATCGCAGTCTGTCCTAGGCTAGCGCTTGCAAGGCAGATGCCTTACCTGTAGCGCCACTGCTCTGGCCCTTTTTCTTTGTTTTTAGACCACACCTAGCAATGTTCAGCACTTACTCCTGGTTCTGCACTCAAGAATTACTCCTGGTAGTACTTGAGGCACCATGTGGGATGACGGAGATCAAACTCTGATTCTATTTGTCTTTATCATAATATAAAATACGAATAATATGTTCTTTTTCATATCTTGGCAGACATTTCTTTTGTTTGTTATGGTCTGTAATGTATGTTATGCTATATTACGGTATGGAAATTAACTCTCTCTTTTTTTTTTTTTTTTTTTTGCCATTTTGAGCATTTCCTTTTGTGAAGGGGGTCATACCTAGTGGTGCTCTGGGGAACAGGCAGTGCTAGGAATCAGAGTTGGGGCTTCCAGAGACAAAGCAACACCTCAGGGCCTGGAGAGATAGCACAGCGGCATTTGCTTTGCAAACAGCTGATCCAGGACCAAAGGTGGTTGGTTCGAATCCCGGTGTCCCATATGCTCCCCCGTGCCTGCCAGGAGCTATTTCTGAGCAGACAGCCAGGAGTGACCCCTGAGCACTGCCGGGTGTGGCCCAAAAACCAAAAATAAATAAATAAATAAATAAATAAATAAATAAATAAATAAATAAATAAATAAATAAATAAAAAATAAAGCAACACCTCAGCCCATACTCATTTAATCTCATCCTGGAATATTTGTTTTTTGTGCCATAGCTGGTGTTTCCCAGGCCTTACTCCAGCTTGATGCTGGGGGTGGGGGGGTCACAGGAATATGTAGTAAAGGGAATCAAACCTAGGATTCCCTCATATGAAGAATATGCTCCAATCCATTAAGTTGCCTGTCTGCTGTATTTGGTTGAACCTCAAAACACTGTTTTATTTGTTTTGGTTTGTGTTTATCTATGGGAAATGGTTTATGTATTTAGATTGATATTTGCTTGTTGAGTTTTAAACAAAGGGGCCAGAGCAATAGCACAGAGAGTAGCATGTTTGCCTTGCATGCAGCTGATCTGGGTTCAACCCCAGGCATCCCATAAGCAATTGATTGGGTTGTGTGCATTTTTTTGTTGTTATTCTTTGGGGGGAGGCATCCAGAAGTGCTCAGGGCTTACTCTAGGTGCTCACGGGTATCGAAGATTGAGCTTGGGTTGCAAGACAAGCATCCTACCCACTATTAATCTCTCTGGCCCATGTTTTTTGGTCTTGGGGTTTTAGAGAAGGAGTGTTAGGTCACACCTGCTGGCAATCAACGGTTACTCCTGGCAGGTTTGAGGGATCTTATAGAATGTGGGGATCAAACCTGAATTGACCACATGCAAAGAAAATGTGGGCCCGGAGAGATAGCACAGTGGCGTTTGCCTTGCAAGCAGCCGATCCAGGACCAAAGGTGGTTGGTTCGAATCCCGGTGTCCCATATGGTCCCCCGTGCCTGCCAGGAGCTATTTCTGAGCAAACAGCCAGGAGTAACCCCTGAGCACTGCCGGGTGTGACCCCCCCCCCAAAAAAAAGAAAATGTACTATTGCTCCAGCCTCTGACCCCATGTTTTTATGTTCTTATAATTTGTTTGTTTGCTGTGTTTATCAGGCTTTATATAAAAATCATGCTGCCATAATAAGGTAAATTGGAAACTTCTCTGTTTTTTCTTTGTTTGTTTGTTTGTTTTTGGGCCACACCCAGTGATGCTCAGGAGTTACTCCTTGCTATGTGCTCAGAAATCACCGTGGCTTGGGGGATAATATGGGAAGCCGGGAGATTGAATCATGGTCCATCCTCGGTTAGCGTGCACAAGGCAAACATCCTACGCCTATGCTACCACTCCAGCTCCTTTTCATTTTTTTTTTCTTTGATCAAGAAGTGTTTCAGGGGCCAGAGAGATAGCATGGAGGTAAGGGCATTTGCCTTGCATGCAGAAGGATGGTGGTTCAAATCCCAGCATCCCATCTGGTCCCCCAAGCCTGCTAGGAGCGATTTCTGAGCATAGAGCCAGAAGTCACCCCTGTGCGCTGCCGGATGTGACCCAAAAAACAAACAAACAAACAAACAAACAAAAAGAAGTGTTTCAGTAACATTTTAATTTTTATTCTTTGAAGGCTAGCTAAATTCATTTTTAAAATCCAAAGTGCTTGGTGTAGAATTACTTATTAATTATAGAGTCCTGGATGGTGGTGGATGGTGATGGATAGATGGTGAGACCTTTCTTGGCCAGCCTGGACCAGGTGCCTGCATCCCCTTCCAGCCAGCGGTTCTGAGGGTTCAGAGTAGTGGTGAGGAAATGACTCACAGCAGTCAGAGTTCAGGAGACATCAGCTTTATTAATACAGATACTCCTCACTTAACGACCATCTCGCACTTACAACCATCTCTTCACAGTTATTTTATTTTATTTTAAATATCCTTTTCACTCTACAGTATAGTACTGTGGGTTTTGGTGCTTTAATGTACCTACTTTACTAACTTTATGTTCTGTAATACATTGCAGTACTGTTGTGTAAATTACACAACCTATGCAAATTAAAACAAGTGGAAGTTTTCAGTTTGATCTTTCTCGTTATTTTACTTATTCACAATACTGTATTGTCACGGACTATCTGGTAACCTCAAAGGACCCCCCTTGCATATCCATCTGACTCAACTTCCTGGACCGGGACAAAATGAAGATCACCTAATGTATCAGAGGACACATGGAACTGTAAAACCACCGGTCAGGCATACTGGAAGCTCACTTCCAGTTGAGACTGGATCATGATAACTAGATTTGTAGTAAATCACTCTTCTTGTAGAGCAGCCGGAGGGGGGTGCATAAAAAGGATTGTGTGCTAAAAAAAAATACTGTATTGTCAAGTACTATGCATATACTGTACTACAGTATACAGTACATGCAGTTCCTCACTTAATGACCAATTCGCTTAACGATCAAGTCAAATTCTGAAACAGAATTTGATCATTAAGCCAGGAGTATCTGTAATAAAGCCTTAGCCTACATGTGTGGCTTCTAAGCTAAACCTTTTAAGCAGACTCCATAAGCAGTTCTGCACTTAAACCTGTCCCTGATATTTCTCCATGCTGCCAGCTGAGGCTTCCCTTACTGAATTCTCTCCCCAATCCTCCTCCACCCCTCAGGTAACCCCTTAGTTACCTTCTATAGACCCCTCCCAGATGTGGGAGGGTCTGACCACCAGGTAATATTAACATTTAGTCTAGGGTGGGGTGACAGTTGGTGCCTTTACAAATAATCATATGCATGCAGGAAAGATATTTAGCAACAACTTAAGTCAGGAAATGAAGACTGAAGAGCCAAGAGCAAACAAAGGTATTTCTGTGACTTACCCATTCGGGTCTCTGACACTGCTGGGCTCCCTCGCAGGCCAGCAAGCTGCCTGCTCCTTCCAGAGAAGGAATCTGTGGGTGAGTGAAAGGTGAGAGTCTTGCTTTACTCTTCTCTGCCTCTTTCCTTCTCTTTGATGACCATGGCCCCACACTGCAGAATCTGCTGGATTTATTATTATTATTATTATTATTATTATTATTATTATTATTATTATTATTATTATTATTCTTTGGGTTTTAGATCACACTTCATGGTGCACAGGGGCTACTCTTAGCTTGGTGCCAGAGAGCCATTCTCTGTAGCATACAGACTCCAGCATACAAAGCATAATCTCCATTGAACAAACTTGAAGGGTCCCCAGCTGGTAAGACAGTTCTGGAGGGAGAGACACACATGACTGAAACTCAGCTCTCTGAGCAGCCTGGATGGGCAGGGTTGCATTGCTTTGTTGTATGGCAGGGTCCTGTGAGGCATCAGTGGAATCAATGGCTGCACCATATTTGCAGATGCTCCACACGTCCTTCCCACCCCAATCTCCAGACAGGACCCACATCTTCACGGGCAAGAGAAAGCCAGAGTAGGTCTGAGAGGAGCAGAGTTCAGTGAACACCTTCAACAGGATTTAGGACCTGGAGGTCTGAATTCACCTGATGGTACAGGCAAAAATAACTGAGGTACAGAGGTGTAATCTCACAATTGTGCATTTTATTTTACACAGAGGGGCCATTCCTTGCCCCAGGTCACACAAGGTAATAGTGCCAGAACCGGGTCCCACAGCCACTGGGACCCCCCTCCCCCCCCCCCCCCCCCCCCCCCCCCGTTCAGGTAGACATCCCCGCTCCTCCACTGCCACTGTGCCATCTGCTTCTTATACATGCATCCGCCCCTATGCCCAGCACCTCAGGTACCTGCCTCCGCATGAGTCACTCACCAGAGCTAAATGAAAGAACCACCTCCTGGGGGAGGCCCCAGGCGGCATCTCAGGTTCCATCTTAGTCATAACTGCTCTGCTCCCACCCCTCCCCCAGCACAGCCTTTGCATGCATACGCACACATGCATACCTGCATGCACCAAAAACATGCATCTGTGCACTCACAAAGAGGTATAGGCATGTTTATGCACACTGGAATGTACATACTGTGTACAAAGGGGTGTAAGCACACACATGCACACAGCTGCAAACAAACACATTTCAAGGGGGTGCACATGCATAGGGCAATTACATACACGTGTGCACAGATGTACATAGACAAACATGCCCATGTGCGCTCGCATTTGTGTGCACTATTCGCAGAGAAGGGGGACACACAGAGCTGCATGGATCACCTCAGTGCACTTAGGCACTTAGGCTACAGGTTAGTGAGCACCCATGGAGGGTCTCTGAAGCTGGGTCCTGCCACATAACTGGATTGCTTGGGGGTACCACCACTGTCCCCTCTTCCTTCACTCAGGTCTAAGCAGCCTCCAGCCAATGCATGAACAGGACCCATCATTTCCGGGCGTGCATTTGAATGGGCCTTGCTCTGGACAACGACAACCAAGGGTCAGCAAGTGGAAGCTGCTGCTCAGAGCTGTGCATAGGTCACAGCAGGAGGCCAGTCCGAGTCTGCCATGTCCAACATTCCCAGCATGGACACCACATCAGGGCTGAAATAAGGACCAAGGATAGTCCTGCCTTAACCCCAGCCTGCCCTGTCTCATTAGGACCTTGTGCCAGTATGGTATAGGGGTGCCAACTCTGCCAGCAGGGCTATGGGCTGCCCCTCCCCATGCCAGACTTATAGGTGACCCCTCCAGGACACCCCTATTCCCTGTGCCCCACTGGACCTCTCCCACCTCTCTCCCAATGAGTCCACACTGTCACATGCTTGCCATGACCTGAGGCCAGAGACATCCTCTCCCAAGCCTCCATTTTTTCCTACAAAATAGCACCAAGGACATCACAGGGGCTGCTGGAACTGCAGAGATGAGCTGGGCCATGCTGCAGCCCAATAGAAATGTTCTCTTGGGGGCTCATTGATTCAGCCATGTCTGTGTCTCTGTCTGTGTTGCTACAAGGCCTATGAGCAGAAGTGCCGTGCCCACCTGTCCATGGCCCATGTGCCCTCTCCCTGGGCCATGCTGCAGCCCAATAGAAATGTTCTCTTGGGGGCTCATTGATTCAGCCATGTCTGTGTCTCTGTCTGTGTTGCTACAAGGCCTATGAGCAGAAGTGCCGTGCCCACCTGTCCATGGCCCATGTGCCCTCTCCCTGAGTTATGGGATCAGGATCTGGCCATTGGGGCTGGACTGGGCCTAGATGGTCATAGCCAGCTCCACCTCGACCTCTGCCACTTCTCTGATAGTTGACCTTGTACAAGTCAGTTAAACTGACCTCACTAGGGGCCAGAGCGATAGCACAGAGGGTAGGGCGTTTGCCTTGCACACGGCCTACCCAGGTTCAATCCCATATGGTCCCCCAAAACTGCCAGGAGTGATTCCTAAGTGCAGAGCCAAGAGTAACCCCTATACACCCCTGAATATGACCCCAAAAAACAAAAACAAAAACAAACAACTCACTGCACTGCACCTTCTGTCATGCTGGTCAAGAGCACTAAAACCATAGTCTCCTTCTGCAGCGCTTAGGATACAACTCAGCTGGTATTTATAAAGCACAGAAGAAGGGCTGGCCAGCAAATCAAAGCCACAGAAGCAGCAGCTGTGTTATCAGCCTTTCTGTCAATATTTACCCACCCATTGGGGCTGAAGCAGGTACAGTGCATAGGATGTTAATCTTGCACACAGTCAGTTTGATCCTCGGCATCCCATATGGTACCCCAAGTACCACCAGAAATAATTCCTGAGCATCACTGGGTATGACCCAAATACAAATTAAAAAAAAAATACTTAGACACCAGCAGTATCCACCCACCTTGGGGACTCAGTCATGGTGCCTCCTTCCATGCTCAGGGGCTTGTGTCCTGAATTGTCAGGTGAGAACCTAGAGGAGCCCCCAAATCTCAGGAACAGGAAGAAGAGCATAATGGTAATCGGATAGTCCCTCTGACTATCCCATCTAGGAACATACCAGAGCTGTTCAGGGAACCATGGCCCACTGGACTTTTTCCTCAGGCTGCCCGTTCTGAGCCCAGATTTGGTCAGGGCCTCTGGGAGTGAGGAGAAGCCCACAGAGGAGTAACCCACCACCTTCCACCTGCCCTGGCCCTTTGGTTTACCTAATGTCTGACCCAGCACTGTCGCCAAGGCAACATAAAGCCCCTAGCTGCTGACAGGGGTCCTCAAACTTTTTTTTTTTTTTTGGTTTTTGGGCCACATCCGGCAGTGCTCAGGGGTTACTCCTGGCTGTCTGCTCAGAAATAGCTCCTGGCAGGCACGGGGGGCCATATGGACACCGGAATTCGAACCAACCACCTTTGGTCCTGGATCAGCTGCTTGCAAGGCAAACACCGCTGTGCTATCTCTCCGGTCCCGCAAACTTTTTAAATAGGGGGCCAGTTCACTGTTGGAGGGCCAGATTATAGTAAAAACAAAAATTATGAACAAATTTCTATGCACACTGCATATATCTTATTTAGAAGTGAAGAAACAAAATGGGAATACAATATGTGGCCCGCGGGCCGTAGTTTGAGGACCATTGCGCCTAGCACCAGCCCCATGGCTGTCACTGTTGGCTTTTGTGCTGTGTCACCTGAGAACCCGCAAACACACCAGTCCTTTCTCCTCCTCTGTCAGGTTCCCATAGTGCAGTGCTTCTCAAATAGTGGGGCGTGCCCCCCAGGGAGGGGCGGGAGGCTCCATAAAGGGGGCGTGTTTGACCTCAGTAAACACTGTCATAACAAGCTAAGCCCCATGTTTATGTCTCTGTATGTCTCTGGAGCTGAGAGTTGTTGTGTCCTGCTTCAAACCCCGCTTCAAAAAGCTATGCATTGCAAAACGTGCTCATTGTAGCCATTCATCCAGACATCACCTCTAATTAAAATATCAGCTCAAATTATTTTATATATTTTTGTTTTGCAGGTTGAATTGTTTTTTAAATAAAGATACTATTTACAGTTGCTCGGGGGACGTGAAAACTGTTTTCTTCTTCTTAGGGGGGCATAACAGAAAATAATTGAGAAGCATTGCCATAGTGTCAGCAAGAATTTCTGGAAGGCCTCTTTAGTCAGCACTGGCCATCTACCCCCTCTGCCCTGTCCCCTTCCTGTCCCTGGTTGGACTTGTTGGATAAGACACATGATCTCAGGAACACTTTTTTTTGTTGTTTATTTGGTTTTGTTTTGTTTTGTTTTGTTTTGTTTTTGGGTCACACCCGGCAGTACTCAGGGGTTACTCTTGGCTCTGCGTTCAGAAATCACTCCTGGCAGGCTCGGGGGACCATATGGGATGCCGGGACTCGAACCACTGTCCTTCTGCATACAAGGCAAATACCTACCTCCATGCTATCTCTCCAGCCCCTGGTCTCAGGAACACTTGAATTTCTTCACCCTGAGCACTGTGGCTAGAATTTTCACCTACAGATATAGCCTGAGAGAAAAGGTCCATCCAGGGCCCATCTGTGGAAGCCCCAGATTCCTGCAGGCCTGTGTTCTATTTAATCCCTTTTCCTCTGCTCCCTGCATCACCAGCATTGCCCCCTCCCCCCACTGGGCCATTCTTGCTGTCATGGGGCTCCCTGTGGTCCCTCTGCCCTGCACCTGGCACCATCCTTTGAACTGGAAACTGGCAGTTTGAGGCTCAGCACTCATTCCCAGCTGCCTTCATGTGGGGAGAAGGCAGAGCATAAAGCACAGACTCCCAGAGGTCCCTCCTTGTACCCCACCCACCCCTGGACAGAGGGGGCTGCTCAAGGTCTTCTTCAACTGTCCATGCCTGAACCCCTTCTGAGGGTTTGTGGAGCTCAGCCTCCAGGATACCCGGTTTCCTGCAGGCCCTGGATGGCGTGGGGTGCCCCGTGGGAGTCTCATCCCGCCTGTGGCAGCTGCGGGCATGTGACATTTCCTGAGGATCAGCCACAGCCCTGCGGGGGAGGGGAGGCCCCCCCACGCACAGCCCGGAACTGAGGGTGCTGGTTCCCCGAAGGGACCCGGAGTCACTACCCCCTTCCTCACCAAGACCCCATGACACCAAGACTCAGTTTCCTCATCCAGAACGGTCAGAAGTCAGGAGGAAGAAAGACCTTTAGGGGCTGGAGCACAGGCAGAGCTCCGGATTCAATTCCTGGCACTGCAGGGCCCCAGGCACCACAGGGCGTGGCCTAAAAGAAAAAAGACTTAGCATCTCAAGACATGTTTGAGGCTCTGGCAGAGCAACTTGCCTAGCGCTGTGACCCCTTAAACACCCTGGCCTCCCTCCAAGTAGCTGTGCCACCCCCACACCAGACATGCAGGTCCAGATCTGTTCCCTGGAATCAACTGTTAACAGGAACCCAAGGTCCAAATCACTTGCTGCACACAGCATGGACGAGAACAAGACCCCCTGGGAAACTCAGCAGCACTACCACAGGGTCCTCCTCAGGCTCCAGGTCCACAGTCGAGGGGCAGTACACAAGGACCCTGGGGACCTGGACAACAGCAGCCGCAGACCCCCCCACAACACACTACCACTATGCCGTGCCTTGTGTTAAATACCCTTCTGGTGTGAGCCACGGGTGGTACATGTTGGCATCAACACGTCCTGCTCTAACATGTGCCAGAGCTGGAGGCTAAGTTAAATAAGTGAGGGTAAATGAGGGTGAAGAGAGAGTGTGATGGGTGCCTGCCTTGCCCACAGCCAGCCTGAATTTGATCCTGGCCTCAACACCCTATATGGCCCCCTGGGAACTGCCAGGAGTGATCCCTAAGCACAGATCCAGGAGTAAGGCCTGAGCACCATCGGGTGTGCCTCCTTCCCAGAAAAGAAAGTAGTGTCCACATGAATTTACATGGAGACCAGCCACCTTGCTCATTGCTCCCATTTTTCCTTCCTTCCTTCCTTCCTTCCTTCCTTCCTTCCTTCCTTCCTTCCTTCCTTCCTTCCTTCCTTCCTTCCTTCCTTCCTTCCTTCCTTCCTTCCTTCCTTCCTTCCTTCCTTCCTCCCTCCCTCCCTCCCTCCCTCCCTCCCTCCCTCCCTCCCTCCCTCCCTTCCTTCCTTCCTTCCTTCCTTCCTTCCTTCCTTCCTTCCTTCCTTTTTACTTTGGTTTTAGGGCCATACCCAGGGGTACTCAGAGGTTACTCATGGCTTTGCACTCAGAAATTGCTCCTTGCAGGGGGGGTGGGGGAGGGAGGGAGGACCTTATGGAATGCTGGGGATTAAACCCAAGAGCAAGACAAACACCCTCCCTGCTGTGTTATTTCTCTGACCAAACCCCCATTTTCTTTTTCTTTTTTTTGGGGCGGGGGCGTGAGATACACCCAGTAGCTTGCAAGGGTTACTTCTGGCTCTGTACTCAAAAATCACTCCTAGCAGGCTGGGAAGAGGGGGCCATATGCAATGCCTGAGATTGAACCCAGGTTGTCTGGGTGCAAGGCAAACACTTTTCCCTCTGTGCCAGGGGTCCTCAAACTTTTTAAACAGGGGGCCAGTTCACTGTCCCTCAGACCATTGGAGGGTCTAACTATAGTAAAAACAAAACTTATGAACGAATTCTTGTGCACACTGCATATATCTTATTTTGCAATGAAGAAACAAAACAGATACAAATACAATATGTGGCCCACAGGCCATAGTTTGAGGACTACTGCGTCTGTGCTATTGATCTGGCCCCAACCCTCATTTTTTAAATTGAGGTCACATTGAGTCGGGGGAGGAGTGCGGTAAGTGAAGCTAGACACCCAGTGCAGGGCTGTGAACATGCTTAGCATGTGTTTCCCCTATTGAGACACTCTCCCAGGCCTTACATGCTTATCCATTCATCTCTATCTACTTACCACCCAGGAGAGAAGGGGCTAAACCAGGTTCAATCTCCAGCCTTCAAGACCAAGAAACAGCCTTGAACACAGCCAGATCTGGCTTCAAAACCAAAACAAAGCAAAATACTCAGGAGAATGAGACTTTTCCTTCACATAAACAGCTGTGATCAGTTGCTAGCTGTAGTCTAGTTTAATTCTAAGACAACAAAAATTTTGTCTTGTTTTAGTTTTTGTTTTTAAATTGGAAAAATCAGGGACTAGACAGTAGATTGAGAGTATGTGCTGACATGAAGGAGGCCTGGGTTCAATCCCCAACACTTCATGGTCCCCTGAGCACTGCTGGGAGCAAACCCTGAGCACCATCAGATTTAGCCTGAGAGCAAAAAAAAAAAAAAAACCAAATCAAACAAACCAAAATTATAGGTCTGGAAAGATAATACAATAATACAGACCTTTCATATGACTGACCCCAGTTGGATTCCTGAGCCTCACCAGGATTGACCCATGAGCACAAAGCTTTGAGTAAGCCCTGAGCACTGCTAAGTGTGGTCCCAAAACAAAAATAAAAACAAGTTAGAAAACCCCTTTCAGGTCTGATCCCTCCGTGGCATTCTCAGAAAGGGTACATGAGGGGAGAGGGGAAATTCAGCAGCTCAACACCACCCACCATCCCCTCCAACAGAAATAGCCCAGCTCCAAGACTTAACCTTAACAAACTGCCAAGCCACCAAATTTGTTTCAGATCTATAAAT
Source organism: Suncus etruscus (assembly GCF_024139225.1). Classification (NCBI taxonomy): domain Eukaryota; kingdom Metazoa; phylum Chordata; class Mammalia; order Eulipotyphla; family Soricidae; genus Suncus; species Suncus etruscus. Next base: position 60,885,187 of record NC_064862.1, on the reverse strand, counting down.
CCTGCACACCTCAATATTTTATGGTAGTGTCAGCCCAGGAAATCAGATTACATAGTAATAATCTACCAACCTCAGTGAGCCTAAACAGTAACACAGAAATCTCAACTAGTACAATGTGTAAGGCCTTCTACATGGCTAACCCAGCACCTTGTATGGTTCCCTGGCCCAAGATTGATCGCTGAGTATAGAGCCAGAAGTAACCTCTGAGGACCACTGGTATGGCCCAAAAACCTAAACAATAAATAAAGTTCCTTTTATATGTCCAAAGGTGAAAAATAAAATAAAAATTTAAAAAGGAAAGATACTGAGTCCAGAGAGATAGTAGAGTAGGTATGGCATTTGCCTTGCATGTGACTGACTCAAGTTTGATTCCCGACATTCCATATGGCCCTGGAGCACCACCAGGAGTAACTCCTGAGGAAGGAAGGAAGAAGGAAGGAAGGAAGGAAGGAAGGAAGGAAGGAAGGAAGGAAGGAAGGAAGGAAGGAAGGAAGGAAGGAAGGAAGGAAGGAAGGAAGGAAGGAAGGGAAGATTGTGGTAGGGAGAGAGGAAGGAAGAAAGGAAGGGAGGGAGAAAGGGAGGTAGGGAGAGAGGGAGGAATAAAGGAAGGAAGGGAGGGAGGGAGGGCCAGAGGGAGGGAGGAAGGGAGGGAAGAAAGGAAGGAGGGATAGAGGAAGAAAGAAAGGAAGGAAGGAAAGAAGGAAGGAAGAAAGGTAGGAAGGAAGAAGGAAGGAAGGAAGAAAGGAAGGAAGGAGGGAAGGAAAGAAGGAAGGAAGAAAGGTAGGAAGGAAGAAGGAAGGAAGGAAGAAAGGAAGGAAGGAGGGAAGGAGGGAGGGAGCGAGGGAGAAGGAAGGAGGGAGGGAGGGAGCGAGGGAGAAGGAAGGAAGAAGGAAGGAAGGAAAGAAAGAAAGGAAGGAAGGAAGGAAGGAAGGAAGGAAGGAAGGAAGAAAGGAAGAAAGAAAGAAAGAAAGAAAGAAAGAAAGAAAGAAAGAAAGAAAGAAAGAAAGAAAGAAAGAAAGAAAGAAAGAAAGAAAGAAAGAAAGAAAGAAAGAAAGAAAGAAAGAAAGAAAGAAAGAAAGAAAGAAAGAAAGAAAGAAAGAAAGAGGGAAATGAGGCTAGAGAGATAGCACAGCAGTAGGACATTTGCCTTGTACACAGCCAACCTTGGATGGACCCAGGTTCAATTCCTGCATCTCATATAGTTCCCCAAGCCTGCCAGGAGCGATTTCTGAGTACAGATCCAGAAGTGACCCCAGAGCGCCACCAGTGTGGCCCAAAAACTGAAGAGAAAAAAAAAGGCAGAAACAAATTCTAACATCCATGTCAATGATTTCCTAGGAACCAGTGCACTATGGGGAAAGGCTCGTCTCCAGCAAACATGGCTGGGGAAACTGTCTCTGCCACTCTGCCAATTGTAGACTCAAGCTATACCCTCATCTCATATACAAAATTAAAGGCCAAAATGTAATACCTAAAACTATATAAATTCCTTGGGGTTGGGGGAAATAGGGGAAAACTTCACAATCCTGGCTTTGACAATAATTTCTTGGATATGATACCAAAGACACAGCAATAAAAGCCTAAACAGAGAAATGGGATTTCATCAAACTTCACTTCTGAGCATTAAACGACACACCCAGAAGAATGGAGGGTGACTGGGAGAATGCAAGAGACACTTGCATCTTCCCAAGGCACAGAACTGGTAGGGCAATGTCTCTAAAGAACTCCTACAACTCATTTTTTTGTTGTTTTGATTTTGGGCCACACCCAATTGTGCTCAGGGCTTATTCAGGGACCACATGGAGAGGTGAAAATCGAACCAGGATTGGCTGCATGCAAGGCAACCAACCACCTTGCCTCCTGTGCTATCTCTCCATTTTGTAAAACTCAATTTTTTTTTTTTTTTTTTGGTTTTTGGGTCACACCCGCTGGCGCTCAGGGGTTATTCCTGGCTCTGTGCTCAGAAATCGCCCCTGGCAGGCTCTGGGAACCGTATGAGATGGTAGGATTCGAACTGGTGTTCGCCCTGTGTTGGCCGTGTGCAAGGCAAATGCTCTGCTACTGTGCTATAGCTCTGGCCCCTCCACCTTTATTTGTTTTGTTTTGGGGCCACACCTGGTGGCGCTCATGGGTTATTCCCGGCTCTGCACTCAGAAATTGCTCATGGCAAGCTTGGGGGGCCATATGGAATGCTGGGAATCAAATCCATATCCTTTCTGGGTTGGCTGTGTACAAGGCAAATACCCTACCACTGTGCTATCTCTCCAGCCGCAGAACTCAACTTTTAAAACTCCAAAAAACCAATTCTTAAAATAAGCAAAGGAGGAGCCAGAGATAATACAGGGGTTAAAGTTAAGGTGCATGCCAGGCATGTGGCTGACCTGGATTCAATCTCTGGCATCATACCTTTCCTGTACACTACTGGGTGTAGCTGGGATCCAGGTCCCTGGGAAATCACTTGGAAGTCCTCCTCAAAAAATAAGCAAAGGATTTGAATACAAATTTCTCCAAATTATCAACATAAATATCAGACTTAAGAAAAGACATGGGCCGGAGAGAAGGATGGAAATAGGGCATTTGCCTTGCATGCAGAAGGTCGGTGGTTTGAATCCCGGCATCCCATATGGTCCCCTAAGCCTGCTAGGAGCGATTTCTGAGCGTAGAGCCTGAGTGCTGCTGGGTGTGACACCCCACCCCCAAATAAAAGATGCTCATGGGCTGGAACGATAGCACAGTAGTATAGTGTTTACCTTGCACGTGGCTGACCCAGGACGATCCTGGGTTCGATCCCCAGCATACGATATGGTCCCCCGAGCCAGGAGCAACTTCTGAGCACAGAGCCAGGAGTGTGTGACCTAAAACGAGAAAGAAAAAAGAAAAAGAAAGACTCTCAGTGTCACAATAATTAGGAATATGCTGATTAAAATCACATTTCAATTGAGATCCTTCTGCCATTCGTATTGTTACGGCCACTGCTGAAAACAACAGAAGAGAAAATGAGTGTTGAGAGAAGATGGAGAAACTGGAATGTAGGCCCATTGTGAGAGAGAGACTTTCCCAGCCTCTGTGGTACCAAGTCTATCTCTACATGTTGAAAGTGGTATTAGCAAATGTTACAGCACACGATTTTCCAAACAGCACAAGTTAACAAAGGTGGGACTTATGAATGCCGTTGGCAGATGAATGGGTTCACAATAAGGGCCCACAGTGGGATATTCATGGCTCATTTCCTTGCTACAGTGATATGAACCTTGAGGACCCCAGGCTAAGTGAAATGAGCTAATCACAAAAAGATGGACATTGTGTGACAACTTACCCGAAACAGCCAAGCAGCCAGAGGAGCCCAGAGTTTAGAAAAAGAAAGTAACAAGGTGTTTGCCAGATCCTGGGGGAAGCGAGGGGGTGCTGTTGCTGCGTGGGTTCAAGTTTCAGCTTTGTAGGATGCTGCTGCTCTCCAGATCTGCTGCATAGGGTGAATATGAGGCCAGCACCGCTGAATTCAACCAGGTTAAGAGATGACTGTCACGTAGATGGGTTGGGGTTTGGGTTTGGAGGGCCACAACTGGCTGTGCTCAGGGATCACTCCTGTAGGGCTTAGGGCGTCATCTGCGTTGCTGGGGATCAAACCCTGGTCTGCCATGTGCAAGATAAGTATCTTACCAGCTCCAACCCCCTCACATGAAGTTTTTAGAGCACAGTTTAAAAAGTAAGTTGCAGTATTTGGACAGTGTTGCTGCACTTCCTGCATCCTGACAGTTACTTGCACTCCGGTCTCATTCATTCATTCATTCTCCAATACCATACTGTGTCCCATTGTGGTCGGTTCTGGGTGAGGCCTGAAGGACAGAGAAAACAGGAGTCACCGTCTAGAGTGGCCTGGTTATAAATCCCAAATGCACTAAAAGATGAGGCTACAAGGCCAATTCATGAAGAAGGGCAACAGGGTGAGGAGCAGCAGGGGACAAGAGGATATGTTATGTAGCAGGGGCTTCTGAGAGGAGAAGAGTCACCCACTCTATGGGCAGGAGAGACTGGGACAACTGGAGTCTGTGAGGGGCAGAGGGGGGCTGTAACACCACTAAGCTGACTTGGAGCTGGAGGCAGAACTTCCACCGCACATCAGAAGTGCCTCTTCCTGAGACAAACTGAGTGGGCTTCCATCAGCACAACTCACCAGGTGAGCCCAGAAATCCTTCATGATAAAAATGAATCATCGGGCCCGGAGAGATAGCACAGCAGCATTTGCCTTGCAAGCAGCCGATTCAGGACCAAAGGTGGTTGGTTCGAATCCCGGTGTCCCATATGGCCCCCCGTGCCTGCCAGGAGCTATTTCTGAGCAGACAGCCAGGAGTGACCCCTGAGCACTGCCAGGTGTGACCCAAAAACCAAAAAAAAAAAAAATGAATCATCCACAGGGGCCAGGTGCAAAGTCAGGGCCAGTCAAGGGTTAAGTGGTGGTAGAGGTGTCTCACCCCCTGGTCAAGGTGGGAAGCCCTAGGAGAGAATTTCACTATCCAGAGCCCTTTTTTCAATGGGAGCGGCCACTGTATGAGGCACTTCCTTGGGGAAAGCCTCCCCCCATGGCTGGCAGCTGGGGTTGGATGTGGCCCCAAAGCTAGGCTGGATAAGAAGGGACAGTGAGGGCCCCAGGGATGGCTGGAGGGCTTCTGGGGGAGCAGAGCCATAGTCTCCCACTTAGCAGGGTTGTCCTCTCTTGCCCTATCACCTGTCCTGAGCTCCCTCAAGTGACCCTCTGGCCCCAACAGCACATGTTGTTCTTAGTTTCTCTACTGGGACTTGGGAGGGTGTTGGGCAGGTCTGGGCAGGGGAGGGTATCTCAGACTATGGTGTCTACATACAGAAACTAGGATTCCAGGCTAGTGCTGATCTCCCGGGAGCAATGAGAGGTGCATCCCCTCGTCACTGGCCCCAGGTTCCCCTGAGCCCCTTCTGCTCCTCTGCAGACCACTCAAACCTCCCATCATGCCCACAGTGCCCTCTCCCAGCTTTCCTCCTGCTACTCCTCTCTGAAGCACTGTCCTCTTAGGGGCACCTTTAAAGACAACTCACTCACCAGCACACTCCAAAAGGCTAGCAGGTGGCCTGGCCCTGCCTGAGGAGCTACCAGCTGCTCTGGCTGGATCAAGGCCCAGAACAGAGGGCCTCCAAGGCCCATATGCAATACAGTCTGCAAGTTCTAAAGCTGCTAAGGAAACATGGTAACCTGCCCTACTGAGAGCCTGAAGGCTGTGTGTGACCGCCCAAGGTAAGGTGTAATTAGATGGTTTAGACTGAATGAGGGTAACAACAACAACAGCTCCAGGAAAGTCAAAATACAGCAAGGATCACACAGCCACTGGCTCAGGGATCTCTCTGTAGTGGGGGACTATAAGGGGTTGGGGGTCAGAGATTAGGGAACAGGTCGGGGTACAGACATGGGGCAGAGAAAGTCAGCACATGGACAAGGAAATGACCTTCTCTCCCAGAAGCTGTGGAGAGATGTGTGTGATGCCCTGGACACTCTTGTCCCCCTGCATCTAATGAGGACCCTACATTGCACCCAGACTTTGAAGGCAGTCTGAGTCCTGAGGGACTTGTGGCTACTCAGGTTTCTCATTGTTTGTTGGTTTTTTGGTTTTTGGGGGGTGACACTCAGTGGTACTCAGGGGTTACTCCTGGATGTCTGCACTCAGAAGTCGTTCCTGGCAAGTTCGGGGGACCATATGGGATACTGGGGATCAAAGTCAGTCCCGGGTCGGCAGCGTGAAAAGCAAATGCCCCATCACTGTACTATCACTCTGGTTCCCTTTTTTCGTTGTTCTGAACCCAGCCGGGAAAGAGGGTTCAGTCCAAGTGATCAATAAATAACGTCAGCTTGGGTCTGGGACCCTTGACATCTGGGTGTCTTCCTGCTCTCAGCAGCTCCAGCCAGCCCCCCTCAAACACCTAAGATGTACCCCCACTGGCCCATTCACCAGCCTCACAGAGGCTTGCTGAATCAGGGACCTGATTTCTTTCACAGATACCCAAGGGAAGGGGGTTCTCTAGACCCAATCCACAGAGGCCCAAGGTGGCGACTCAGCCCCTTTCCAAACTATGGTGAGGAGAAAGGCGCAGAGGATTGTGGGAACCCCCTCCCCGAATTATCTCTAGACAGCAGCAGCTGAGCCTCCTGGTATCTATCTGATTCCCCAAATTTCCGGTTCCCCCAAAGTCAACTCAGGATGTGGGAGGGAGGGGCAGTGAGAAGATAGAGACAGAATGAGCCTTCACAGGGAGAAAGAGAGGAGACAGGACCAAGCTTCCAGGACAGAGATGGACGCAGGGAGAGCCGTAGGAGACAGTCAGCACACAGCTGCCAGCTCAGTGCAGGAGGGCCACCCAAAAACCCCAAAACCGGGGCAGGAGGCAGAGCCCCAGTGTTTGAAGCGGAAATCAAGCCACAAGCAGGATCAGGAGAGAGGGGCCAAGTCAGGGTTTGAAGTGGGGGCTGGGGGCCGGAAACAGAGGCTTGTTTGAGCTTGAGAGGCAGGTGGGAGAGGGGGCGTTATGCCCAGGTGCAGAGGGAGCAAACTGGGACAGGAAGACACAGAAGCTTCAGGTCCCTGTTTCTCTGAGCTCTAGGGGCCCACCCAGCTCGGGAGCCTTCCTGACTGATGCTCCAGCTTAGTTACTTAAAGCCCTGTGACCCCAAGAAGATAGCTTGGCCCAGAGCCAACACTCCTGACTGAAGTCTGAGGGCTTATGCTAAAGGGGTGCATTGGGGGTGTGCTGAGGGTGTGCCCTCCCACTTGGGCACAAGATAGACTAGGAGTCCTAAGAAGATCTTGGAGCCTGGAGGGCGAGTGGCCATGGACCCTTCAGAGAGGCAGAGCCAGCCCCCCACCATTTGGTATGCTCACTGACCCCGTCAGAAATGCAGCCTCTGGCATGAAAGGAAGCTCGTGTAAAGAACTTCCTTGGGGCCAGAGAGATAGCACAGCGGTAGGGCATTTGCCTTGCATGTGGTCAACCCAGGAGGGACCTGGTTCGATTCCCGGCATCCCATATGGTCCCCTAGCCTGCCAGGGGGTGATTTCTGAGTGCAGAGTCAGGAGTCACCCCTAAACACTGCTGGGTGTGGCCCAACAACCAATCAATCAATAAAATAAAATAAAAAAAGAATTTCCCAGCTCAGTTAGAACCAACCCAAAGTTTGTGTCTTCACAGTCCCCATTCAGACAGAGTCAGACCTACAGATAGGCCCTGCATCACACATTGACACAGTGTCCAACAGACACAGTGTCACACAGTCGCATAGACAGATACTGTGTCACACACTCAGATACATGGTGTCACACAGACATACAGTGTCACACACTGAGACACACTGCCATACATTCACTGTCAGACACGCAGTTGGAAATACAACCACACACTCAGACACAGACAAACACAGTCAGATGTTTATACACACAGTCGAAGGCAGACATGCAATTACACACTCAAACACATTTCTATATAGACAGGCACACCATGTATGTTTCAGGTACAGTCACACACTGGCACAGACACATAGCTACACACTTGGGCACTGTCACCCAGTCAGACACAGTCCCACACTCTGGCTCACAATCACACAGCCCATATCAGGCACACGGCTGGTGCAGGCATGGTGGTGGGCCTGGTGAAGGTCATTGCTCCATCATCCCGTTGAGATGAGTCAGGTTCCCTTATTTGCAAATTATAGAAACCCAGTGCTGAGTGGGAAGGAAGGAAGGAAGGAAGGAAGGAAGGAAGGAAGGAAGGAAGGAAGGAAGGAAGGAAGGAAGGAACGAAGGAAGGAAGGAAGGAAGGAAGAAAGGAAGGAAGGAAGGAAGGAAGGAAGGGAGGGAGGGAGGGAGGAAGGGAGGGAGGGAGGGAGGGAGGGAGGGAGGGAGGGAGGGAGGGGAGGGAGGGAGGAGGGAAGGAGAGAGGGAGGGAGACATACAACTCAACGTCTCAGAAATAAATCCTGTTTCAGAAACAAATGGTTCCAGGACCTCAGCTCATGTTTTCAAGAACTTTTCTTTTTCTGTTGGCTTTCACCTGAGTACTACCTTCTCTTCACCTGAACCCTCCCCTTGACAGCTCCTGACTTTAATCCCAAGAGCTTTGGCAAAAATTCACATATAAAGCAGTCTGTTCTTTCTTCTTGGTTTTCTCCCTTTGCTCCACTTTTGAGCCTCCATCCCACACACAATAGGAATTTTCTATGTGACTTAAACGAAGATTTTTTTCCTTTCTAAAAAGAAGTCTTCTAGCTCATGGCCAGGAGCAGGAGACCTAATTGGACAGTGTGATTAGCCCTCAATAAGGGTGTAATAAATCCACCTCAATAGCTCCTCTACCAGCAAGATCTCTCACTTTCTTCGGGTACTTTGTTTTTTTTTTTGGTTTTTCGGGCCACACCCATTTGATGCTCAGGGGTTACTCCTGGCTAAGTGCTCAGAAATTGCCCCTGGCTTGCGGGGACCATATGGGACGCCGGGGATCGAACCCAAGTCCTGATCCTTGGCTAGAGCTTGCAAGGCAGACACCTTACCTCTAGCGCCACCTCACCGGCCCCTTTCTTCGGGTACTTTTGAGCGAGACATCCTCCTGGCCAGTGATGGGTTTGGGGATCCAGGGGTCAGAGCACATTTCAGCCTTGGACGCAGCACTTGGAGAGGGACAAGGACTCTGGGACCAGCTGCTCCCCACAGGGAGACACTGAGAGGGAAGTCAGGAACACAAGTGGAGGTTCCACAAAGCTCCTCACAGGAGCTGTTCAACTACAGGAAGTCTCTACCTTTATTCCCAGGGATGCTGTTGTGGATTAATATTGTTCCCCAAATGAGGTTTGAAGTCATATATATATATGCATATACATATATATATATATATATATATATATGTTTGCTCATGCAGTTGTGTATGTGTGTGTTGCTCATGGATTACTCCTGGCTTTGTGCTCAGGAATCACTTTTGGCAATGCTCAGGAGACCATATGGGATGCCTGGAACCAAACCTGAGTTGGCTGTGTGCAAGGCAAATGCCCTTCCCTGCTGTACTATCACTCCAGGCCCTAAATCCAATATCTTTTTTTGTTTTGTTTGTTTTGTTTTTGGGTCACACCTGGCAGCACTCAGGGGTTACTCCTGGCTCTGCGCTTAGAAGTCACTCCTGGCAGGCTTGGGAGATCGTATGGGATGCCAGGAATTGAACCACTTTCCATTCTGGGTTGGCACATGTCCTACCGCTGTGCTATCTCTCCGGCCCCTGTTTGTTTTTTGATTTTGGGTCCATACCTGGCGGTGCTCAGGGGCTCAAGGGACCATATGGGATGCCGGAATTCGAACCATCGTCCGTCCAGGATCGGCCACATGCAAGGCAAACGCCCTACTGCTGTGCTATCTCTCCAGCCCAATATCTTTAAACCCAGAAATCTAGTGGCTGAGATAGGAGTGACCCCATGGTCTCATCCAAACTCAGGGGCTCCTACATCAAATACTCTTCCCAGTGGCTCTTGTGTCCCACAGCTTTAAGTCCTAAAGCAGAGGACAGGAAACCCAGGACGGGTCCCTGGGGAAGTGTGAATGGATACACATCTGGGGCCAGTGAGGATGAAGGATGAGGGAAAGGTGAGTCTGGAAGTTTCTCATCTTGTGTCACCTCCAAGCCAGAGTGACCTGGACATGGCTGGATCTTCGGCTATGACGAGCTGTTAGCCATCTTTATTTGTCACAGTTCACTTTAGGGGGTACAGAGCTCCTGGAGGACTCCAGGTACAGTCAGGCAGGTGTCCAGTAGGGCCCCGCAAGAGATCAGCATCCCAGATGCCCAGTTTTGGGAAGAATTTCATTGGCTGGGGCTGGGTCATGTACCCTCTTTCGAACAATTGGGCGGTGTCTTTGGGCTTGAGGCTGGAGAAATGATGATGCTGGCCAGGCAGAAGCGTGAAGGAGACAGGCGAAAAGCCATAGCATTTCGAACAGCCTGACATTGAATATTATTCTGGAGAGGCAAAAGTGATCGATCATTGTGTAAAGGCCTCTCAGACCTCTGATTCATGTCCTTCTGCGGCGGGGATCAGAGAAGGCAGTTTCCCCAAATTCCCATCACAAAAAACCATTATTATACCTCAGCATCTTAAATATGGGCAGCGAAAATTTTGACGACTGGAAAGTTTCTGAAGGCATGAAGTCCAAAAATCTAAAAGACCTGTCCCGGATCCGTCCAAGGTGCTTCTGCCAGCACTCAGGTTCCAGAACTGACACATTCTGACTCCACACACATCCCCACTTCCCTTTCCATATCTATAATCCTATTCAAGACCTGTTGTCTGCTGCTGCTGGGTCCCACATGTGAGAGACCATATGTTGATCCCTCTCCTGACCTCAACTTAGTGAGACCTGCTACTTTTGACGGTGGCCATACCCAGGGGTCTCTATTGCCTGTGCACTGAAGATACTTCTGGAGGGCTCAAGGGACCAAATGGGATGCCGAGTATTGAACCAGATCTGCTGCCTAAAAAGGCAAGTGCTCTCCCCTCTGCATTATTGCTCCTGCCCCAATACCTACTACTTCTTGCCACTCTCCAGAGTGTCCAACGAGTCTGAAAAAGACTCTCCAAGCATCATAGAGGCCCTTTCTTCCCACAGACATAAAGGGCATATTCTTTCTGATACCAGTTTCATTGCACAGAGATTCCCCTCCACCCGCCCTGTGCGGGAATACCTCTCTGGCCTTGTACGGGAGACCTGAATGGCCTGATTCAACAACTGGAGGCAGCAATGTCGTGTCCCTTGCTTACCTGCCCGAGATGCAATAACGGAAGTGGCTCAGGGAATAAATGTCCCACAATAATCCACCAAAAACCTGGGTTTCGGGCCCAGAGAGATAGCACAGCAGTGTTTGCCTTGCAAGCAGCCAATCCAGGACCAAAGGTGGTTGGTTCGAATCCCGGTGTCCCATATGGTCCCCCGTGCCTGCCAGGAGCTATTTCTGAGCAGACAGCCAGGAGTAACCCCTGAGCACCACCGGGTGTGGCCAAGAAACAAAAACCTGGGTTTCCAGAACTCCCTCTGTCTCTCTGCCATGGCCAATTGCCACTGCAAACCTTTGATTCTGCCTTCCATAAACCCCATCTGAGCACACCTGCCATCTTTCTCCCCAATGCACCTTACCATACCTAGTTTTCAAGACCTTTGCAGTGCCAAAGGCTACCTCCCAACCCCCACCCCGGCTGGCACAGAGGCCAAGCATGTCTCAGCCTCCTGCTCACCATCTGCTAGTCCCTTTCTTCCCCACTCTCACCCCAACCCTGGCCACCACCACTTACAAAATCATCTCATTCACATACTCCAAGCAATCATATATGGGCCAGAGCCATAGTACAGCAAGTGGGCATTTGCCTTGCATGTGACCAACCTGGTTTGATCCCTGGCACCACAAATGGTCCTCTGAGCCCCACTAGAAGTGATCCTTGAACACAGAACTGGGAGTAAACCCTGAAGGTTGCACAGAGGGCTGAAATACAAGCCATATATACATGAGGCCTAAATTCAATCCCCAGCACTTCAGGGTCCCCCAAGTACCCCTGGTTCCATCCTGATGGCAGCAGCACCATTGAGAGCTTTTTATTCCTTCCCCAAAGAATCAATTGCATACTTGTGTCCCTGCTAAAGAGCAGACTGGCCTCTTTGGGCATCCCGGCCCTTCACCTGTTGCCTACGTGCCACTCTTCTTCCTGCTTTGTCCCGACACCCCCACAAACATGCCGTCCAGGAAGGCACACAGCTCTGCTGTGTTCCACATTTGATACTTTATGGAAATAAAACTCGTTCTGTCACACATTCCTCAATTGGGCCTCCCAGGCCATCTCACACACTGTCTGCTACTTCCCTGAAGTTGCTAAATTGTATTCCAAGGTGTCACAGGAACAGTCCTGGCTCTTAAAGTGCTATCTATCCCTTAGCACAGGAACAAAGGGATCGCTGCCCACTTCTGGACTCACCTATGGCCCCTTTGTTGTGTAGCCTGTTCGGGCTCTCCCTGTTACCTTCCGCCACTCTCCCTTTTGAGAGACCTGGAGTTGGACCCAGACCCGGAGCTGGGGAGGGTGACTGGGATGGTGATCAGAGGACGAGTCATCGAGTTAATCCCCAATGAGGCCCCAAACTGCCTCAAGAGGCCTTCGGGTAAACCCCTTCTTTGCGAGCTGTCACCTCAAAGTGGCTACAAAACACACAGACATGGGGGACAGAGCAGTGACCAGTAAGTGGCCATCGTGAGCTGCAGTCAGGCCATGGGGATGTATGTAAGAGAAATCACTGCCCAGTCTAATCAGGTGAAAAACAATCTCTAGGGTACCTGAGGGGCCCTGCTTCTGGGGTAAGTGGACCCCAAGGTCACTGGCACAAACGAGGCTGGTCCTGCCTATTGATGGGCAACTCCACAGGGAGGTTACTCAGGGGCAGGCTCACCAAGCAGGGGCCCAGGGCTGAGAGAACAGAGAACCCCCAGATGCAGGGCAAGGGACCCCCAAGGGAGCTGAAAGAGCTTCCCTTTCCTGACACTTGTAGCCCAAACCAGGCCAGTGACATTGACAATGAGTGGGGTACCATGCGTATGCAAAGGGCTCCCAAGACAGGGTACTCAGAACTCCAGCAGCTTTTAAGTTGTTTTGTTGATGGTGAGGTCCTTTCTTTCCAGAGACGGAGAAATCAGAGCCCAGAAGAGGGCTTTGTGGGGGTGTGCAATCTTCAGGCACCACATGGCCCCAAGCAGAACCAAGCATGGCCCAAACCCAACAAATCAAAATCCAAGAAGAAACTAAGGACTAGCACCCGCATCCTGTATCCCTGTGCGCCTCTTGCCTAGTGAGATGGTCAGAACACCTGGAGCATCAGCTTGGGCACACTCAAAAGGCAACCTGTTCTAGACACACAAACACACACACAGTCTTTCAGAAACACTCTGTGGGGACAGGGACCCACAGACACACATATACATAGGCACACACACTCATTCACACACTCATACATTCATTGGGGGGGGTGTTGGGGCCACACCCGGTTTACTCTTGGCTTTGCACTTAGAAATCACTCCTGGGGCCAGAGAGATTGAAGGTAAGGCATTTGCCTTTCATGCAGGATGGTGGTTCAAATCCCAAAATCCCATATGGTCCCCTGTGCCTGCCAGGGGCCATTTCTGAGCATAGAGCTAGGAGTAACCCCTGAGCATTGCCAGGTGTGACCCAAAAAACAAAAAAACAACAACAAAAAATCACTCCTGACAGGCTTGGGTGACTATATGGGATGCCAGAGATCAAACCCAGGTTGGCCACATGCCAGGCAAATGCCCTTACCTGCTATGCTATCGCTCCAGCCCACACTCACACATTCATATGAGTGTTCTCACAGATACACACTAATTCATATATTCACCCACACTCATCAACAGACACAGACACAAAGAACTCACTCTAGCTCTAGCCTATGATAGGAGCCAAAGCACATACAAACCACACCAGCCTTTATTCCACCCCAGAGCAGGGCTGGGCCTGGGCAGTTCCTTCTCAGGCTGTGTCAGAAGGTGCAGTGTTGGGGGTACATGAGTGGGACCCCAAAGTGACAATAAGTTAGGGGGTAATTCTCAGGCTGCTGTCAGGAGCCAAAGCAGGGGCCTCCGGGTCCTGCCACATCGGCAGAGGGCCAGAGGGGCCCCAAGTCTGAGGAGCTGGGGTCCCTGAGTCAGAGGGCTTGGTGGTGGGTTGACTCCAGAGTCGCTAGGCCCAGGGCTGAGGGCAGAGGGGTGTGGCCTCTCACCAGCCCTCAGCTGAGCTGCAGGTTCTCATAGTCATAATCCGAAGGGCCTTCCTCTTCCTCCTCCTCCTCCTCCTCGTCCTCCTCGTCTTCTACCTTTGCCTCGTGGAAACTGGGGGTGGCTGAGAGGAGAGTGAGTGTTGGTCTGCAGCTCATTTACCTCCTGCAGGTGCTGAAACCCCCACCCCACCCCACCCCCCGCAACATATATACGCACCAGGTTCAGTGCTTGGGGCTGGATGCAACTCCTGGGACACGTTCACGTACTCCTGGCTCCCATCTGTGGGGACATGGCAGGGGAGATGGCCACACTACAAGGAGGGCAGGCCCAGGCCCAAAGGAGACATGACTTTCCCCAGCAGGTGGGTTAGAGGGCCCACCAGCCACTCACCCAGAGAAGCGTCCGCACTCTCCCCGCTGTCTGGAACATTCACATAATCATCCCCTGACTCCACTGCAGGGAGACCACAAGCACAGCAGTCAGCCCTTGCCCATGCATCATCACAGTGCCAGCTGCTGCTGCCCCCGGGATCTGAGCCAACTGCTGGGCTGGGACGCCAGCTGTGGTGATGGAGAAAAGGAGGCAGTGCAGCCTAGCGAAGGAGACTTGGGGAAGGAGCTGGAAAACAGCGGAAAGCGAAGGCCTCTGCTCCCAGGATGGAGGGAGCTTGAACACTGCCTCTCTTGTTCTGGGACACCCCTCACTCCTTCCAGTTCTCCACAATGATGTGGGAAGGCAGGACTGGGCCTCGGTTTCCTCATCTGTGAACTCCAATGTGGCACAGGGCATGTTAATCCCCCATCCAATCGGACACCTGAGGCACACGCAGGAAGGAACCTAAACCCAGAGGTGCACTCCCTTTTCACAGGGCCTGGCACTGGCTGCCGGTCACACAGCGGCCAACATGTGGCTGAGCAAAAGATGAAGCTGAGAAGTAGCAGAACCTAGATGGAGCCTGGGAGCAGCGGAGGGCTGGGCACTGAGGTGCTCTGAGGAAGGGGCCCAGGCCACGGGAGAAGCCACTTGCAGGAAGTGGGGAGGCCAGAAAAGCCCCCAAGCCTTTACAAAGAGTCTGTCATGGACAACTCTGAGGTGGAGACATGAGAGCCTGAGGAGTGACACAGAATGACAGCAAGAGCCTCAGAGACCAGGAGAGGGGCTAATGAGAAGTGAGGGCTGAAGCACAGTTAGGAAACCTGCAGATGGAGTCAAACAGAGAGGAGAAAAGGGGGGCACAGCAAAGCAGGGGACAGCCAGGACTGGCTGCAGGGGTGAGGATGGGGCCCAGTCTCAGTGCAGGAGCTGGAAGGGCCACCCAGCAACCCTGAAGTACACTCACTCGAGAAGGCGCTGTCGCGGAGGCCAGGCTTGCTGGGTGCAGGCTGGGCCACAGTGCCTGAGGCTGGGACATCGTCAGGAAGCACCATCCTGAGAGGGTGGAGGGGTGAGCGTGGCCCCCACCACTGCCCCACCCTGCCCGCCTGTGCACTCACAAGTAGCCCCCATTGTTGTCCTCCTCCTCATCTTCATCCCTGACCTCAATGGAGCATCCTGGGGTCATGACAGGGGGGTCAGCCAGTAAGTCAGGCCCTGCCCCTCCCCCAGCCCAGTCCTCGGGTTCCCACGGATTCTCGTTCTCATAGCTGGGCACACTGTCGGCTACAGAGAGAGCAAGAGAGAAACTGAGTCAGCTCGGGCAGGTCCAGCCGCACCCTCACCTGTTCCATGCTTACCCCCATCGGAGTCCTGCAGGGAAGATGGTGCTTCGTGGGAGCCCCCAAGGAGCTGTAGGGGTCCCCTGGGGTCAAAGGTCAGATGTCAGATCTGGGACAGGGGCTTTGGGGCAAGAGGGGTGGCAACAGGGAACCAAGAAAGGGAACAGGGGAGAGTGAGATTTGGATATACAGAAATCCAGGGTTACTCACAGGTCCAGATGGCTCGGGACAGCCACAGGCGGATGGGGAATGGCTGGTGGGCAGGGAACGAATATGGCTGTGGGCACATAAGAGACTAAGACCCGATACTCCCTCTCTAGAAGCAGGGGGCATGCCTGGGCTGGGACTGAGGGCACCCATCTCGCCCGGTCTGGGGCCCTCGGTGCACTCACGAGGTGGCTTCATCACCAGGCTCCTGGTCAAAATGGCAGAGACACAAGCTGGGGTCACAGGCTGGGAGAGACCCGGCCTGCAGCCCCCCAGTTCAGCAGACTTACCGCTCGTCGTAGGGCCTGTCATCGCAGGAGCCTGGGAAGACAGAGCCGGTGAGGGAGATAGGATACAAAACGAGTCAGGGCTGGGCACTCTCCCCACACCCTGGACACACTACCCCTTCAACTCACTTTGGAGGTCTCGGCAGCGCAGGCACAGGGCCAGCAGCACAGCTAGCAATGGCAGCAACACGAGACCCAGCTCGTAGGACCCAGGCACAGCTGTGTCCATCTGCAGGGTCCTGCCCAGGCCGCCTGTCCACTGCACCCCTCGAGCCTGGAGCTGCTGCAGGGGTGCTGGCACCTAGCGGGACCCTTCCCGAGGGGTTCCCCTCTCTGGCTATGTCTACAGGGATCAGGGCAGACAAGGCCTGGACTGGAATCCAGGGCACCAGCTTCCTTGCATCGATCCTTCACCCAGCCCTGCCTGCCTCTGGGCGCCCGCCTGCCGCGGCAGGAAACTGTGGTGGGGCCGGTGAGAGCCGGAAATCATCGGGCTCCTCAGGCGGCTGCACCCGCCCCTTCCCACCCCCACAGAGCTAGGGGAGGTGCAAGGAGAGTTGGGGGGCAGCCAGGAGGACTCATCAGACCTCCAGGGGCTATGGTCTCTCGGGCTTAGACAGTCTCTGCCAGCAGGTGACCTCAGGGCCACCACATGGGGGCCTGGAGGTGCAGGAGGGAGGTGGATCTGGGAGCTCCGAGGGGCCTCAGGCAGTGCCCCCGCCCCACACTCACTTTGGCCTAAGAAGGGCAGGCCCCAGGGAGCATGAATGTGAGTCATGGTCACACCGAGCCGGCTCACTCGCTTGGTCACTCCCCAGTGGGCGGCAGGGTTTGCCTGTGCCCTGTCCACAGGTAACATGTCACACGCGCCCAAAGACTCACGCAGGCACTGAAGGTCCGACTACAAATTTATTCCCTTACAAATAGCACCGAACCCCCGCACATCCTAAACGAGGTACCTTTCCCAGATGCCCCCCAGCCTCCTGCTGCTCCCTGCACAGTCCATGTAGTGTCTGGGGGCCGAATCATGGCCATAGCCTCCTCAAAGCTGGGCCAGGCTGGGGCAGGGGCTGGGGCTGTGGGCCTGGTCCCCACGCCTGCAGGAGCATCCAGGCAGCTGTGCTGAGTGAGCAGGCAGCAGTAGCCTCAGATGAGGACGCTAGACACAGGGACCCGGGTGGAGCGGCCACGCTGGGGCACCACGATCCGGTCATCAGCAGATCCGGCCTCATGATACAGACCTGACAGGAGAAAGGAGAAGGTCAGAGCTAGGGGAGGATAGACAGACACACAGTAGGAGACAAGATGGCATTGAATGGGGCAAGGACAGGTTGGACAGATCCAGGGTGGCTAGTATGCCACAGACCCTGCATGTGGAGCTGGGCACGCCGCCGGTCAGCCTCGATCACCAAAGCAGTGCCCAGGAAGGCAGCACCTCCGAGAGCCCCAACAAAGGCGCAGAGCATGAGTGAGAACTGCAGTGCCCGGAATTCGGACAGGAAGGAGGGAGGCCAATTCCGGCGCAGGCGGTCGGAGATCTGCAGGGGAGGACATGGCAGGAGAAAGTTGGGGGGGGGGTCTCACTCCAGAGCCCTAGATAGTGGGTATGGAACTGGGCACTCATGCCTAGCCAGTCCCACGCAGACCAGCCAATGCTCACCAGGCCCATGAGGTAGGGGCTCCCAGCATCCCCCAGCAGATGTGACAGCAAGATCTGGAAAGCCTCAGCTGTGGAGCGGCGTGTGGGGATCACCACATACTGGGGAGAGGGGGTACACAGCATTGAGGCTGAGGCAGAAAACCCCAGCCCAAAGGGGCATGAGGGGACAGGCTAAACTGTGTGGGGGCGGGGGACTGAGTCAGCAGGAAGTGCCCTGCTCACCAGCAGAATGTCCGCCACGATGGCCCAGTTCATGGACAGCAGTGTCTCCCCGATGAAGATGAAGATCTGGGGCCGTGGGAGAGTGGGACACCTGAGTGTCAGGCACCTCCCAGGCCTGGCCTCCCCACAAAATCGTGCCATCCTCCCACACACCTGAGCCAGGTATAGCTGTGATCCTGGCTTACACACTTTATGGAGCTCAGACAAGTCAAGTCACCAGACCAATGTCACACAGCTCGAGAGAGGGTCAGAGCTGAGATCTACAATAAGGGAACCTCACCTCCGAGTCAGCTCTCTCCCTTCTAGGGGCTGGACCCTGTCCTGTCCCGCACTCCACCTCTCGGCTACTCACATAGGTGGCCACGATGCTTCCACGAGCACAGGCGAGGGCCAGAAAGAGGAAGGGCGCAGAGCCCAGGAGTCCGGCGGCACACACGAGGGGATCGGCCCGGGGGTTGGAGCGGCGAAGGCGGTGGCTGACCTCCACACCAAGGCCCACTCCAAGGACTCCCGTCAGGCAGGTGATGAGCCCAAAGATGAGACTGGGGGATAAGGCAAGTTGGAGGCTGGCAGACCCCTCCCAGTACCCTCCTGGGTAAACCATCCCAGTTTCAAGAGAAAGTGCAGTCGGGTCACATCCCATCTTTCCCCCTCGCTGGGTGCCAGCCATATCCCCATAGGGCACCTGTCAGAGGAGGAGCAGGAGTCTCCAGGAAGGCAGGGGGGTGTTTCCCCCAAGACCACACGGGCACGCAGCAAGAATGCAGGTGCCCACAGAGCCAGGGAACCCGTGACGAAGGCCACTGCCGTGAAGCCCAACGAGGACAGGATGAAACTGGGGCTGCGGAGGAAAGGAAATGGGGCTCCAGGAGTGCTGAGGCCAGGGCTCCACTCCCAGTTAATGGAACTCAGTCTATGAAGCATCTGGGCCTGTAATTCTTCCAAAGGCCACAGGAGGGCAGTGGTGGCTGGAGGGAGGGAAGGGAGGAGAAGGAGAGGAAAAGAGGGGAGGGGAGGGGAAAGGAGGAAGGGGCCCAGCAGGTGAGGAGGATCAAAGGTTATCACACTTCAATCTCCCACTCGCTGTCAGGACCTCTGTGTGGGCCCTAGACATAAAACTTTTTTTTTTTCTTTTGGGCCACACCTGGCAGTGTTCAGGGTTTATTCCTGACACTGCTTGGGGGACCATAGGAGATGCAAGGAACTGAACCTGGATGGGCCACATGCAAGGCAAAGACCCTACCCACTGTACTATCACTCTGGTTCCAAAACCTTTTATTTTGCTTTTTGGGCCACACCCGGTTTTGCTCAGTGGTTACTCCTGGCTCTGCACTCAGAAATAGCTCCTGGCAGGCTCAGGGGACCATATGGGATGCTGGGAACTGAACCTGGGTCCGTCCCAAGTCAGCTGCATACATGGCCCTACAGATAGCTATGCTATCTCCCTGGCCCCCAAAACTATTTTTTATATTAAATAATCAATAAATACTGAGGATGACCATGATGATGGTAACAAAATCAAGTAAGATAGTTTTAAAAGACAATTGACAGAGGAAATGGGAGGGACGACTGACTAGGAAAGTGCCAGACTTACTTCCTGGACAGAGCCCTGAGATCTGCCCACCAGGATGTGGGATTCAGGGGTGGAGAGTCTGAATGTCGCTCCACGGCACCCCGGGGTGGCTCCCGCACCACCAGGAACAGCAGCAGAACTGCCACCACGCCCAGTCCTGGGGTCACCTGGGAAAAGAGCAACATCAGGTCAGAGCAGGCAGGGAGAAAGGAGGCTAGAAGGTCAGCAGGAGCCCTGGCATACCTGGGGGGGGGCACTGATGGCTTGCCAGGGGCCTCCAGCTTCTAAAAGTCGAGCTGCTCCTTAGGGAACCATGCTCAGTTTTTCTTTGAAAAACCATTTACCCAACTTTTTCCTACTGATGCTCATTTGGGCCTTGTGACCCAGGCTTGACCACAGCCTGAGGGAACCTGTTCATCTAACTGACACCATCAAGGATCCTGCCCTCAGCTTTCTAAGGTTTCTAAGTGAGGAAACAAACCATCGGAGGCATCCACACGCTCAAGAAGGAAGTGCACAGAGGAAAGCAGACCTTAGAAAAGGATGAGACAATTCCCAAGCAACAGTAGGCATCCTGGACTCAGCTGTCCCTACATTCCCCAGGGAACTTGCCACTAAGAGTCAGCCAGTCCCATGCTGGCCTACAGTGTGTTTTACCACAAGTTCTGTCACCTGCACCAGTTCTGTCGAGCACATGATTTCCAGCACCGCCCCAGAATGTGTGTATATCTGTATATGGTTGTGTGTCTATGTGTCTATATGCATGTGTGTATGTGTGACTATGTGTCAATCTGTGCATTTGTTTATATGTATTAGTGTCTCTTTTTTTTTATTTGTTTTTTTGGCTTTTTGGTTTTTGGGCCACACCCGGAGGTACTCAGGGGTTACTCCTGGCTGTCTGCTCAGAAATAGCTCCTGGCAGGCACGGGTGACCATCTGGGACACTGGGATTCGAACCAACCACCTTTGGTCCTGGATCGGCTGCTTGCAAGGCAAACGCCGCTGTGCTATCTCTCCGGGCCCAGTGTCTCTTTGTATCTCTGCATGTGTGATGTGTCTGTATGCATATATCTTCATATACGCCTATGAATCTATGTATGTCTCTGTATATGTCTATGTAAGTGTGTCTATGTGTCTGACACATATGTATATGTGTCTGTGTCTCTGCACATGTGTCTATGTGCGTCTGTGAGTCTATGTATGTGGTCTGTGTGTCGATGTATATATGTCTGTGTATATGAGTATATGAATGCTTATGTGAGTGTAGGAGGGCAAGAGGGGGTTGGTAAGGATGTCTTTGACAGCCCCGGACATAGCCACTCACCCTCAGAGCCCAGTGCCAGTCACCAGCCACATCCTTTACTTTGGAGCCTGCAATATATCCCAGGCCACTGGAGGAAGAGAGGGGTGAGAAGGAAAGCGGTCAGTAGAACCCCACAGCAGGCCCCCTGAGCACCCCAGGCCCACTCACCTGCCCACTGGGATGGCAAAATAGAAGACACTGAGCATCCGGCTTCGCTGGTCAGCCACAAAGAGGTCAGCGATGAGGGTGGGGGCGATGGTGGAGTAACTGGCCTCCCCGACCCCCACCAGGCCCCGGGTCACGAGCAGCAGCCAGAACCGCTGAGGAACAAGACAGGGACATGGTGGTGCCTGCCCTGCGGCAGCCTCCTGCCTCCCACGGCGGGCAAGCAGCAGCTATGGCGAGGGCCCAGAAGCCTAGGCTTGGCAGAAAGACAGACCTGAGTGTGGATGCTGGCTCCTACTTACTAGCTGGGACTTTGGGAAAGCAACTTAACTCTCTGAGCCTCAGTTTCCTCATCTGCAAAAGGGGGATAATAACAACTTGTTCACTAGCTCTTGCTAGAAGTGGGAAGTAAAAGGGCTGCTTGTTACCATATACCCAGAGGGACAGCTTCAGTCTCAATTTCCCTCCTGCCCCCACTCCTAGGGAGACTCAGAATATTGTTGCTAAGGGGGGGTGGGGGGGAACCTGTCTGCTAAAGACACCTGAGGTTAAGCCCTGAGTACAATCTATCAAGGACAGGATGCCTGTCTAGCAAAGGTCAGGGATTGGGGCCCAGGAGTGAGATGCCAGAGATTCCAAAAGGACACGTAAGCATGAGCCGAGGAAGTAAGAGGAAAGGCAGAGAGAAGTTCCCAGAAATATGAAGAGACTTTCCAGAAGGAAGAAGTGGGTCACCTGAGCCAGAGGCCCCCAGGGGTCCAAGTGAGAACAGGCCCCAGGAAGCGCCACTGCATTTAGCAACCAAGCAGTTACTGTTGACTTTGGCAATGAACAGCAGGGGCAAGTCAGCTGGTGGGACTCAAGGAGAAAGCAGGAATAGAGGAAGTGTGGGCACAAGGGTGGTTGCTCCCGGCTGCTCCTTTACCCAGACTAGTCCAGGAGTGTGTGAAGATGCAAAGAGAAAGAAACCCATGATCAGGGGGCAAAAGATGATGCAGAGATAGTTCCAGAAGTCTTCGGGAAAACGTGGGCTGGGCAGATGACCTCAAGCAAACATGGCAATGGGGAGGAGGAACTGGACCTAGGGAACCAATTTGCCTTCCTAGGGCCCCATTCGTGTAGCTAAGATGCATAGAAAAGAACAGAAGAGGGGTGGGGGGTGGGTGCAGAGTGCTAAATCAGCTTGAGCCCTCACCTCTCTAGGGATGAATGATGACCCCAGGGTCACCAGTGACCAGAAGGCAATGCCCCCGCACATGAGATACTTCCGATTGTATCTGTCCCCCAAGTAGCCAAACACAGGAGCCAACACCATGTAGCTGGAGATAAACACTAGGAGGAAACAGAAAGTCACAGTCCGGCCCTCAGCTTCCAGCCCATCTTCTATCCCTTCCCAACTTTCCCCCAAGGGCAGATGAGAATTGACTCTTCTCTCCCCCACCAGCCAAGAACTCCACCCAAACTCCCCATGGCCATATATGCTGTCTAATAAAGGTCTCATTTCAACCAAAGCCTACATGTCAATCTCAATATCCTCTGAGGTGACAAGTCCCTGTTGTTCCCTCCATCTTCCCTGAGTATCAAAGAACTCAGCTCAGCTATCTTCCCAAGCACCACACCCCCAGCCTGCCCACTTCCCAGACTTTCTCATAACACTTTCCTGCAGAAAATGGTCTCTTCTCTTTCCTAGTGGAGTTTCTCAAGGTTGATGCTCCCTCCCACATAGCAGAATTTCAGTGTGGGCATTAACTGGGTTTTTTTTGGGTCACACCCTGCAGAACTTAGGGGTCACTCCTGGCTCTGTGTTCAGAAATTGCTCCAAGGGAAAAAAATAAAGGGAGGGGCCAGAGCGGTGATGCAAGCATTAAGGTGTCTGCCTTGCATGTGCTAGCCTAGGACCAACTGGTTCAATTCCCCAGTGTCCCATATGGTTTCCCAAACCAGGAGCGATTTCTGAGCACATAGCCAGCAGTAACCACTGAGCATCAATGGGTGTCCCCCCTCCAAAAAAAAAAAAAAAAGAGAAATCGCTCCAGGCAGGCTCAGGGACCATATGGGATGCAGGGATTCAAACCTGAGTCTGTCCCAGGTTGGTCGCATGCAAGGCAAACGCCCTACCACTATGCCATTCTCCGGCCCACATTGTCACATGACTATTTTTTGTTGTGACTGTGTTTCCATCCTTAGTATTCTTTCCAGAACAAAATAGGTGCTTATCAAACAAAAGAATGACTGCCAAGCAGCTTCTTCCCTAACTCAACAACTCTTTAGTTTTGTTTAGCTTTCCTATGATTCTATTCCCTTTCCTCTTGACTTTCCTTCAAACATCTTCAAACAGCTCTTTTTCTGGCATGAAGGGGAGCAAAGAGTATTGTGAAAACCTGGTTTAAAGGTCAGTTCTGGGGGCTGGAGAAATAGCACAGCGATAGGGCGTTTGCCTTCTATGCAGCTGATCTAGTGGTGGTTTGAATGGTGGTTTGAATCCTGGCATCCCATATGGTCCCCTGAGCCTGCCAGGAGCAATATCTGAGTGCAGAGGTAGGAGTAAGCCCTGAGCACCGCTAGGTATGACCCCCACAAAAAAAATATATATATATATATATATATAAATCTGATTTGCTGTAAGATTGGCCAAGTCTACATTCTTCCCCAACATCAGCTTCTTTTTTTTTTTTTTTTTTTGGTTTTTGGGCCACACCCGGTAACGCTCAGGGGTTACTCCTGGCTATGCGCTCAGAAGTCGCTCCTGGCTTGGGGGACCATATGGGACGCCGGGGGATCGAACCGCGGTCCGTCCAAGGCTAGCGCAGGCAAGGCAGGCACCTTACCTCTTTGCGCCACCGCCCGGCCCCTCAACATCAGCTTCTTTATAAAATATAATTAATGTTTCCTCCATCTCTAGAAAATAAAAATAAAAATTCTCAAAGCCAGGGAGATGGCTCAAGGGGCTAGAGTGCATATTTTGCATGTAGGAGCCCCAGATTACATCCCCAGCATCACAAAGTCCTCCAAGTATTGCAGGTATAATCCAAAAACAAAAATTAAGGGGCCAGAGTGATAGTACAGTTGGCAGGACACTTGCCTTGACCCAGGTCCGATCCCTAACACCCCATATGGTCCCCAAGCACTGCCAGATGTGGCCCAAAAATAAAGAAGAAACAAAGCAAAAAAGGATTTTACTCTGACTTTGCCTTTCCCTAAAATAAAACTCATCTCTCCACATTCCAGACACCATTATATATTGGGCTCCTGCAGTGTTCTCAGCACCTGCCTCCTCAAATCACAGGTGCACCTAACTTCACTCCTATATATCTCTAAGGTACCCGGGGGCCCATCTCATTGGCAAAGAAATAGAGGCTGAGAGTGCTAAAAGCCTAGCTCCCATCTGCACTGTAGTGAGGAGGAAAACATCGGTTTAAATCCAGACCTCTGTTTATCATCACCCTAAACTAGCTCCATCGTCTTTAACTCTGTGCTCCTAATCAAACACTACCGCCCTAGAGCAAAGCCCGAATCTCTGCACTCTAGCTCCTTAATTATTAAGGATGCCCCAGGCCTCTGTGCCGGCTACAGTCTGGGGTGCAAAGACCAGCAGGCCTGCTGCGCGCCAGCTGAGGCCCCTACTCACCGGTGTGGATGAGGCCGGAGCTACCGTCCCCGATGTCAAAGAACTGCTCGATGTCGGTAAGGACACCTGGTGAGGACATGACTCAGGATGGGCCCCTCCAAAGCCGCCCTATCTCCGGGACCCAACCCTGCTCCCGAAGCCAGCCAGTACCGGCTACGGTGAAGCGGTCCATGTAGTTGACGAGGTTGATGTAGCACAGGACGGCCACGATGAGAGCCGAGTGGCCCGCGGATATGCCCGTGATGCGCTGCAGCCCTTCCCGATCAGGGACCTCAGGGAGCTCGGCCTTCGGGTTCCCCGGCAACCCCGGGGCGCCGGGCCCCGGTCCTTCGTCCGTGTCATCCGCCTGGCTGAGGAAGGGCGCGGAGTCGGCCCCGGCCATGGTCCCCGGGGGGACTCGCCCGCCCGCGAGCTCCGGTCCCACCGACGATCCCACCTGCGAGGGGAGGAGGCTGCAGAAAGGACGATGGACGGAGCCGGCGAGAGAGAGAGAGCGAGATGCGCCCCGAACTAGCCCCGCAGCGGAAGCCGAACCCCGCCTCGGCCGGCCTCTCGCCCCCCGGAGAACACCGGCCCGCCTGGAGCACAATCTGGGGGGACTTCGGAAGCAGGAGAGAGGTGAGGGGCGCCGGAGCACCCTCCCAAGCTGAGGCCACACACCCTTTACCCCGGGAAAGAGCCCACTACGAGCGCAGTGGCTGTCACTAGCAGCGCTCCGCCCTGGCCGCCGCCATGCTGCCGGGACGCGGTCATGTGACTGTGGGAGGGGCGGGGTCAATCTGACCACGTGACCTCGGCCTGTCGCTGTGTCCGCCCCTTCCGCTTCGCTGTCACTCCCGCCGCTGGGGTCTCCCTGCGCCGATCTGGGACCTGGAAAGGTGCCCGATGGCCAAACCGGAGCTTTCCTTCACCCTTGGCTTCCAAACGTGCAAGACTCGTTCGGTATACTTCTCGAGTCTTGTTTTTTTGGGTTTTTTGGTTTTGCTTTTGGTTTTTGGGTCCCACCCGGCAGCGCTCAGGGGTTACTCCTGGCTCTACACTCAGAAATCGCTCCTGGCAGGCTCGGGGGACCATATGGGATGTCGGGATTCGAACCAATGACCTTCTGCATGCAAGGCAAATGCCTTACGTCCATGCTATCTCTCTGACTCCACTTCATCTCCTTTCTGAATGCAATTCAGATCCACGAACAAGAGACATGCCAATAGCAAGAAAAAAAGAACATACAGAGCCCAGCTTAGTTTTAGCCCTGCTTAAACTTCGCAAGGGGCTTTCATTCGCTCTTAATATATGGGACTCAAAACTATTTACCCCAGAAGGAATCTTAAATGTTGAGGGGCCCGAGCCATACATAGTATAGCGGGTAGAGCGCTGGCATCGAACTCGGCCTACCCGGGCTCGATCCCCCGCATCCCATAAGGTTCCCCGCGCCCATCAGAAGGGGTTCCTCCTGGCTCTACGCTCAGAAATCGGTCCTGGCAGGCTCGGGGACCTTATGGGATGCCGGGATTCGAACCACCGTCCTTCTGCATGCAAGGCAAACGCCCAACCTCCTTGCTATCTCTTTGGCCCCCAGGCTTGTTCTTTTTTTTGTTTGTTTGTTTTTGTTTTTGTTTTTGGGCCACACCCAGTGGTGCTCAGGGGCTACTCCTGGCTGTCTGCTCAGAAATAGCTCCTGGCAGGCACGGGGGACCATATAGGACACCGGGATTCGAACCAACCACCTTTGGTCCTGGATCGGCTGCTTGCAAGGCAAATGTCGCTGTGCTATCTCTCCGGGCCCGCCAGGCTTGTTCTTGCATAGCTTTTCTTCCTCCCCTCCTTTCCCTTCGTTCTTTCTTGGGCTCCAAGAAGCCCAACGCTCTGTGGCAGTGCTCTCTCTCTCACACAACTAGCTGAAGGTGGTTCGCTGGGACCCCAAAAGCGGCCTCTTCAAGGATCGTGCTCAGGTCTCTTAACTGCAGGGCAGGTGCTCTGCCACTCTGAGCCATTCCGCACGGTGATCTTACATGGTTCTGGAGATGAGTCCACAGAGCTGTGAACTTGCAGAAGGTTTCGGATTCGAACAAGCACTCACAGAACACAGAACTAGGAGTAGAATCTGAACACCACTGAGTAGGGGCCACTCAAAACAAGAAACAAGGGGCTGGAGCAATGCTATAGCGAGTAGGGTACTTGTTCAGGCATCCCATTGGGTCCCCAGAGTCTTTCCAGCATTCCTGAGTGCAGAGCCAGGAGTAAACTCTGAGCACTGCCTGGTGGGTGAGTGTGTTGGAAGGGATTAACAAATCTAAGAAGCTATTATAAGTGCTGGAGATGAAACTGCATTGAACCCTCTGGCTCTTGTTTATTCTCCTCTGAGATTGCTTCCGTGCTCGGAGTAATGAATGAATGCTAAGCAGCCCCACCATCACCATCGCTCTGCCCACTCCCTACTGCTGGGGCTCCCCAACTAGCTACCCCGTAACCCTGAGCTTGTAGAGTAGGAAAAAGGCGCCCCCTGAACCCTAACCGAGGATAGGAAGTGGTCATTCCCCCACCTTCCCTGCCAACTCGTACTGCAGCTCTTGTGCCCCCTGACGGCCCATATAATTGGAGGTAGGCAGAGACCAACGCACCAGAGTATGGGCTTTAAGGGGGCCGCTGGGTTTGCACCCCCCAAAAAAACTGCTTTAAGTGATTGGTTAAGGATTCCCCTCACTCCCAAGTTACAGACACTATGTAAAATTAATATCGTTTTAGGAAAGTACAGATTCTAGACCTCTGAAAACTGGACTCAGGACCTCACATGCAAGGAAGATGCTCACCTCTAAGCCATGTGCCTAGACCCCTCTAGAACTTGTAAATTCTACAGGGAGAACATGGGACTCCTAAGATACCTTATAAAACCTATTTAAGGGACTGAAGAGTTAGCACAGCGAGCAGGGCATTTACTTTGCATGTGGCCAACCCAGGTTCGATCCCTGGCACCATTTTTGGTCTCCTGAGCCATCCAGGAGTGATCTTTGACTACAAAGCCAAGAGTACAAAGCCAAGCCCTGAGCACAGCCAGGTGTGATCCCAAAACAAAGTCAACAAAGCTATTGGAATATTGGACACCCCTCAGCAGTTTTGCACCAAGGGACACTTCCTATTGAAGAGCCTAAAACCAGTCTTCCTTGGGAATAAAGAAATGCTGCACTCACTGAATTTCCCCGAGCCATCTCCCAGCTCCTACTTTGGTGTGGTAAAGCTCAGAATATCATAGTTTCTGGTCCTTGTTTGAACAGAGATATTTTTTCAGAGAAATCAATTCTGTAGTTGTTATGCTTTGCCATGTCTGCACAAGGGAATAGTTTTGCCTGAGAAGCAAAGTTTTCTGGTTCATTCCCCATCTAGATTAGTGGTAACTACATTAACTTTGGCTGTTCTGTCTCAGGAAGGTTGAACAGGCACCAGGAAATTTCTGCAGGACTGTCTACTTTTGGAGCTCATCATACTGCTGGAGTCAGCACTGGCAAGAGGGATGCCGGGGGTCCAGATCCATCCTGGATCTGCCACATGCATGGCAAACACACTATAGCTGTGCTATCACTCCAGCCCCAGCTAAGACTTTTTAAGGAGTCTGGATATGTTCTCAGTAGTATGGCTCTCAAATGGCTCAGTAATATGGCTCTCAAGTGGCTCAGTAGGATGGTTCTCACAAGTATGGCTCACAAGATTGAGCCCTGGGTTTGATCCCCAGCACTGCACAGCAAAATTGAAATAAAACTTCAAAGGTAGGCCCGGTGCAATAGCATAGCAGATAGGGTGTTTGCCTTGCACGTGGCCAACCTGGATTCGATCCCCGGCATCACATATGGTCCCCTAAGCCTGCCAAGGGTGGTTTCTGAGCACCACCAGATTGTGGCCCAAAAACCAAAAGAAAAATAAACAAACATAAAACGGGGTCAGAGTAGTGGCACTAGAGGTAAGGCATCTGCTTTGCAAGTGCTAGCCTAGGACAGACGGTGGTTCCATCCCCCGGCATCCCATATGTTTCCCCCAAGCCAGGAGCGATTTCTGAGCACATAGCCAGGAGTAACCCCTGAGCATCAACGGGTATGGCCCAAACAAACAAAAAAAAGTATCAAAGGTGATATAGAGACATGTCTTCATATGTCTAATTAGTTTAAACTGATCTGATCCAATCCAGTCTGGTTTATACTGGACCCTGACTTTTGAACTATTTGCTTTAGAAACTGTAATCCAGGGGCTGGAGAGATAGCATGAAGGTAGGGAATTCCGGCATCCCATATGGTCCCCCAAGCTTGCCAGGAGTGATTTCTGAGCATAGATCCAGGAGTAACCCGAGCGCTGCCTGATGTGACCCACCCCCAAAAAAAACTAGAAACTGTAATTTTGTAATTTTTGAAGGATTGTTCCAAACGGTTTCCCCCTAACACCTGACAGCCCCACAACACCTATAGGTAGCAGGGGTGTTCCTGACCAGGGAATAGTGGTATTCACCTGCAGAGAAAAGGAAGGCCTTGAAAATGCCTCCTTGGCACCTCCAAACTTCATGACTGACTTATGCACCTCTAAGGGTGCAGACATTTCAGCTAAAGGTACAGTGTATTGTGTGTGGGGCCACACAGGAAAGTATCTGCAAAAACAACCAGGGGCTGGAGAGATAGCATAGCTGTAGGGCATTTGCCTTGCACACAGCCTATTCAGGACCAATGATGGTGATGGTTCGAATCCAGGCATCCTATAGCCCCGAGCCATTATGGAGCACTTCTGAGAGCATAGCCAGTAGTAATCCCTGAGCACCTCTGAGTGTTGTGACCCAAAAACAAACAAAAATCAGTTCTGGGGCTGGAGAGATAGCGAGATAAGGTGTTTGCCTTGCATGCAGAAGGATGGTGGTTTGAATCCCGGATTCCCATATGGTCACTTGAACCTGCCAGGAGTGATTTCTTAGCATAGAGCCAGGAGTAACCCCTGAGCACTGCTGGGTATGACCCAAAAACTAAAAAAAAAAAAAATCAGTTCCCATTTCTGCCCGGGTCTATACTCTTTTTTTGTTTGTCTATTTTGGGCCACACCAAGCGGCGCTCGAGTTACTCCTGACTCTGCACTCAGAAATTGCTCCTGGAAGTCTGGGGGACCATATAGGATGCTGGGGATCAAATCCAGATCTGTCCTAGGTTGGCGTGTACAAGGCAAATGCTCTACTGCTGTGCTATCTCTCCAGCCCCAAAACTCATTTTTACATGTGGAAAAGGATTCCTGTGGAAGGGGGACCAAAAAGTACAGAAGGGAGGGTCAAAATTGATAACACAGGGGGTAGGGCGTTTCCCTTGAATGTGGCCAACCTGAGTTCAATCCCCAGCATCTCCGAGAACTGACAGTAGTAATTTCTCAGCACAGAGCCATAGTAACCCGAGCATCGCCAAGTCCCCAAACAAAATGAAACCAAAAAAAGTATAGCAGGTGGGGTGCTCGCCTTGCTTGTCCAATCTGGGTTCAATCCCTGGCGCCTTATATGGTTCCTTTTTTTTTGGCCACACCCAGCAGCACTCAGGTTATTCCTGGCAAGCTCAGGGGACCATATGGGATGCCAGGAATCAAACCCGGGTCTTTCCAGGGTCCACTGGGTACAAGGCAAATGCCCTACCACTATGTTATTGCTCCAGCCCACATATGGTTCCCTGAGCACTGCTAGGAGTGATCCTTGAGTGCAGAGCCAGGGGTAAGCTCTGGACACCACCAGCTATGGTCAAAAACAAAACCAAAAAAAAAAAAGTGCACAGATCACATCAGACCCACACCAACACTCAGAAATCACAACATAGGTAAGAGTGACTGGGCACAGAATCCCAGCTCAGCTGCCTTTTTCATAAAAGGCATGTGTAGGAGGTGGCAACCAGGAAAATTACTGAGATATTTGAAAATGTTGTTGGTTTGGGGGTACACCCAATGGTGCTCAGGGGTTACTCTTGGCTCTGTACTCATTAACCTCTCCTGGTGAGCTTGGAGGATCATATGTAATGCCACGGACCGAACCAGGGTTGGTCATGTGCAAGGCAAATACCCTCCCCACTGTGTTATCAATGGCCCCTTGTTTTGGGTCCATCCAGTCTCCCCTTCGCCTCCCCTCAAAAAAGCATCTGTATCACATAAAAAGGAAATTGTTTTATAGTTCCCCTCCCTAGATTCAATGCTGGGGAAAGAAGCTGACACCATTGCCACTTGCTCCATGGAACACTGTGATTGGCAACCCCTGGTATCTGCAGAGGTATTTGCAGGAGTGCCACAGGAATGCCCAGATCTACAGGCACTCATGTCCCTTGTTAGAACAGAGGCAATGGTTTGCCTATGGTTTACAACATCCTCCCATGTCTGCCATCTAATATATAATACAAGATCTGTGTGAACTCTTTGGAACAATGACTGAAAAATATCTGCCTACAGATGACCATCATTGGCCTAATACTGGGACAAACTCTTCCCCCGTTCCTTTCCCTTTATTGCTCTTGTAATGACCTGGGTCACCTCTATCTAGATGTACTCATGTACATTCTGGCTACAGTGTCCACTGGGGACTGTTCACCTGGGAACTGTCCATCTGGCTGTTTGCCCACCAGGGACTGTCTTCTGGCTGCTGTGTCCATTGGGTGCTGTCTGCTGGGGCTTGTCTCCTGGCTGCTGTGTCCACTGGAGGCTGACCTCATCCACAGTGCCCACACATCTGAATGACTGTGCTTGTGAGGGTAACAAACTGTAGTTGTGTTCACATGTTCCTGACTGGCACTGGAGAATCCAGACAGCGGAAGTGCTTGGGTTATGCTTGGCCATGTGAGAAAGACTTAGAATCTAACTCAGGGCCTCATACTGACAAGGCTGGAGCTTTGAGCTCCCCTCCCTTTTGGGTCTCCAGAGATTCCTAAAATAGGAAGCAGAACCAGTGATGCTCATTGAAACCTTTTCAACGTGAGCCTGACATTTCATTCCATGCCCTGAATCATACTTGGGGTTTGCATCTACCAAGCACATGGCTTCCCACTGAACTTCATCTTTGTGAAACTTCACATGCTTCACCCTAGATCCCCAGCAAGATTTTTGGTTCAGTCTGTTGAATCCACAGGTATGGATCACACAGATATGAAGGACCCTGATAAGAAACAAGGTAGGTGCATATTTATTTAGTGAGCTAGTTCCACTACTGAAACCCGAGACAACCTCACAGAGTGGAAGCAGCACTGGAATAGCACAAACCTGGGACTAAACAGAACGGATCTGCCCCAGGACTGAGGGAGACAAACCCCTCAGAACTGTCCTTCCCAGAAGTTTCCCTCCAGCTTCACTGGGTGCCATAAGACAACCCAACCATGTGTTTAAAGCTTTCACTTCATTTTTTTATTTTTTATTTTTATTTTTATTTATTTATTTATTTTTGGTTTTTTGGGCCACACCCGGCAGTGCTCAGGAGTTACTCCTGGCTGTCTGCTCAGAAATAGCTCCTGGCAGGCACGGGGGACCATATCGGACACCGGGATTCGAACCAACCACCTTTGGTCCTGAATCGGCTGCTTGCAAGGCAAACACTGCTGTGCTATCTCTCCGGGCCCTCACTTCATTTTTTTTAATTTTTATTTATTTAGAGAAAATGCATCACATAGCTGACATAATTGATAAAATACATTTGTTACCAGATAAGTGAAAGCAAAAAAATTTTTTGGAAAAATGGAAAGAAAAAGATAAAATGGAAGATAAAAAGAGAAAAACAAGCAAGCTCATTTGTGAAAATTATTGTATCATCAATGGCAAAAGGTTTAGTAAGCTCTTGTTGTTAAATATCCAGTCTGTTACACTGGAGGTTCCTTTAGGAATGACAGCATCAAACAAATGAAGTTGTTCGGGAATTCAAACTATGATACTAAGAATTTTAGAGGCATATATTCAGCTGCAGGGTCTCCTGGAAGAAGGCCTGAGTTTGTGGACGTGGTTTCAGCTGCCAGGATTTCCCAGAAGTAAGATACAGGGGAGGGTGCCTACACTGGCTTCAAAAAAGTCCTGGTGATGGAGACAGAGAGGTCAGTGGTTCGAATTCTGGCATCCCATATGGTCCCCTGAGTCTGCCAGGAGTGATTTCTGAGCATAGAGCCACAAGTAACCCCTGAGCACTGCTGGATGTGACCCCCCCCAAAAAAAATTTCCTGGTGCTATCACCCCAAAAACTGGAGTACCTGAAGTGTGGTCAGATTGGCATCCTCCAGGGAATAATAGAGGGTCATTTATTAAACAGAGGGGATTTAGATATTCTCCTAATTACAGACTGTTTTTGTTTTAAGATTTGGGGCCACTCAGGTGATGATCTAAGGTTATTCCTGGCTCTGCACTCAGGAATCTCCTCTGGTGGTGCTCAAGGTACCACATGGGATGACCCGGGATCAAAGACAGGTCAGCTGCATGCAAGGCAAGTGCCCTACCCACTGCACTGTCTCTTGCCACCCAAATTAGGTGTTTTTTTGTTTGTTGGTTTGGTTTGGTTTTTCGGGCCACACCCATTTGATGCTCAGGGGTTACTCCTGGCTAAGTGCTCAGAAATTGCCCCTGGCTTGGGGGGACCATATGGGAAGCTGGGAGATTGAACCGCAGTCCTTCCTTGGCTAGCACTTGCAAGGCAGACAGACACCTTACCTCTAGCGCCACCTCGCTGGCCCCCCAAATTAGTTTTAAATATGGGCTATAATACCAATAATTATATCTGAGCTGGAGAGATAGCATGGAGGTAAGGTGTTTGCCTTTCATGCAGAAGGACGGTGGTTTGAATCCCGGCATCCCATATGATCTCCTGTGCCTGCCAGGGGCGATTTCTGAGCCTAGAGCCAGGACCCCTGAGCACTGCCGGGTGTGACCCAAAAACCAATAAATAAATAAATAAATAAATAAATAAATAAATAAATAAATAAATAAATAAATAAAATAATAATACCTGCTTTGATTTTCACACATGGTCAGCTGAGACATGTAAATTTTGGCTTGTCAAATGTTATGCTATGTGAATACTACTTTGTATATTCAAAAAAAATTTTCAAAAAAGGAAAGAAAGAGGGCCCGGAGAGATAGCACAGCGGCGTTTGCCTTGCCAGCAGCCAATCCAGGACCAAAGGTGGTTGGTTCGAATCCCGGTGTCCCATATGGTCCCCCGTGCCTGCCAGGAGCTATTTCTGAGCAGACAGCCAGCGGTAACCCCTGAGCACCTCCGGGTGTGGCCCCAAAACCAAAAAAAAAAAAAAAGGAAAGAAAGAAAAGCTGTGGTTTATACTAGAGGTTCCCCACACCAGAGAAAGGCCCAAAGGCAGACAGGGTCTGGAAAATTGCTGCCTGGAGGCTGGGACTCCTCTTCCTGTTCCTCTAACCTTTCCCCTCACCTCAGTAGGTCTGTTCTATCCACTGTCTGTGGCACAAAAGCCACAGAGAGGCCAGTTTTGGAAGATGCAGCCTCCTCTCATACCACCCCAGAGCCTGAATGGGCATTTGGTTATACCCAGAAGCACTCCAGTCTGTGCTTTGCTAAACATTTGGTGATCCCTCATCCCCTGGAGGAAGAAGAGATGTCAGGCAACAACTATCAAGCATGGATCTATGGTGGGGATCCCATGAGAGACACAAAGACACACATGCTGGCTGTATTCCCATTTATTCTGTGGAGTGATACAAACAGCAAAATATTTGAACATTACTGAGCAAAAAAGATCAGAAAAGAGTTGAAAGTTTTGTGGGTTATTGAAATGTTATAAAGGTTTCTATTTTCTCTGCATTGTAAATTCAAAGGAATTTCACAATTCAATTTAAAGGAATCTCAGAAGCTAACATATTTTCACCAAAATTATACCACATATTGGTGGAAAATTAATGGCTTTATTAGTATAAAGCAATGAGAAAACTGGCATATAATGGTAAATTCTATGTTAGTTATCAAACCTGTATCTCATATAGAAAAGTGAATTTTAAATAGTTAAAAAATTTTTTTCAGAGGCTGGAATAATAGCACAGTGGTAAGCTGTTTGCCTTGCACACAGCCAACACAGGAAGGACCCTGGTTCGAATACTGGCATCTTCTAAGTGCAGAGCCAGCTTGAGCACCGCCAGGTGTGACCCAAAAACCAAAATAATTCTGTATTTAATAGCCAGGAAATCCTGACTTCAAACAGACAACAAACATTAGACAACACAGAACAGAGAGAACAGAGGCCAGTCAAGGCATGCCAGCAGACACTAGTTTGCCTCAATCCTATTTGTGATCTAAACAGGAAAGGGCAAATAAACAGAGGAACTATAAAATAACTTAGTTTAAGATTTAAAAAAAAAATCCAAAATCAACAAGTGACAAAATAGTTCAGACAGCTACATGAAGGATATTAAGATTTTTCTCTTCAGTGAAGGATGCCCCTAGCCACACAGCACAGGTACCATCTGCCCAGAAAATAGAAAAGGACAGGAAGCCCCCAGGAAGAAATAAGCAAAGATGAATGAGCAGAAAGGGAAATCAGGAGGGTTAATGGAGATATAAAGAAATTTCCCCCCAATCACTGGTAATCTGCTAAATGCATAATACAAAGATCTGCTTTACACCCATCAGAGAGGCAGGAAGTAATGGGCAGAGAGGCAGTGATGGAAGGGTAGAAAGAAGCATGTGCTTTGATTTCCAGCACCACATGGCCCTCTGGGTCACCGTATAATTATTCCAGGTCACTGCCAGGCATGTTAAGAAAGAGAATAAACATTGGGCAACAAGGGGTGGTGGGAAGGATGAGGGCAAAGAGTGAGAGGGTCAAAACCCATGCTGGCCTGGGTTCTTCCAACACAGGTTTAGAAGAGGAGAGAGGACAGCATGTCCACAGTGGCCTTTGAGTAGGTGCTTGAGAGCTGGAGGCACCAAGGGGTCCACTGCGGAGCTTCGGGGATGCCCTGTGGAATAAATGTCACAGAGCAGTTGAAGCAGCAAGACAGATGGAAACAAAGCAACACAAACTCCTAGTGAGAGGGAAAAAAAGCCAAATCATCGGCAGAATGGTGCCAAATCCAAGGAAATGCATTCACACACACAAACACACACACACGTATGTGCATGCATGCACACACACACACACATACATCTTACAATTCATGTTCTAGAAAATAAAATCAACACTTTACAGAGCAGACCATGGGAAAGGAGAGTGTGGAGGAGAAACAAGTCATTCAGCCACGAACAATAATTTCGAGATCCAAACCAAGCAGGGTGAATGTGCCCAGAATGTTAGATTGCTGTGAGTGCAGTGGTGGTGGCTACAGAGGGCCCAGTCAAGGAAGACATTCAAAGCTGAGAACCCCCAGTATCGGATCCTTCAAAACACTGCCCAATGTCCACCTGGGCTTCAACTATGGTGCTGAGTCTGGTCGCTCATATTCCTGCAATCTAGGGACCATACAAAAAGATGCTTCAAACAAGTTTTACCGCCCCTCCCTCCAACTCTGCCACTGCTAGTCTCAAGCTTGGGCATAAATCCCCAGCCTAAAACCCCCTAGGCTCCAAACCACTCTAAATCCAAGCAGTTTTATAGAATAGACATCTATACAATGAGATGAAGGGAACAGTGAAGATAAATGGGTAGGAAAGGAAATTTTCTTTGTCCCAGGCAGCTATAGACCCAGTACCCCACAGATGGAGCCACAGTTCACAAATGCTAAGCCATGGGCACAATTAAGCAGCTGGCTTGAAACAAAAGTCAGTAGAAAAGGGGGTCAAAGATTTTGCTTCTATACTTAAAGGTTAGTTCTATATCAGCTCCAATTAGCCCTTTTGGGGTGAGACCAGGGCAACTGTTCTCAAATCCAGGCAAGACTTGCAAACAGGGGTGTTTCAGCCCCAGACCTCAATAAGGTCTCCAGATTCCATGCCCAGATCAGCTGGCAGCTCCTTGCCTGAAAGCTTTGTCCCATCAAAGAAGAAGGAGAGTTTATGGCCCGAGAGGCCCATGGCCTCCTGATAGCGGCACATGAGGGTCTTGAGAGGAGAGTCCTAGATGAAGAGGAAAAAAACAAATGTCAGAATTTGAAAAGAGGCTGAAGAACTTGTAGGGATAAAGGCCTGAGGTTTTTTTTTGTGTGTGTTTTTGTTTGTTTGTTTGTTTTGGGTCACACCCTGCAGCACTCAGGGGTTACTCCTGGCTCTATGCTCAGAAATCGCTCCTGGCAGGCTCAGGGGACCATATGGAATGCTGGGATTCGAACCACCACCCTTCTGCAATCAAGACAAATGCCCTACCTCCATGCTATCTCTCTGTACCCAGGATAAAGGCCTGGGACAGGGAGGACTTAGGGCTGAACCAGTTAAGGCAGAGCCCATGGAGAGGAAGATGAGTGAGCAAAGCAGAAACCAGGGCCAGAGGCCAAAGCTTAGAATGTGAGTGTGGGGTTCACCTGTCCTTAAGGGTCCAGGCTCGGGCCCGGAGAGATAGCACAGCGGTGTTTGCCTTGCAAGCAGCCGATCCAGGACCAAAGGTGGTTGGTTCGAATCCCGGTGTCCCATATGGTCCCCCCATGCCTGCCAGGAGCTGTTTCTGAGCAGACAGCCAGGAGTAACCCCTGAGCACCGCTGGGTGTGACCCAAAAAAACAAAAAAACAAAAAAAAAGAAGGGTCCAGGCTCCTCACCTATCAATGATGGGGCACATGACAATGACATACGAGAGCAGAGGACCCACACTCAAATAAAGGCCAGGCTCTCCTAGGTAACTGTAGGTGAGGGATTGAATTGGTCCCCATGCTGAAGATACTTTGTGGTATCACCCAGGATCTTTGAATGTGTCTGATTTGGAAGAGCCTTGGAGATATGATCACATTACGATGAAATCACAATCCATTGAGGAGGGACCTACAGGGTTTGCATTCTCATGAGAAACAGACACCAGGGCGGCCGCAATCCAATGACAAGAGGCAAAGTTTACGGTGCTGGCAGCAGCAAGCTGAGGATCTCTAGCCACCAGCAGGAGCTAACAAAGAAGGGTTCTGCCCAAGTTTCAGAGTGTGCAGGCTCTACTGACACTTCAGTTTCTTGCTTCTGGCCTCCAAAACTATAAAAGAAATCTGGTTAAAATACCCATTTGTGGATCTGGAGCAATAGCACAGCAGGTAGGGCATTTGCCTTGCATGTGGCTGACCTGGGTTCAATCTCAAATGGTCCCCTGAGGCTGCCAGGAGTAGTTTCTGCATGCAAAGCCAGGAGTAACCTCTGAGCACTGCCAGGTGTGGCCCAAAAACCAAAATTAATTAATAATTAAATTAAATACCCATTTGTGGTGCCAGAGCAATAGTACAGTGAGTAGGGCATTTGCCTTGTATGCAACAAAACTGGGTTCTATGCCAGCATCCCATATAGTCCCCCAAGCACTGCCAGGAGTGATTCTTGAGTGCAGAGCCAGAAGTAATCATTCAGCATTGTTAAATGTGGCTTCCTCCCAAAATAATAATCTTAAAATACCCATCTTTGGACTGAGAAGATAGCTCAATGGCTTCTTGCACATTGACAGGTATAGCACTAGTGGCCCCCAAGGAGGGAAACCCCTAAAAACACACACAACAACAACAACAACAACAACAACAACAACAACAACAACAGAGGGGCTAGAACGGTGGTACAGAGAGGTAAGGCATCTGCCTTGCCGGCGCTAGTCTAGGATGGACCGTGGTTTGATGCCCCTGGCATCCCATATGGTCCCCCAAGCTAGGAGCGATTTCTGAGAGCATAGCCAGAAGTAAGCCCTAAGCAGTGCTGGGTGTGGGAAAAAAAAGGTCTCCTAAGTACTTCCAGGAGTGACTAGAGCACCCAGCAGGGCACAGGCCCCAAGCACTATAAGGTGTTGCTTAAAATACATTTAAAAAAATTAAAATCGGGGCTGGAGAGATAGCATGGAGGTAAGGCATTGTCTTGCATTGGAAGGAGTGACTAGAGCACCCAGCAGGGCACAGGCCCCAAGCACTATAAGGTGTTGCTTAAAATACATTTAAAAAAATTAAAATTGGGGCTGGAGAGATAGCATGGAGGTAAGGCATTATCTTGCATTGGAAGGAGTGACTAGAGCACCCAGCAGGGCACAGGCCCCAAGCACTATAAGGTGTTGCTTAAAATACATTTAAAAAATTAAAATTGGGGCTGGAGAGATAGCATGGAGATAAGGCATTTGTCTTGCATTGGAAGGACAGTAGTTCGAATCCCAGCATCCCATATGGTCCCCGGCCTGCCAGGAGTAACTCCTGAGCACTGCCAGGTGTGACCCAAAAACAAAACAAAAGAAAAACAAAATTAAAATTGGTGGGGGAGTTAAAATTAAAACAAATACATTTGTGGTCATTTGTTACATCAGCCTGGAAAACTTAATACAGCAAGTTACTCCACTCCAAACTCTCTAAACCATGGCTTTATTGTTAAGAGGGTTTAAACAAAGAGCACAGAGCTGGGAGTAGCCCTAAACACTGCTGGATGTGGCCTCAAAACCAAAACAGAAACAATACGTCCTTTCCTAATTGATGATCCGTGGATGGGACTGCCATGTTCAGGAGTTTACGTGTCACTGTGTCGTGTAAGGGGCTTACAGGTCACTTCACTGTGTATAGGGGCTGACAATTAATTGTGCAGTGCCTGGGGCTGACAGGTCACTGTGCTGGGTCCCTTCCAAGTGACCCAGGAGACGGGAGACAGTGAAGACGCACAGACCAGGCAGGGAGGAAAACTGAGTTACAGGCTAGCAGGGACCCAGACTGCGGAGGGCAGTCTTTACCAGGTTAGGATGCATCCTCTATTAAATTAGAAAGGCATCCTCTGTTAAGTGACAAGAAAAGAGCGAGGCCCAGTATGGCATGGGTCAGAACCTTTTTCCCACTCACCGGGGACAGCGAGATTTCCAGCATCTGGTGCTTCTCTTTGCCCTGCACCCGCAACTGCAGTTGTTGGGATGAGTGTGCAGACTCCGGAGAACTTGTTAGCACCACACAGTCTGTGGGAGGCAGCATCAGGAATCTAGTCTCAGTGAGGGGAGCTGGAAGCAGGAGCCCCTTTTGGTCTGCCCCACACAAGTTCTCCCTGCAGAAAAGTCTCCTCAAGGTCCCTGGCCCCTCCTCCCACCTTCTTCTCACCAATGATATCAGCCACTCCAAGTTTTAGGGTCCTGGGGGTAGCTGTAGGGGACAGCTCTGTCTCTCCAAAGAGCAAGAGGATCCTGCTTGGGGACACCCCGAGATGGGTGGCCATGTGGTCCACCACACTCTGTAAGGGCTCCGACTAAGGAGAGGGACAAGAGGGGCTGGAGAGACAGTATAGAGGGTTGGGCACTTGCCTGGCATGCAGCCAACGGAGGTTCAATCCCTGGCATCCCAGATACCCCCTGAAGCCCACCAGGAGTGATTCCTGAACATAGAACCAGGAATAACCCCTGACTCTCCACCAGGGGAGGCCCCAAAGCCAAAAACAAACAAACAAATAAGGAGAGGGATAAGAAACAGGCACCCGCACCCCAACCCACAAAACAGCTCCTGGCTCCTGGCTTCTGGCATCTACTGAGCTCCTCAACTATAAGCTCACATTTACCTGGCAAAGGAGAGAATACAATATGTCAATAGAAGTTCAAACAAGTACTACTCAGAGATGAAGCAATCTTGGGGTAGGGGAGAAGAAGGGAGCAGGGTGTGGCAATCTGGATCACTTGCCCAGCTGGGCAGTCTGATTCACACCTCCAGGGAAGACTATGACTCTCCAAGGAACAGAAGCCAGAAGGCTAAACCTTTGTGTGGAACAGTGCCAGGACTGCCTGTGCTTTAAAAGCACTTTCAGGGGCTTGAACTATATAGTACAGCAGGTAAGGCCTTGCCTTCCACACTGCTGACCCTGGTATCTCCATCAGGAGTGATCCTTGAGTGCTGAGCCAGAAATAAACCCTGAGCTCTGACCCCTGCCAAAACAAACAAAAAGCATTTTCAGGGACTGGAGAAATAATACAGGGGTTGAGGCATCTGCTTGCATACAGCTAACCCACGTTCAATCCTCTGCACTGCATATGGTCCCCTAAGCACTACCAGGAGTGATCCCTGAGCACAAAGCCAAGAGTAAGCCCTGAGCATCACCAGATATGAGCACCCCCCCAAAACAACAACAACAACAACAACAGAAAAGGCATTTTCAGGGCAAAAGCTCTATTGATAAGGCCCATGGTTACTATTTTAAACCTCTGCCTCTAGGGGCCCAGAGAGATAGCACAGCGGTGTTTGCCTTGTAAGCAGCCGATCCAGGACCTAAGGTGGTTGGTTCGAATCCCGGTGTCCCACATGGTCCCCCGTGCCTGCCAGGAGCTATTTCTGAGCAGACAGCCAGGAGTAACCCCTGAGCAATGCCAGGTGTGGCCCAAAAACCAAAAACCAAAAAAAACCTCTGCCTCTAGGGGTGGGTGAAAGATAGGTACAGCAAGTAGGGCACCCAGATAGTATACCTGGGATAATATATCAGGTTTCAATGCCTGGCAACACATATGGTCCCCCAAGCATCACTAGGAGTAATTCCTATGGGCATAGCCATAAGTAACCCCTGTGCATAGCTAGGTGTGACCCAAAAGCAAAAAACAAAACAAAAAAACACCAACCCTCTAGCCTCAGTGCTTGCCCTATACCATTACCAGCTCAATAAATGGCAGTTCTGTAATCATTTTGTTTCAGAATCGAGGTCAACCCAACAAAAAACAGGATAATCTGAGGCAGATAAGAGATAGAAGACCTTGCTCATGGCTGACCTGGGTTTAATCCCTGGTACCTTATGTGATCTCCCAATCCCACAAGGAGAGAGCCCTGAGTGCAGAGCCAGGAGTAAGCCTGAGTCAGAAGCAAGCCCTAATCACAATCAGGTGTGGCCCAAACCAAAACACAAGAGTTGGCCAGGATGCTGGAAGCAGAATGGGCAAGTAACATCTTTTTTTTTTCCCCCTTTTTGTTTTTGGGCCACACTCGCTGGCATTCAAGGGTTACTCCTGGCAGGCTTGGGGAACCAGGAATCAAGCCCAGGTCCCTCCCGCTGTGCTACCTCTCCTGCCCCAGCATCTGTTTCTGATGCAGTCAGAGCAGGCACACAGGAAAGCAAGCACAGGGCCTGAGGGAAGTAAAGAAGGAGATGCAGCCTGGAAGGCCACATACTAAGTTCAGTTGTTTTTTGAGGTTATCTGTGGGTAGGAGTCATACCCAGCAGTGCACAGGAGACTTTCCTGGTGGGGTCTGAGCAACCATGTGGTGCAGGGATCAAACCAGAATCATCAAGGCAAGCCCTTAACCCTGCATTCTGTGTCTTTAGTTAGGATGTCTTCAAGAACTGACAGAAAAGGAGGTGAAAAAGAAGTGATCCAGACCCAGAGCAGGAACAAAGGCAGGAGAAGCGCAGAGGAGAGGCTGCCAAGACCTGGGAGAGCTGAGGAGCACACTTCTATCCTAGGCAGCCCACTGAACTCTCCCTCCCACACGTCCTCCCAGGACTCACCACTCTGACAGGCAACTTTATCAGATCAGCCCGGCAACGGATTTTAAGCGGGAAGAGTCGGGGG
Source organism: Suncus etruscus (assembly GCF_024139225.1). Lineage (NCBI taxonomy): Eukaryota > Metazoa > Chordata > Mammalia > Eulipotyphla > Soricidae > Suncus > Suncus etruscus. Next base: position 60,843,016 of record NC_064862.1, on the reverse strand, counting down.
CTCTCTGAGGACGTGGGCCCCTCTACTAGGACTACATCATCATCTTGACTCAAGTGGTTCTGGTCCCGGCACTGCTTGGGGCTCAGACAGGAACGGAGGTCCTGGAGGCGGTCTGTTCACCTCCCTGGGGTGCAGAAAGGACTGAGTCAGTGTGAGGTTCAACCCTCCCAACCATTGTGCCCACTCCAAGCCCAACCTCCCTGTCCTATCACCTTAACTTCTGCAGTGCCTGAGTATGTTTTCTGCTTTTGGTCCTCGGCAGAGGCGGAGTCAAAGGAGCAGTGTCAGGAACCCTTGGGAGAGAAGAAAATGTGGAATCGTGGGAGCAGACAGCTTGGCCTTGCAGTGCTTGCCTTGCAGACAGCCAACTGGGGTTCAATCCCTAGTATCCCATATGGTCTTTGAGCCCCACCAGGAGTAATTTTTTTTTCCCCGTTCTGGGGTCACACCCGGCATGCACACTCAGGGGGATTACTCCTGGCTCTGCACTCAGAAAATTGCTCCTGGCAGACCATGGGACCATATGGGATGCCGGATTCAAACCTGGATTGGCTTTGTGCAAGGCAAATGCCCTACCCACTGTGTTATCTTTCCCCACCAGAAGTAATTTCTTTTTTTTTTGTTTTTTGTTTGTTTTTTGGGTTACACCTGCAGCACTCAGGGTTATTCCCTGGCTCTACGCTCAGAGATCGCTCCTGGCAGGCTCTGGGGACCATATGGGATGCCAGGATTCGAACCATAGTTCTTCTGCAATCAAGGCAAATGCCTTACCTCCATGCTATCTCTCCGGCCCCAGGAGTAATTTCTAAGGAGAGACAGGAATAAGCCCTGAAGACCACCAGGTGTGGGTCAAAAAGCAAAGAAAACAGGCGTATGACATGAGGTCCAGGGCTCAGAAGATTAGAGCTCATTCCTTATATGCACACAAACCCAAATCTGATTCTCCCCAAAGCACTGCTATTGCCAATGGCCCCAGCACCACCGGGCCGCACTGCATTGCGATACCAGGCAGACGGGCTGTGTACCTAACACCAGGCCTGACAATGCTGAGCCAAGTCTCTTTCCAGATGCTCTGGCACTACTGAGAAGACACCCCTAAAAAAGGAGCACCTTTAGGTAACACCCATCTATTTTTTTTTTGTCTTGGTTTTTGGGTCATACCTAGCAGCGCTCAGGGGTTACTCCTGGCTCTATGCTCAGAAATCGCTCCTGGCAGGCTCAGGGGACCATAAGGGATGCCGGGATTCGAACCATGGTTCTTCTGCATGCAAGGCAAATACCTTACCTCCATGCTATCTCTCCAGCCCCAGGTAACACCCATCTTATTTATTGAGAAACATGAGGAAGGGCCCGGAGAGATAGCACAGCGGCATTTGCCTTGCAAGCAGCGGATCCAGGACCAAAGGTGGTTGGTTCGAATCCCGGTGTCCCATATGGTCCCCTGTGCCTGCCAGGAGCTATTTCTGAGCAGACCGCCAGGAGTAACCCCTGAGCACCGCCGGGTGTACCCAAAAACTAAAAAAAAAAAAAAAGAGAGAGAGAGAGAGAAACATGAGGAAGACAAGAAACCTGAGTCAACTAATTTTTAGAGGTTTTGTTTGTTTGTTTGTTTTTTGTTTTTTGTTTTTTTTTTTGGTTTTTGGGCCATACCCGGTAACGTTCAGGGGTTACTCCTGGCTATGCACTCAGAAGTTGCTCCTGGCTTGGGGGACCATATGGGACGCCGGGGGATCGAACCTCGGTCCGTCCAAGGCTAGCGCAGGCAAGGCAGGCACCTTACCTCTAGCGCCACCGCCCGGCCCCAGGTTTTGTTTGTTTTTGTCATGGTCCATACCTAGCAGTGCTTAGGGACCATGCAGTGATGAAAATCAAGCCCAGGCCTCTTACATGCAAAGCATGGCCCCTACCCATGAGTCATCTTTTTTTATATTATACAATCCAATAATGGGAGAAAATGCCCTGCTTTGGGGCCAGATGTAGGGCCTTGCACTTAATCAACTGACGTTCAATCCCCAACACCCCCAGATGGTTCCCGTGCCCACCATGAGGTGATCCCTGAGAACAGAGCCAGGAATAAATCCTGAACACAGCCAGTGGGACCCTTAAAAAGAAAATGCCCAGGTTTTATGGTCCATCACTTCCTCTGTAACTGGTAACATCAATAGCATTCAGCAGTTTTTATATCAAGTATGAACTCTTTGTTTTATTTTGTTTTCTGGTTTTTGGGTCACACACAGCAGCGCTCAGGAGTTACTCTTGGCTCTATGCTCAGAAATCCTTCCTGGCAGGCTCGGGGAACCATATGGGATGCTGGGACTCAAACCACTGTCCTTCTGCATGCAAGGCAAACGCACTACCTTCATGATATCTCTCTGGCCCCAAGCATGAACTCTTAAACTACCCCAAAATCCTGACATAGGCCTCCACATCCGTGCTTCACAGAGCAGAGAGAGGAAACACAGAATACATTGAAAGAACCATCAGGGTCAAGAGTAACCCCTATACGACCATCTCTGATGCCAAAGTGACATGCTGAACGCAGCTCTCATTGCAGAGGTAGCCACCTTGTCTTCCAATATTTCTCCTCACCTAAACCTCAGAAGCTCCATCCCTCTGCTTCCCCTCCCAGGACAGCTGCCCACCTCAGACCATCCCTCCAACTCCATAGCACCAGTGCCTGGGCTCACTCACAGTAATATTGCTTCCTCCTTGTCCTTATTCTTCTGCCGCAACTTCTTCTTCCAGGGAGACTCTGGCAATGGGGACTTCTCAGAGTGGAGACTACTAGAATCCACCATTTCTGTGTCTGAGAGCAGAGGAAAGGATCAGCCAAGAGAGAGGATAGTGGGACATCCTGGAGGTGACGGCGGAGCATAGCGCTTCGGACAAGGCCCAGACCCTGAGCACAGTCAGGTATGGCCCAATATTCCACCACCCTCCCCTTCTGCACCACCACCAAAAAAAAAAAAAACAAAAACAAACAGCCAGAAAAGGACTGAAACTGAAAATCCTGTCCTAAGGGACCAAGTAAACAAGTAAGGTATTTATCAGCACTGCCAGCATTGTGCTCTCTGAGCACAATTAGGAGCAAGGTCTGAACACTGTAGGGTATGACCCTAAAAAAACAAAAATGAAATAAAATCAGGTGTTGCCGAAGGCCTGCCGAAAAGTTCCTCAGAGATACTCAATACTACTGCCTAGATCAGGAGTCCGCAACCCGAGAGGCTCTTTAAAGCTTTGAGGGCTCCAACAGCAGGGCCGATAGCAGGGGAGCAGAACCATTTAAATATTTCAATTGGCTATTAATTTGCACAAATATATGTTTTCATTTTTAAGTGAAAAAGTTCCTTTTTTCTTCAGATCGACAGCGAACTGCATGATCCTGTATATAGCATTAAGATAAGAATCAATGTATGCAGTGCTATATTTGTTTTAAATGTCACGATGCTTTTGCGGCTCCCAGTTTTTCCTTCCTTCGGAAATGAGTCAAAGTGGCTCTTTATGTCTTAAAGGTTGCTGATTCCTGGCCTCGATCCACTTTTTGTTTATTTGGGGGCCACACCCAGCTGCGCTTAGAGGGAACCATGGTGCAGGTACTAAACCCACCAGCCAAGCATGCTCTTCGTTCAGCCCTCTTGTACCCTCTCAAGGCCGGTGTCCTCTTTTTTTTTTTGTTTTGTTTTGTTTTGTTTTGTTTTTGGGCCACACCCAGTGGTGCTCAGGGGTTACTCCTGGCTGTCTGCTCAGAAATAGCTCCTGGCAGGCACGGGGGACCATATGGGACACCGGGATTCGAACCAACCACCTTTGGTCCTGGATCGGCTGCTTGCAAGGCAAACACCGCTGTGCTATCTCTCCGGGCCCTGGTGTCCTCGTTGTTTTTTTTTTGTTTTTTTGTTTTGTTTTGTTTTGTTTTTGGTTTTTGGGCCACACCCAGTAACGCTCAGGGGTTACTCCTGGCTATGTGCTCAGAAGTTGCTCCTGGCTTGGGGGACCATATGGGACACCGGGGGATCGAACCGCAGTCCGTCCAAGGCTAGCGCAGGCAAGGCAGGCACCTTACCTTTAGCGCCACCGCCCGGCCCCCTCCTCGTTTTAAGGACAAAGACAGAGGGACACTTTACACAGAATTACCACTTTCGTTTTTTTATTTATTTTTTATTTTTGGACTACACCTGGCAACACTCAAGGGTTACTCTAAACTCTGAGCTCAGAAATCGCTCTTGGCAGTCTCAGGAGACCATATGGGGATGCCAGGGATCGATCCAAGTCGTTCCCAGGTAGGCTGCATGCGAGGCAAATGCCCTACCCTGTGCTATCTCTCTAGCCCCAGCATTTCCACTTTCTGCTTACTATCCTAAACCCGTGTCTGCCCTAGACAGCTCACTACAATCCTCAGACAGGTATCCACTCTTAACCCTCTTTTCCAGAGGTGGAAACAGAAGCATAGAGAGGCACTAACCTATCTACACAACCCCAGAGGGGCAGAGCTTGGGTTGTACGTCCTTGAGTGACTCCTGGCACAGAAATGCCCAAGCTGGGCCCGGAGAGATAGCACACCAGCGTTTGCCTTGCAAGCAGCCGATCCAGAACCAACGGTGGTTGGTTCGAATCCCGGTGTCCCATATGGTCCCCCGTGCCTGCCAGGAGCTATTTCTGAGCAGACAGCCAGGAGTAACCCCTGAGCACCGCCGGGTGTGGCCAAAAAAAAAAAGAAATGCCCAAGCTAAGGTCCTGTATCACACACCTAAAATCCAGCTGAGCCCTACGTCCTGGCCTTGGGAGGTGGGTCAGAGTCACCCCCTGGGGAGGACCAAGGCTAGCAGGACACACCGGCACAGATTCCTGGGCCCCTGCCCAGCTCTGCCCGACCCGTCCTGGACCAAAGAGCCCGTGCCAGCTGTCAGACGTTCAGGGGTCCTGGACATGATCTGTACCTATGCACAGACCAAGAGGGGGATCTTGATGCACAGATCCTATGGGGGAGCAGGAGCACGCCCCAGCCTCTCACCTTCCTCCTCCTCCGCTTCCTCCTCGCTTGGGGGGCACTGTTTCAGGAGGGATAGGTGGTCTGGGAGGAGGCGGAGGCTGCTTTCCACCTGCAAGATAAAGGCGGCTCAGCTGACGACCTAGGACGACGCGGGCTCCAGCCCTCCGGCCCCCCAGGTGACGGCCAGCCGCTCCCCAGGACCCCGATCCCGGGTCCCCTCCGAGGAGCTCCCGAATCCCGAGTGGCACGCCCGCAACGCGGAGTCCCAGATTCCCCGCAAGCCCTGCCCTGCCCCCGGGAGGGAAGGAGGCCTGAGGATGGGACCCGCACCCCGCGCACCCCAGGCCCCGCACACCTTCCCGGAGTACACCGGGACCACCGGGACCTCCCGCGGGTCCAGCCTGCGCCGCCGCCGCCGGACCAGCAGCCTCCGCTCCGCACCGTCGCCGTCGCCGTCGCTGTCGCTGTCGCCGTCGGGCCGGAACACGGCGGGCGCCCGCAGCTCGGGGGTCGGAGCCGGGGTCTCGGTCTCGGCCGCGGCCGCGGCCGCCGTCACCTCCAGCACGTCCTCGTCGCTGTCGCTCACCAAATCCACCAGCACCGAATCCGGGGTGTGCTGGGCGCAAGGACGCCGCCCCCGGCCGCCACGGGACCCCCGAGCGCCGCGCCCCACACTACCGCCCCGGGCACCTCGACCCCGTTTCCTCAGCGGTTCCGCCATGGTCCCCCGCTGCAGCGTCTTCGCAGGCGCCCGCCTCAGCTCTCCTCGCCAGACCCCGCCCCTCGGTGAATACCGCCTTCCCATTGGACGAGCGGGCCGCCATCAGCGTCTGGCCCCGCCTCCGAGGCGTTTTTATTGGTGGCTGTAGCTGTCGATTAAGGAGTCAAAGATTCCGCCCGCAGGCCCCGCCTAGTGAAGAGAACCGTTTTGGGTTGTTTTTTTTTTTTTTTTTTTTTGGTTGGTGGGGAAGCGAGGGATTCTGGGAATTGTAGTCCTCAAAGCTCTTAAGACCACAAAGAGGAGGGAGGTGATTGGGAATAGTTTCTAAATTCTTTTTTTTTTTTTTTTTGGTTTTTGGGCCACACCCTGTGAGGCTCAGGGGTTACTCCTGGCTATGCGCTCAGAAGTAGCTCCTGGCTTCTTGGGGGACCATATGGGACGCCGGGGGATCGAACCGCGGTCCGTCCTAGGTTAGCGCAGGCAAGGCAGGCACCTTACCTCCAGCGCCACCGCCCGGCCCCTTTTTTTTTTTTTTTTGGTATAGTTTCTAAATTCTGACAGTTTGGGTTTCACACTCCACCGACGTTCTTTCTCTTTACTGGGCCTTCCAAGTGCTCTGTGAGCATGCCTGAAGGCTACCCATGCAGACCAACACTGTGACATCACTCAACTTTCCCAATTACCTGAGTACCTGCACCCTTCAGCAAACCCAAAGACACAGTTAATGCAGGATGTCCTTATGCACCAGCCTCCTTCCACAACAGAAAACTCAGCAAACCTCTCACAATTAATACCGGGAATGTTGGGACGGGAAGACAGATCAAAGGACTGGAGTGCTTGTTTCTATTGCTGCATCCAATCTGGAGAAAGAAGCTGGCCTCAGTACAGTGGGTAGAAGACAGGATGAGGGAAAGAAGAGGGAGATATGGGCACTCTTGCCTCCTGGTTGACCCATCATTTCCCTGAGGAAGTCAGGGAGAGATACAAGGAGGGAGACAGAGACCCTTAAGATGGTAAAAGTCTGTCACAAGGGGCTGGCGAGGTGGCGCTAAAGGTAAGGTGCCTGCCTTGCCTGCGCTAGCCTTGGACGGACCGCGGTTTGGTCCCCCAAGCCAGGAGCAACTTCTGAGCACATAGCCAGGAGTAACCCCTGAGCGTTACCGGGTGTGGCCCAAAAACCAAAAAAAAAAAAAATGACCTTTCATATTATTATTTTTATTTAGCTTTAATGTTCAGGGGCTCCCCGTTCCTCCCTAAGTTATCTCTCCAGGCCCTTATTTCATAATTTTTATTTCATCTTTTGTTCCTGAAGAAGTTTCACCTTTCCTGAGGATGTTTGGCTGTCTCTGGGTTGACAAAGGGTCCAGCTCTCTCACACTTTTGGACTGGCCAAAGAGTAACTCCTTTTTGCTTTTTCTTTCTTTTACTTTTCTGTTTTTGATTTTTGTGCCCACACCTGGGCTCAGAGCTTACTTCTGGCTCTGTGCTGTACTCAGGGATCACTTCTGGTGGGTCTCAGGTGACCATATGTGGCCCAGGGATCAAAATAGGTAGGCCACATACAAAGCAAGCACTCTACTGGCTGTATTTTTGTTCTGGTCCAGTAACTCCTTATTAGTTTGTTTTTGTTTTTTGGGGGTCACACCTGGCAGCTCTCAGAGGTTATTCCTGGCTCTAGGCTTAGAAATCTCTCCTGGCAGACTCAGGGGACTATATGAGATGCCGGGATTTGAATCACCGTCCTTCTGCATGCAAGGCAAATGCCTTACCTCCATGCTATCTCTCCACCCCCTAAGGTGGTTGGTTCAAATCCTGGTGTCCCATATGGTCCCCCGTGCCTGGCAGGAGCTATTTCTGAGCAGACATCCAGGAGTAACCCCTGAGCACCTTTGATTCTGAGGTAGTTGATTTTCTGAGGCATTGTTGTGAATGGGAATTTTTTTTTTTTGAGTCACATCTTGTGATGCACAGGAGTTACTCCTGGCTATGTGTTCAGAAATTGCTCCTAGCTTGGGGAACCATGTGGGACGCTGAGGGATTGTTAGGTTAGCATGTGCAAGGTTAGCGCATGCAAGGCAGATGCCCTACTGCTTGCACCATCGCTCAGACCCCACAAATGGGATTTTTTAAAAAAAATATCTTTTCTCTTGGGCCCGGAGAGATAGCACAGTGGCATTTGCCTTGCAAGCAGCCGATCCAGGACCAAAGGTGGTTGGTTCGAATCCCGGTGTCCCATATGGTCCCCCGTGCCTGCCAGGAGCTATTTCTGAGCAGACAGCCAGGAGTAACCCCTGAGCACTGCCGGGTGTGGCCCAAAAACTAAAAAAAAAAAAAAAAAAAAAAATCTTTTCTCGGGGCCAGCATGGTGGTGCTAGAGGTAAAGTGTCTACCTTGCCAGCGCTAGCCTAGGACTGACTGCGGTTGGATCTCCCGGCGTCCCATATGGTCCCCCCAAGCCAGGAGCGACTTTTGAGCGCATAGCCAGGAGTAACCCCTGAGCATTACCGGGTGTGGCCCAAAAACCAAATATATATATATATATATATATATATATATAGATATATATATAGATATATATCATTTCTCATAAAGCATTTGTCTTGCATGCAAAAGGTCGGTGGTTCGAATCCCAACATCCCATATAGTTTCCTGAGCCTGCCAGGAGCGATTTCTGAGCATAGAGCCAGGAGTAACCCCTGAGCACTGCCGATGTGACCCAAAACCCAAACCCCCCCCCCAAAATCTCTTCTCTTTATGTGTATATAGGAAAGTCATGAACTTTTGCATGTTAATTTTGTACCTTGCCATTTTTCTATACAAATCTATTGTTTATAGAAGCTTTTTGTAGAATCTTTAAGGTTTTATAAGTATAGTTCCATGTCATCTACAAACAGTAAGATCTTGATGTCTTCCTTTTCAATCTGGATAATCTTGATTTTTTTTTTCTTGCCTGATTGCTATGGCAAGTACTTCTAGTACTATATTGAATAGAAGTGGCAAGAGTGGAAACCTTGTCTTGTGTCAGATCTTAAAGGAAAATCTTCTACTTTTTCCCCATTGAGTTTAATGTTTGCTGTAGACTTATGGTTCTATAATCAGGGTTTATAATCATGGCTTTAATTATACTGAAGAAAATTCCTTTAATTCCTGTTTTGTTGTTCTGAGTCCAGAGCCAGGAGTAACCCCTGAGCATCACCAAGTGTGGTCTAAAAACCAATAAATAAATTAATTAATTAGAATTTAAAGGAGGGTCCAGGGAGATAGAAGAAGGGAGTGGCCTTTAGTTCAACCTCTAACACCACATGGCAACCCCCAGCACCACCCAATGCAATTTGAATATGTTTGTTTGCTTTTAGGCTACACCCATCATGCCTCTGAGCAGAGAGCCAGGAATAACTCCTAAGCGCTGCCAGGTATGGCCCCAAAACAAAAGAAAAAAGGCAGAGAATGCTTGCCAACTGGGGGTCATACTGGGGGGAGAGGGGAATGGCCCCACACATGCGCAACAGGGCACTGTCAGAGAAACCTCCAGGGTCCTGACATTTCTATTTTAGCTATCTTCCTCTTATTTCCATCCCCAAATATCTGTGCTAATTGATTAGTTGAGTTTACCTGTCAGTCACAGTAGACATTCTTCTCCTTTGTGATTCTTCTGCTTGTTTCTTTGGTGCTAACGGTACTGGAAGTGCTTTGGGGCTAACTTTTCAGAGGACTATGCTACTATGCTTGAAGAGTTCCTGCATGTAAAACAAGAGCCCCATGGGGGCTGGAGAGATAGCACAGCAATAGGGCATTTGCCTTGCACGCAGCCTATCCAGGACAGATGGTGCTTCAAATCCTGGCATCTCATATGACCCCCAGTGCCTACCAGGAGCGATTTCTGAGCACAGAGCCAGGAGTAACCCCTGAGCACCGCTGAGTGTGACCCAAAAACAACAACATAAAATAAAACAAGAGTCCCAGACCTCTGAGCAATCACTCCAAGATGGTTTTTTTGTTTTGTTTTGTTTTGTTTTGTTTTGGGTCACACCCGGCAGTGCTCAGGGGTTACTCCTGGCTCTACACTCAGAAATCGCTCCTGGCAGGCTCAGGGGACCATATGGGATGCTGGGATTCGAACCACCAACCTTCTGCATGCAAGGCAAACGCCTTACCTCCGGCCCCCTCCAAGATGTTTGAGCTCTCTCCCCAATCCCCAAGTTTTAGGTCTTACTACTAGTTGTGTGCTCAGGGATCATTCCTGCCAGGGCTTTAAGGACCATATGTGTAGTGCTGAGAACTGAAGCCAGGTCCGATCAGCTAAGCACAAAGCTGTGGCTCCCCAGAGGGGACCCCTATTTCGGGGGCCCTATCCTACACTAGCCAGCAGTGAGGAAACCTGTGGAGAGCCACACAACGTGATAGGGTTCGTGCTCTTCTGAGTACCTGTGGAGGCAAAAGTTAGTAATGACTCATGAAATCAAGAGAGAAATCAAGAGTAACTTTATTTCAGGCAGGATGTGATTATATACTTTTTAGCGATGGGGAAGCGGGGGTAGGGCAAGGCATGGCTATCACCAATCATATTTCGCCAGATTAGTCTTTTGCTCACAGCCCTCAGTAGAGCCGGGTGAAGTTAGTGGGGCTGAGTGAAAAAACCACAAATCACGGATGTCACATACACATTTTCAGATGACAGTTACAGATTACCAGAGACCAACAGTTAAATTCTTAAGTAACATGTTGTTCTTTATGCTACTGATGTAAAAGGTTTTGTTACTGGTACTCATAAACCTGTATGACACTATTTCCTTTTTCATGGCCATGATTTCTTGATCACAGTGAGAACTGGCAAGAACTGTTTGTCCCTGACATATTTTTTTAGAGCTGCGTATATCCTGTTGGCCTGTCCTTTGCAGACTTTCTGGTTTCGGTTCCCATTCTTCACAATCAGGCAGGCATGAAGGCAAGCAGGCAATGCATAGCAACACTGGGGGAGTTCTACTCTCCCGGCTCCTCACATCTCCCCCTTTTTTCTTCGCTAAGCAAGAAAGATGAGCTGCCCTTGTGATGCTCAGCGATTGTAGGGACAGCATTCATTGAAGTTTCTCCAAGCTTTAGCACAGCGAGAGCCTAGCGAAGGACGCTTCTTGCTTAGTTTTAAAGACTTCAAACTGTAGCAAAGCAGGAGGTGGGGAGGGAGCCTCTTCAGTTGCAAGTTGTTGATACAAAACGGTGGGATGCTTCTTTGTAGCCTTATCAATCTGCGATTTCACGAAGCTGGTGATGCGGCGGAAGGCCCATGGACCAAAGGATAATAGCAGCATAAGGCCGAGAAAGGGTCCCAGAAAAGCTGGGAGTAAAGTAGTCAACCATGGGGTTGTAGAAAACCAGTTCTTATACCAGCTCTCACTCTGATCAAGCTCCCTACGTTTCTCCTCAAGACTCTCTTTAACTTTTTTTTTTTTTTTTTTTTTTTTTTTTAATGCTATTTCTAACCAGACCAGTTTCATCTTTAAATATACAGCATTCTTTTTTTAAGGCGGCGCACATCCCCCCTTCTTTTAGAAAGGCAAGGTTAAGCCCACGGCGGTTCTGGAGGACCATTTTAGCCAAAGAGGCAACAGTTTTCTTAAGATGTTTAAGTTTTTGCTTAAGTTTTTTAATGTTCGCATTTACAGCGTGCTGAAGCTGGTAGAAGGACTCAGATGAGCGGACCATGGAGTAGATACCAGTACCAGCGCCGGCAGCACCAAGTCCGAGCAGCACAGCAATGGTCACAGCAGAAACAGGTTCTCGTTTATGGCGTAGCAAGGAGGAGTCAATGGTGAAGAGGGGAAGATTTTTCATTGGGTGAACAGAGAGGCGAGGCAACAGCAAAACCAGCACACAGTAGTTTTTGTGGGCAAGAAAAATTTCAGGAACTAAGACAGGGGTTAAACCAGTAGAGCAGGAAAATAAGTACCATTGGGGGACAAAACATAGGAGTTGTTATGATTAACAACATAGGTTTGATTACAAACATTAATTAATTGAAGGGGAGGGAGCATTTGGGGTACCAGAATGCAAAGGCCAACACCTATAACTTGACCCAGAGTTATGCCTTGGCCAGGGTCAAGGTACTATGCGATGGAGGGCTGATTCTGTAGAGGGATAGGAGCATCAAAAACAGTCACTACTTCATAAAATGGAGACTGGGAGGAATAGCAAATACAATATTGTTCATATGCAGGGTCAGTAATGGTGGAGGCGGAGGCATTAATTATATTAAGAATAAGCTGTGAGGAGGAAACTGGACCAGAGGGGAGAGTAGGCTGAAAAAAGGTGATAGGTGTAAGAATAGAGTTGGGGGAAGGCATGTGGGTAAGATAGGGTGACATTGGTTTACAGGCAGAAGACACAACAATTTATTTTACACAAGTTATTTTTGAATACCACGGAATGCCTTCTGACTTCTGTGAGACTTTAGCATTCAAAAATTTTATAAGTAACAATTGCCAATTTTTTTTTTAAAACTTTTAAACTGAACCTAAATAATTTTTCTTAAACTTCTTAGTTATTATCTTAAAGCTAGATGCTTCTTTTTCTAGCCACATATCCATATTTTTATGGCCTTAACTTACACATAGCAGAAAAGCTGGATGATTGCAAAGTTCAGAAATTTTCCAGGGAAAAGTTATCCCCGATGGCCATTGAGAAATCTGGGGTTTACCATTCCCTACACTTTCTGCTATGTTGTTAGAAGGACAAAGCTAGCTTAACACATGATTTTTAGCAGGATGTTACAGTTTTTTAGATGACTAGACTGAACCAAGGTGAAAAAAAAATTAATTGAAATTTTAAAAATGGATAAGGCTTTAAAAATTGTATTTATCATGAAATGTAGAAATAACAAATAAATGGACAAAACAAAACAACACTAAGCACAACATTGTGGCCACTTTCATTCATCACAACATACACATAAACAGACAAAAGGATCGATCCAAAATTTTTTTTTTTTTTTTTTTTTTTTTTTTTTGTAGAAAAACTTTTAGTTGTTAGAAGTACTTAATGTAGCTGGAGTGGAACTTTGCTGAAAATAAATGTTAAAGTTTAGATTTAGCATAAAACATTTTTAAAATAATACTAATTTGAAGTATAAAACATTAAATAAAATGGTTAATGAGCACTGTAAAAAGAGTTTGCACTTTGAAGTATGATATCATTTGCTGTAAATAAAAAGGTTTTCTTTAAATTGTTTTTACAGTAGAACAGTAAGACAGCTGCAATAAAGTGTTAAAATTTTTATGATTAAACACAATAGCATGAACTATGATTATTAAAGGTATGAAAAACTGACTTTCTGAATACACTTAAAAGGATAGTTGTTTTAATGCAAAGGTAAAGAACCATTGCTGTAGCACAAAATTAAAACTAAGGGTATTATGAAGCACACCTGGGTGTTAATTGTGCAATAATATTAACTATATTATTTAAAAAGGCTAATTACATTATTTTCCACATAATTTTTTTTTAAATACCTTAAAAATTAAAATAAATTTTCTAATAGAAATATAAAAGAATAAAATTATAATACTTGTGTGTTTGTTTAAATTTCAAAACACCAAAAGGTTTTTCTTTTACTGATAATTTGTTATTACAAGTGACAGAATTATGACTTTGCTGTAAGATTTTTGAGAGGCATGAAAAAAGGGAGTGTATTGCTGTTATCTTCTTGTTGCTTTTTTTTTTTTTTTCTAGAGAATTTTTAACCCTTACAGACCTGAATTTAGAAGGTTTTCTAATTTCCAATGTTTTAATAATTACAACACCAAATGCACAAAACTTAATTACACAAATGCTTTTAGAAAAGGCACAATTATGCCGCATAATTTAATTTACAAACTTTACAATTATTTGAGGCTTCTTATGAGACACACAAAATTCTGACAATTTTTACTATATATTTCACATGAACAGTTTCTGAATCCTTTTAACTTTACCAACTGTGGTCTTTATCTTAGAAAAACATTTTAGGGCTGCATTTCTATCCTAAGGGATGGGGAGGTTCCACCCTGCTTGCTGATTGCTGAAGTGGCAGCTTGACTAGGAGGGTGGGGGAAAGCAGCAACAGTTTGTTGTCGCGTGTGGGGGAGCTGCTGGAACTCAGGCTCTGGGTAGCCCAGGTAGAGGGGGCTATGCGAGGGGCAGTAAGAACGAACTATGGAGAGGCACGGTGGAGGATAGTGAAAAATTTACAAAGATAAGCCTTATGGACATGAATATTGCGAGAAGAGAGTTCTGCCTGGATTTCATGAATAAATTTGGCTTCGGTACAGAGGGAGGAACCCATGATAGAGAGGTGGTCCGAATATCAAGGAATATCGGACGGTGGGTCGACTAAGGGGTGGGAGTCACAGGAATGTGACAGCCACGAAGGGGTGCATGCACGGAGGAAAATCCACACGCCGAGGGGGGCTTACATGCCGAGGGGGGGCTTACCCGAAGAAGAATGGGGGCGTGGGATCCCGGGAACGTCCGTCGACCGATAAGAAGAGTGGGGGGACACACACGAGAGGCCAAAAGGCGGGGGTCGCCTGGGAGGGAGACTAAGAAGTCACCCTGAGAGATGCATGCATGAAATTCTGAACGCGTCTGCGCAAGGGAAACTCACCCTTCACGGAAAGAAAAGGGAGACGCGGAGAATTCCCGGGAACGACCGGCGACGAGGGAGAAGAGCAGGAAAACCACGTTTGGGCGCCAGATGTGGCTCCCCAGAGGGGACCCCTATTTCGGGGGCCCTATCCTACACTAGCCAGCAGTGAGGAAACCTGTGGAGAGCCACACAACGTGATAGGGTTCGTGCTCTTCTGAGTACCTGTGGAGGCAAAAGTTAGTAATGACTCATGAAATCAAGAGAGAAATCAAGAGTAACTTTATTTCAGGCAGGATGTGATTATATACTTTTTAGCGATGGGGAAGCGGGGGTAGGGCAAGGCATGGCTATCACCAATCATATTTCGCCAGATTAGTCTTTTGCTCACAGCCCTCAGTAGAGCCGGGTGAAGTTAGTGGGGCTGAGTGAAAAAACCACAAATCACGGATGTCACATACACATTTTCAGATGACAGTTACAGATTACCAGAGACCAACAGTTAAATTCTTAAGTAACATGTTGTTCTTTATGCTACTGATGTAAAAGGTTTTGTTACTGGTACTCATAAACCTGTATGACACTATTTCCTTTTTCATGGCCATGATTTCTTGATCACAGTGAGAACTGGCAAGAACTGTTTGTCCCTGACATATTTTTTTAGAGCTGCGTATATCCTGTTGGCCTGTCCTTTGCAGACTTTCTGGTTTCGGTTCCCATTCTTCACAATCAGGCAGGCATGAAGGCAAGCAGGCAATGCATAGCAACACTGGGGGAGTTCTACTCTCCCGGCTCCTCACACAAAGCAAGTGCTCTATTCACTGTATTATTTCTCCAGACCCCAATTCTTTTAGGGTGGGTCACAGTTGGTGATGCTCTGGAGTTACTCTTGGCTCTGCACTCAGAAATTATTCCTAGTGGTACTTGGGGGATCATATGGATGCCAGTGATTGAAACCTTGTGAGGTGTATGCAAAGCCATTTTCCTAATTCCTTCAAGAAGAAAAGGTCACAATTCAGGCTTTCTAAAGCATAGAGCTGAATGAAGTCAATTCTAGGGGATTCTGAACCTAAGAAAGCTCAAAGTTTTCTTAAAAAAACAAAACAAAACAAAACAAAACAAAAACCTGGATCAGAGTGAAAGTACAGCAGTATGGATTTGCCCTGTACAAGCCGACCTGGGTTCAGTTCCCAGCATCCCATATGGTCCCCATACCCTAAGGCCATCGGGTGTGGCCTAAAAAATAAATAAAAATAAAATAAAAACAAATTAGAGGGATCATAGAGAGAAACTAAACTAACTAAAATGGCTTGGGGGGTTCATAGAAATAGTGCAATGGTTGAGGTACAATGGTTGAGGCACTTTCCTGGAATGCACCGACACTAGATTCATCCCTGATAGTGTGTGGTCCCCCAAGCGACCCTTGGGGACCACAGGAGCGACCCTTGAGCACAAAGCCCCAAAGCACTTAGAACTATGGCTCTTAAAGCAAAACCTGAAACCAAACACTTTTAGGGCCCTGGGAATGACATGGTGGCTTAAAGTATTTACCTTTCACTCACGAGGTCGTGATTTCACCTCTGGACCGTGCTTGAATGCACAGAGCAAGGGTCCAAAACATTGCGCAAACTTCCAGGCCCCACCCACCCCATGCATGATGTGATGTGCGAGTGTGCAAACACCCAAGCCAGGCATCAGGCCTGACCCCTGCTCCCCCACGCTTCCCACGAGTTACCCACACTTCAACCCACTTGCCTCCCTTCGTCCCGGCTCAGCCCAACCAAAGGTCGTGCTCCCAGTAGGTGACGCTGTTTCCCAGGAACGCGGCTGCACAGGGGGAACCCCTTTGCTTGCTCCATAGCTGGGCTGGAGGCACAGAGGAACACCAAAAGACCCTGGGCCTCCACCCCAGATGGATAATGCAAACTGGGCAGGCGAGCTAAGTCCACTTCCCTCAAGCCTCCTCCCTCAACTTTACTCAATCGTTGAAAGTGGCCCGGCCTCGCCTAGTAGACTGATGGGGACAACTGTGGAACATAGCTGGACCCCATCCCCAGCAGCCTCTAGCACACACATAAATGCCAAATATTAATGATGGCTGATCTGAAAGCTTCCTGTGTTTGTCCATGCTCGGACCCCATTTAAGATGAACTGAGGGAGCTGGTATTGGTATCCCCTATTTCACAAATCAGAAGCCAGCAGCTGGGTACTGGGGTTACACAGCTAGAGACGGCTGGAATGGGATTAAGGTAGAGTTAGCCTCCAAGAGATGGGTGGCATCAACTGACAAAGCCTTGACTTCCCAGAGATTCCAGTCGGTAGAGTTCCTCGAGCATGGTCTGTCCCAGACAACTTTTTAGCTCTTTGTTCACTCCCCTTCTCGTTTCCTGAGCTCCTGGTTTGCTCTGGTTGGACAGAGAAGAAAGCAGACTGGGGCCCGGAGAGATAGCACAGCGGCGTTTGCCTTGCAAGCAGCCGATCCAGGACTAAAGGTGGTTGGTTCGAATCCCGGTGTCCCATATGGTCCCCCGTGCCTGCCAGAAGCTATTTCTGAGCAGGCAGCTAGGAGTAACCCCTGAGCACTGCCGGGTGTGGCCCAAACCCCCCCCCAAAAAAAAGCAGACTGGAAGATGGGGAAACTACCCAAAAGCCCAGCTACTGATGAATGGAACAAGAAGTTGCGTTGTATGCAAATAATGAAATATTAGGCTGTTCTAACCAGGGGCTGGGGCGATGGCACAGCAGTAGGGTATTTGCCTTGTACATGGCTGACCCAGGTCGACCGAAGTTCGAGCCCTGGCGTCCCATATGGTCCCCCAAGCCAGGAGCAATTTCTGAACGTATATCCAGGAGTAACCCCTGAGCATCACTGGCTCTGGCCCAAAAATACAAACAAAAAAGAAATAACTAAAGGAACAGAGAGATAGTATAATAGGTAGGGTGCTTGCCTTGCACACAACTAAACAGGGATCAATCCCCAGCACCCCTAGGAGTGATCCCTGAGTACAGAGCTAGGAAAATATTCTGAGCATTGCCAGGTAGAGCCAAAAAAACAACAAAAACCAAAGAAGGAAATAATCAAGCAATTTGCAGAGGATATCATGATGAATGAAATCAGTCAGAAGGGAAGGGAAACAGATTATGTGGGTGTTAGAGATACACAGCAAGGAGCCAGTGATAGCATAGTAGTAGGACTTTTGCCTTGTACACGGCCAACCCCGGACAGACCAGGATTTGATTCCCAGCATCCCATCTGGTCCCCTGAGCCTGCCAGGAGTGATTTCTGAGTGCAGAGCCAGGAGTAACCTTGGAATGCTGCGGGTTGTGGCCCCAAAACGAGAGAGAGAGAGAGAGAGAGAGAGAGAGAGCAACAAATAGCCAAAGGCAATTCAACAGCAAAACTGAGCCACACAATTGAGTTGGGGGGGGGGAAGAGTGGGATACTGGGGTCCTTGGGGAAGGGAGGTGAATACATTGGTGAAGGTTATGATAGAATGATGCTCCTGAGAAATTAACATTCACAGTATTGTAAACCACAGAACTTCAGCCCACTAAAATATTATTTTGTTTTTTGTTTTTAGGTCACATCAGGGGTTACTCCTGACTCTGCACTCAGAATTCGCTCCTGGCAGGTTCAGGGGCTCATATGGGCATTTGCCTTGCTTGCAGCCAATCCAGAATGAACGGTGCTTCGAATCCCGGCATCACATATTGCCACAGACCACTCCGTCGTTGGAGGGCAGCACTTGGGTTCTCCTCAGAAGACAGGTGGGCAAGGGGTTGGCATAACAAAAGACTCGAAGTCTTGGGTGCTGGAAAGTGGCTAAGAGCTTTGGCTTGAGCCTCCGCTACAGAGCAACTGCATTTATTTCTCTAGGTTATTTATACATCTAACAGCAGGATATTGGCAAAAAATCAAAATACATCAATTTACAGGTTCCTCATTCCAACATATATTTAACACATATTAGCAATTTTCTAGGTATGCTGACCTTATCAAGAGTCAGATCAAATTTTACTATTTTTAAACAATGGCACTCTGGTGATTGTCTATATTTACTATATGACCTCAAACTAATAGTTAATGTGGTTAATCTTTGCTTGATTTTAGAAACCTGCCCAGCCTGAACTGTGAGCAGGACTTTTATTATATTTAATATGTTATAAATTCACCATGTTAAATCTATGTCTGGGGGTCCAGGTTTAGGTCTCCAATCATGTACTGCTTTCCACAGCCTTCTTTATTTGCTTTTTTTGTAAATCCTTTTATTCCTGTGTAAGATGAAATTAAAGAGCCATTGTTCTTAATAGTATTTCTAAAAAGGGCAATTTATAATAAGACACTCTTTTTCCTTCATGCACCACTCCTCTGTTACCAGCCTCATCATACACTCCTGTATAAGGTGAGGGAACAGGTGTAGTTAATCCTATGCTAAGTGGGCCATAGTCTAGTCCTATCTATAGGTGGTTCCCATCTTTTGCCCTGTATTAGATATAATCATTATGTGCCTTGCTTTTTCTTAGGAACATAAGAAATCCTGTTTCCTTTACCTGATCTATATCTACCTTATTATAGGGACACTCATATAAATTTGTCACAGTCCTATAAGTGTCTCCAGCTATCAGGTTTTATGCTATGAGCTTTTCCCTAGATTCTTCTATCAGAAACTTTCCTAATTATAACTGATTCAAAGTTATGGCTAAATGATTCTTACTATTATTATTCTTTTTTTTTGGGGGGGGGCCACACCCGGTGACGCTCAGGGGTTCCTCCTGGCTATGAGCTCAGAAGTCGCTCCTGGCTTGGGGGACCATATGGGACACCGGGGCATCGAACCGCGGTCCGTCCTAGGCTAGCGCAGGCAAGACAGGCACCTTACCTCTAGCACCACCGCCCAGCCCCACTATTATTATTCTTAAGAATATCAGTGATAGCTTTTAAACACAGAATATTAGTGATAACTTTTAAGCAAAATTCCTTGATTTTCTGCTAAAGATTTCTTTTCTTTTTTTTTTAAGCCAGTCAAATTGAGGAGTGGGAGGGAGGGGTTATATACCAACTTTTGTGATACTAACATTAATAAGTTCTGATAAACCACTGCCACCGGACTAGCCTAAAGACTTTTTTTCTAAAAAATTATTCTCGATGGGGCCGGAGAGATAGCACAGTGGTGTTTGCCTTGCAAACAGCCGATCCAGGACCTAAGGTGGTTGGTTTGAATCCCGGCATCCCATATGGTCCCCCGTGCCTGCCAGGAGCTATTTCTGAGCAGATAGCCAGGAGTAACTCCTGAGCACCACCGGGTGTGGCCCAAAAACAAAACAAAACAAAAAAATCATTCTTGGAAGTCTCTGTGTGATTCGTAAAATCATTAACATGTTCTCAAATAATTGTATTGTGGGTTTTCTTTTCTTTTCTTTTTTTTCTAAATGGGGAAATCGCAGGGGTCAGCACACCCGGAGTGCAATTAGTGAGCCTCGCCCTGGGGAAACCACCTTCGTGATCATGGTATCTCCCCTGCCAGGTAAGTATATATTGTGGGTTTTCTATAGAACCCAGTGTGCCTGGGTTACTAGAGCATAAAGTAAGAAAAACAATCATCATTGTTCCCAGAAGCAGTACATGACGTGGGGAATATTTTCTTTTGCTCTGGGACCACCTGCGACTGCTCCAGGAGACTAACTTCTGTGAAGCTTTTGCCGAAGGTCAGAGAACATGGCTTTCCCCATGTCACAGACTCCACTGGAGCTGCTGTGACACCATATGGTCCTCCGTGCCTGCCAGGAGCAACTTCAGAGCCAGGAGAAACCCCTGAGCGCAGCTGGGTGTGACCCAAACATCAAAATAACAACAACAACAACAACAATAAAAGAAGGCTGAAGGCCACTGAAGCTGTAAGAACCATGGCTTCCAAGTGTAGTCTTGAATTTTGGGAGGAGTCATGCCCAGTGGTACTCAGGGCTTACTTCTGGCTCTAGATCAGTTTTCACGAACTTGGGGGCTATATATGGTACTGAAAATTGATCCTGGGTTGACTAAATGCAAAGCAAGTACCTTACCTGCTGTACTATTGTTCTGATTTCTCAGAATTGAGTTTGACTTTCAGGTGTCCCACATGTGTTAGCAGCTCTGCTGTCTCAGTGCTGCACCAAAAAGGGCTGTGATTCCTGGTGCACAATTAAAAAGATGTGCAAATGCCAAATCTTTTAACATTCACAGTACTGTAAACATTAGAACTTCAGCCCACTAAAATTTTTGTGCTAAAAAATAGATGTAATGTTAAAAGATTTGAGCCCTGGACAACACTGTGAGCACCAGTGACCTGACAAGACCACAACCACAGCTTGTGGCTTCCACTAACATTTAGAGCCTTTGTGAACACCACAATTTGAAGTGTGAATTCTGGTGAGCACCACAGCGGGCTGTGTGTGGCCCTTATCACTTTAACAATGGTCACAATGATGGGGTGGGGAGGTTTTTTCTTTTTATATTGCTTTAGTAAACACCTTGGTTTCAAAGTTGTCCACAATACAATTATTTCTGACATTCAATGTTCCAATACCAGTTCCCATCACCAGTGTAACATTCCCACTACCATTGTGCCCCATATCCCATCACCACCATCCCCAGCCTCTCCCTTGGCAGGCAAAAAAAAAAAAAATCCTATATTGATTGTGATAAAATTTTTGTTTGTTTGTTTGTTTTATTGGGTCACACCCGGTAGTGCTCAGAGGTTACTCCTGGTTCTGCACTCAGAAATTGTTCCTGGGGCTGGAGAGATAGCATGGAGGTAGGGCATTTGCCTTGCATGCAGAAGGATGGTGGTTCGAATCCCGGCATCCCATATGGTCCCCCAAGCCAGCCAGGAGCAATTTATGTAGAGCCAGGAGTAAATCCTGAGTGCTTCCAGGTGTGACCCAAAAAATCAAAACAACAACGACAACAACAACAATAATAATAAAGAAAGAATTAAAAATGAGAGAGAAATCGCTCCTGGCAGGCTCGGGGAACCATATGGGATATGGTTCCTAGGTTGGCTGCATGCAAGGCAAACACCCTACTACTGTGCTCTCTCTCTGGCCCTGCTTGTTATGTTAATGGAATTATAAATAAAAACTTCAGTAAAAGAAAATTTGTGGAAATTGTTATATCTTATAATGTGATCATATTAAGGCATCATCAGAATGTTCACTGATTTTATTTGGGGCCGGAGAGATAGCATGGAGGTAAGGCATTTACCTTTCATGCAGAAGGTCATCAGTTCAAATCCCGGCATCCCATATGGTCCCCTGTGCCTGCCAGGAGCAATTTCTGAGCATGGAGCCAGGAATAACCCCTGAGCACTGCCGGGTGTGAACAAAAAAAAAAAAAAAAAAGAATGTTCACTGAGCTGTTTGCTAGTTGAACATTCTAGGTTGTTTTGTTTGTTGACCTTAGGTGGTTTCTATGCTACTTTCCCATCTAATTTGGTGCATTCCTACTGGGGTGTCAGTCATATTGAGAAATTCGGATAGTTGGCCATGATCTAGCAACTCCAGGATCTGTGGAACTGTGCCAATGAGTATGGATGGCAGTAGCTGAGGGGTGTGGATGTGGCTGCCAGGGCTTCAACAGGATGATGACTTGCCCTGCCCTGCTCCTGAGGATTCCTGAGCTTTCAGCTGCAACCAGCGTTCCTGTGAATTTCTGCAGCTTGGTTTGCTTCCTTTCAGAAAACAGTGTGGGTCTACGGGACTGGATTGATGAGTGTCTACATGGTGGAGGCTCTGGGGTGTTGGGAGAGAATTTCTTAGAGAAAGAATGGAGCTATGAATCATTGGGTAAGACATTTGCCTCATACACAGCTGATCCAGGTCCCATCTCAGATGGTTCCTGAGCCTACCAATAGTGATCCCTAAGTGCAGAGGCAGGATTAAACTCTGAGCACCACAGGTGTGCACTTCACAAAAAAGAGAGAAAGAGGGAAAGAAAACAGGCTGTGGGCAGGAAACAGTGTTCAGGGGCTACTCTCAATCCAGTGCTGAGGTGGCCTCACACTGGTTGAATGCATTGCCCCATCCCAGGGAGTTCTTTATTATCATTACTTTCACCACCACCACCACCACTACTACTACTACTGCTACTGCTACTGCTACTGCTATTATTTGCCACAAGGGCAGTATTCAGTGTTTCATACCCTGTGGGTGTACCTATTTAAGACCCTAGACCCACCCATTTCGGGGAGGGGTCTTGGAAACCGGATAGTAGGTGTAACTTTACCTGCTAGACCCTCCCACACCTGGGAGGGGTCTGGGAAATGTTATATAAGGCTTGGACCAAGGGAATTCGGCCCTTTTGGCTTTTTGCGCTTTTGGCTTTTTGCCCGTTCTGCGCTGCTGGGCGCTCTGGCTTTTGGGTTTCTGTGTTCTGGTCTTTGACCAGCATGGAGCCCAAAGGGAAGATGGCTGAAAGGAGTTTAGATGCAGGGCCAAGAATAACTAGTGCTTAAAAGGTTATGAGATAGGCCACACACATGTGGTGAATAGGGCATGAATAAAGTTAATGCTTCCTGAAGCCTGCCTGTGAGTGAGTCTTGATTACGCCGATCACCTGGGCCTGGAACTCGCCAGCTGGATGGGGGATGAAGCCACGTGGCTGGGGCCTAAGCACAAAGGCCTCCATCCATCGCCATCCAGCCCCATCGTTAATTATTTCATGCAACAATACCCCACTTTTTTTTTGTTTGTTTTTGGGCCATACCTGGTGATGCTCAGGGGTTACTCCTGGCTATGCGCTCAGAAATAGCTTCTGGCTTTGGGGACTACATGGGACGCCGGGGGATCGAACCATGGTCCATCTTAGGTTAGCCCCATGCAAGGCAAATGCCCTACCTTTGCGCCATCGCTTTGGCCCCTGCTCTTTCCTTCTTAGGAGCAGAAGCCTTGTGTGTTGGGATTCTGAGCTTGAGTGTTGAAATTCCTGAACCCATTTTTGCCCCCTTTCTTTTTTTTTTTTTCTTTTTTGGATTTTGGGCCACACCCGGCAGTGCTCAGGGGTTACTCCTGGTTGTCTGCTCAGAAATAGCTCCTGGCAGGCACGGGAGACCATATGGGACACCGGGATTCGAACCAACCACCTTTGGTCCTGGATCGGCTGCTTGCAAGACAAACACCGCTGTGCTATCTCTCCGGGCCCGCCCCCTTTCATTGTGTGGATTATTTCCTGCTTTGACGTTTGCTTCCAGGCCCACATCACAGGGGACCATACTGGATGCTGGGGATCAAACCTGGGTCAACTCCATGCAAGGCAAAAGCCCTACCATGGTACTATCACTCTGGCTCCAGAGGCTTAAGTTTGATCCCAAACACAAAATGGTCCCCTGAGCACCACAGGAAATGACCCTGGAGCACAGAACTGGGAGTTGCCCAAGCAGATTTAGGTGTGGCCTCCAAATAAAATAATTACACACTGCATATAATTCACAAGGTTTTCCATTTTTTTTAATAGTTGGGTTCAAAAGAAATATAAAAGGCAACAAAGTCACAAGGCAGAGAGAGGGGCTGAAGCCTGCAAGCAGCCCATGGCAGGGGATGTGGGGGACCCCTGAGACAAGAGCAGGAGGTTAGTAGTAAGACACTCCTGAAGAGCAGAGAGAGAGCTGACGTAAGTGCTGAGCTCAGACATCTCCTCCGCTCCTGGGCATGGAGACAGAGGGCACCACCCCCCAGGAAACAGAAAAGTCTGTTTCTGTCCAAGGAAATAGCACAAAGTCATGGTGCGCAGACTTTGCACATGGGGGCCTGAGGTTTGATCCCCAAGACTGCCAGGAGTCATGTCCCACGAGGGACACATCAAGGGAGATGTGAATCACCCAGCTCACAAAGGACACTGAAGGCCTGGCCTCAGATCAAATTTCTAGTGTAAGAACCGCCCCCAAGAAGCACATGAATAAAATTGTCCAGAGACCCATGGGACCTGTGAGACATGGGGTGGCAGCCCAAGACCACAGGCCCCATAGGTGTGAGTGGGACTAGGGCACCTGTGAGCCTCAGGGCAGAAGAAACCTAATCCAAAAACCTTTCCCACTGTCCTCTGCATGCCTCCTCCCTACCCTGCTACAGCAGTGTCTGGGCTGGGGAGGTCTCAGAGAAGTTTTGGATACTCTTTTTTTTTTCCTCCCGTTTGGTTCTTGGGCCATATCCAGAGCTGTTCAGGAGTCACTCTCGAAGGAACTCAAGAGACCCTTTGCCAGCGAGGGTTGAACATAGGCCTCCAGCATGCAAGCCATGTGCTCAGCATATTGCCCATCTCCCTGGCTGGGAAGGTTCCATGAGGAAAAACACGTTCTGCGAGGAGGGGAAGGTTTTGTAAGGAGAGAAAATCCCATGAGGAGAGAAGTTTCCGTGAGGAGAAAAGGTTCTTCTAATAAAGGGAAGATTCTGTAAGGAAGGGAAGTGTTTTCTCTGTGCTCAGTCTCTTCAGTGCTGTAGTGAACCTTCAGGGCTGCTGGAAGATCAAAGGAGATATCTCTGAGCCACAGAATAATATCCTAATAATGCCTGTATAGAACCCAGTCCTGGGGCAAATTGGCATTTAAGGTCCAAAATTCAAGGAAGAAAGTTACTTATAGGGTTGAGTGATAGTATAGCGGGTAAGAAGCTTGCCTTGCACACAGCCAACCTGGGTTTGATCACTTATGGTCCCCTGAGCTCACAGGAGTGATTCCTGAGTACAGAGCCAAGAGTAAATCCTGAGCACCACTGAGTTGGCCCCAAAACAAATAAACATAAAGTTGCCTCAAACAGAAACAGGTGAGGCTCCTCTGGGGACTCATGGGTTCAATCTATAGCACAGATATTACAGAAAGAATCATGTTCTTTGGGGCAGGAGACATAGCATGGAGGTAAGGCGTTTGCCTTACATGCAGAAGAACGGTGGTTCGAATCCCGGCATCCCATATGGTCCCCTGAGCCTGCCAGGAGCGATTTCTGAGCATAGAGCCAGGAGTAACCCCTGAGCACTGTCGAGTGTGACCCAAAAACCAAAAAACAAAAAGAATCATGTTCTTTGACAAGGGCCTGAGACAGTGCATCTGGTAGGGTGCTTGCCATACAGCTGGCCCACCCAACTGACTCATCCCTTAGCACAGAGCCAGAGTAAGCACTACTAAGCATAATTACCACCACCACCACCCCCAAAAAAAGAAGGAATAGGATGTCATGAAAAAAGAATACGCACTTTAAGAACATTACTAGATAGGCCTTCCCACCTACACAAAATGAGCCCTGAGCACTGCTGAATTCTAAATGTTGAATGTAGAGACTAAAATGGACTGGTCAGACTAATAGAGGGTAGGGATAGAATTGAGGGTTTCACACTGAGCCGCAGCTCTGACCCCACTGAAACTTCTTTTTTGATGTTTGTTTGCTTGGTTGTTTGTTGTTTTCCAAGGAATAAGTTGGGGTTTGTCCATGCCCAAAGGTGCTCAGAGGCTATGGTTATTCTTGGTAGACCATGCTGCACAAGCCCTCTGAGCCATTTCCCCAGCCCCACTGAAATGTCTTAGGCAGACAAAGAGGTACAAGGGCTGAGTTTCAAAGGCCTCTTGAAGGCCAAGGACTAGAAGCCCAGGCAGCAAGATCAGCTATTGACTGGACTGCAGCAATAGTATAGGAGGTAGGGAATTTACCTTGTATGTGGCCTCCTTGGGCTTAATCCCAGGCACCCTCTATGGTATCCCTAGCCAGCCAGATGTATTCCTGAGAGCAGAGCCAAGAGTAATCACTGAGCCTTGACAGGGATAGCTCTCCCCCTAAATAAGACTACTGAGGCAGAAATTTGGGGGTGGCGGCTCTCACCATCCTGGTTTCAGGCCTGGTGGCTTAGCAAGTCTCCATCCTGGCTTCTCCAGACAAATAGGCGTGGCATGGTGTGTCAGGTGGGGGCCAGGGCCTCAGTTACAACTGGTTATCTGGTGTCCTACCAGCCCTCTGAGGTGTCAGAGCTAAATACCACTCAGTAGAAACTTTGGTTTCTAGCTACAAAACCAACCTATGGCTGGGGATGGGGCCAAGCAGTAAAGCATTTACTTGGTATGAGTGAGGCCCTGGGTTCAATCTCTCTCTGGCACACACATAGAATTAAAAATTAAAAGCATTGAAATTTCTGAGCACAGAGCCAGGAGTAACCCCTGAGCACTGCCAGTGTGGCCCAGAAACCAAAACAATATAGCAGTTCCAGTAAAAGCCAGCTATGCCTGCCATTCAGGGTCCACTCCACCTCATCAGGCACCCCGTGCCCCACTGATGGGTAAAAAGACTGAATAAACAACTAAGAGAAAGGGGCGTTTGCAAAAATCTTACTGGACAGGATACTGCTCTTTCTTTCTTGAATCTGAGGGAATAGAACACCCCATCTTCACATTCATTCCCCTACCACACTAGGAGAATTCCTCCTCTGATAAGAGAGCCCAAAGGGTTTATAGGTTTCCATGCACACAAACACAAATGCATAAACACACACACATACACAGTTATACACATTCTTTTTTTGTTTTGTTTTGTTTTTGGGGGCCACACTGTTTGGTGCTCAGGGGTTACTCCTGGCTAAGCGCTCAGAAATCGCCCCTGGCTTGGTGGGACGATATGGGATGCCAGGGGATTGAACCGCGGTCTGTTCCTTGGCTAGCGCTTGCAAGGCAGACACCTTACCTCTAGCGCCACCTCACCGGTCCCCACATTCTTTTTTTTTTTTTTTTTTTTTTTTTTTTTGGTTTTTGGGCCACACCCGGCAGTGCTCAGGGGTTACTCCTGGCTGTCTGCTCAGAAATAGCTCCTGGCAGGCTCAGGGGACCATATGGGACACCGGGATTCGAACCAACCACCTTTGGTCCTGGATCGGCTGCTTGCAAGGCAAACACCGCTGTGCTATCTCTCCGGGCCCCACATTCTTTTTTTTATTGGTTGTCTTTTCGTTTGGGGCAGAGCTCAGGGGTTACTCCTGGCTCTGCTCTCAGAAATCGCTCCTGGCAGGCTATGGGGACCATATGGGATACTGGGAACTGAACTCATGTCTGTCCCAGGTTGGCCAGATGTAAGGCAAACGCTTACCACTGTGCCGTTGTTCTGGCCTCATGTGGTTACACATATTCTGAGCAACCTTACTCCAGAGATTGCAGAGTCTAACTGGGGTCACAGATTTCAGCATCAGGTGTAGATCTCTGGGGCATGAGGAAGTTCAGTTACATAGAAGCAACTGTGATTGGGGAAGTCTTGGAACCCTGTAGATTTTGGTAACCCTTCTCCCTCCCTGAATATTCCATTTCATTACTGCTTCTTAGCCATCTCCCTCCTGCCCTCCCCCTTTTTCGAATCCACTTACCAGATTACCCGAAGGGTTCACCTAGTACTCCAGGTGCCCGTGTGGCCTCCCCCTGACCAGGCTGGTCCAGGCTCATCGGAATTATCCATGTTCTCATAAGAGTCAGCATCTGGGTGGGAGCAGGAAGGGGGAGACATGGCAGCTTGCAGCAGGCTGTGGGCCTCAGCTTTGGAGCAAACAGGGGCCAGAGGAGAAACACCCACCTTCCTCACGATTGGGACCAGGCTGGCCCCAGGGGGAGCGAAGTTGGGGGGCTGCATACAGGATCCCTCTCATATCCTCATAGGACTGGGACCCTGCTTGGACAGGGATGGGGAGCAGAAGGCCAGGAGCTTGGGGCAGAATAGAACAGCTGGAACAGGGGGCTTCTGTCATACTTAGAAGGGGTGAGGATGATCAGGGTCCTTGTGAATGATGGGGCTGGGGTTAGGTATGGGTTAGACTATGATCAAGGTCAGAGAAATGGTCATGAACAAAACAGGGCAGGGGAGGAGAGATAGTACAGCAGGTAAAGCAAATGCCTTGTATAGGGCCAACCTAGGTCCAATCTTGGCATTCCATGTAGTCCCCTGAGTACCACCAGGAGTGACTCCTGAGCTCAGGAGAAACCCCTGAGCACTGAGTTCCTGGTGTGGCCCAAACACAAAACAAAACAAGAACAAAAAAACTGGAAAAAGGGACTAAGCCAAAGAAAAAACAAAAAAAGGGGCCGGAGAGATAGCATGGAGGTAAGGCATTTGCCTTGCGTCTAGAAGGACAGTGGTTCAAATCCCAGCATCCCATATAGTCCCCAATGCCTGTCAGGGGCAATTTTTGAGTGTAGAGCCAGGAGTGACCCCTGCGCACTGCCAGGTGTAACCGAAAAATAAAATAAAATAAAAGAAAGGAAGGAAGGAAGGAAGGAAGGAAGGAAGGAAGGAAGGAAAGAAAGAAAGAAAGAAAGAAAGAAAGAAAGAAAGAAAGAAAGAAAGAAAGAAAGAAAGAAAGAAAGAAAGAAAGAAAGAAAGAAAGAAAGAAAGAAAGAGAAAAGAAAAAAAGAAAGAAAACGGCAAAACTGGGGGCTGGAAGACAACTCAATGAGATTGACTATTTGTTGGCCATGCACAAAGCCCCAAGTTTGATCCCCAGCATTCATGGCCACCCGAACAACACAGGAATGGCCATGCTGGTCACCAGAACTGCCAGGTCAAAGCACTGGGTGTTTTGGTTTTTTGTTTGTTTGTTTCTGAGTCACACCTGGCTGCGCTCAGGGATTACTCCTGGCTTTGTGCTCAGAAATCGCTCCTGGCAGACTCAGGGGACCATATGGGATGCTGGGAATTGAGTCAGGGTCTGTCCCAAATTGGCTGCATGCAAGGCAAACGCCCTACTGCAGTGCTATTTCTCTGGCTCCCCAGTTTAAAAAAAAACAAACACAAAAGTTTGAGAGAAGGGCTGGAGCAATAGCATAGCAGGTAAGGAATTTGCTTTGCACACAAGCTGACCCAGGTTCAATCCCTGGCATCCTATATGGTCCCTTGAACACTACCTGGAGTGATTCCTGGACACTGCCAAATGTGTCCCCCCAAAAAAAATAATGTAGAATTGGAATATAGAATTAAAGGAGGGTCCAGGGAGATAGACAAAGGGGTACAACAAGGGTCTTTCATGTGCAAGGTCTAGAGTTCAACCCTAGCACCACATGCTCACCCCCAACACCACTTATTGCAGTTTGAATATTTTTGGTTGCTTTTGGCTTACAATCTACCAATGCTCAGGGATTACTCCTGGCTCTGCACTTAGAAACCACTCCTGATGGTGGTCAGGGGACTGTACGAGAGGCTAAGTATCGAACCGGGTCAGCTATATGCAGGCAAAAGCCCTACCCACTGTACCTACTGTTCCACCGCATTCATCTCCCATATGGTTTGGTAATCCCAGAGCATCTCGTTGGGGAGATAAACAACATAAAAACAAGAACTATAAGGAGTTAAAGTGATTATCATAAAGGAGTTGTATAGGGCTGAGGTCTGCAAGGCAGCCAGGATGAGTGGAGTTAATTAAGTCAGCAGGAACTGGAGCTACAAGTACAGTGAGTAGGGCACTTGCCTTGCACGTAACTGACCAGGGTTCTAATACCTGGTACCACATATGATCCCCCAATCCCAACCAGGGGTGATCCCTGAGCACAAAGCCAGGAGTGAGTCCTGAGTCAATATTGTCAGGTGTGGTCCAAAAATCAAATAAAGAAATTAGAGCAGAAAGCTTGCCACAGTGCGGGGCTACTGGGAATGGGGACTGGAGCTGGAATAGAGGTTAATAATGTTAGGATTTAAAAAAAAAAAAAAAGTAATGTTAGGAGACAAGTCTAAGGTTAGGATTGGAGCCAGAATCAAAGTCAAGACCTGGTAGCACTGATGCTACCAGGAGAGCCCAGTTTGGGCATGTTGAGCAGGTGTCTGGTATTTCTTACCAAGGGAGGTTGCCTCCCGGCTGGCATCCCAGCCTGGCCCAGGGGGGCTCAGGAAGTCTAGGGAAAAAAGAAAAAAAAAAAGAGGTAAATCACTATTCCTCCTGGCTCCCAGGGTCCACCCTGTCTCTCTGCCCACAGAGGGTTATTGGTCACACACACACACACCCATAGTCCTGGCCACCGGCTGGCTCAGCGATTCATCCTCATTCTCATAAGAATCAGCTGCTGCAAGGAAAGAAGCGTTTGGGGCACGGTTCCTGCAGCCCCGCAGGTCAGTCTGTCCCTGGGGGGCCCCCACCAGGAACCCAATTACCATTGGAGAAGGAGTCTTCATACTCAGGCTCCTGCGCCTCATCCTCGGGGTGCTCGTAGCCACTGCCATCTGGTGGAGAAGGAGGTGGCAGCGAGGAAGGCTCGACAGAGGGAGGCGCGCTCCAGAGGAAGGGGGAGCACACTTACCCCGGGACAGCTGGTCTGGCCCAAGGTTCGAGTCGTTTTCATAGAACTCGGACCCCTCCTCGCTGTCCGGCTCCTCATAGGCCTCCCCTTCCTCATCTGGGCCTAGAATTTGGGGGCCAGGGGGATGACAACAGAGTTAGGAACCCCTCCTCTACTTTTCCCTCCACAGACAGCTCCAGCACCCCGTGGGGTGGGAGGAAAGACCGGCCCCCAAGTCACCCGCCGCTGGCGGGCTCCGCGACCCCGCGCCGCCGGCCTCCTGGACATAGTGCGGTACGGCGACTCCCAGGCCTGCAGCCCACCGAAGAGCGCGTCCTGGAGAGAGGAGCAGAGCAGGGGCGGGAAAGAAGAGAGGGGAGAGGAGGTGTGGGTCGGCTCCGCGCTGCCGGACAGGACACTCGCGGCCTAGACAAGCACGGAGCCCAGGAAGCGGAGCCCAAGTCTAACTAGGGACGCACTCGGGGTCACCCATGGTCTGCAGGGAGCTGGAGGGTCCGGTCCCGCTCGTGGGGGCGTGACTACGGGAGTGGGCGTGGCTACTCATATGGGGCGGGGCTTATTATGAATGAAGCCCTTGGGATTGGCGAGATAAGGGAGGTGGGTGGGGCTTGGCGGTGCTTCCTACCCGTGGCGGAAGAGGGCGTGGAAAGGGACAGCACGTTCCCGTACTGGTTCTGGGCCCCGTTTCCCGTCGGAGGCGTCACTTTGAAGAACCTGGCCGAGAAAGGAAAGTAGACTGTGAGGCGAGGAGATCAAGGGAACCAACAAATAGATACGCAAGCTCCCGACTACGCTCTGAAGTTCAAATGTGGCCCGCGTTAAAATGGGACCCAAGATGTAGTTCAGTGGAGGATATAATAAAGGCCTGGTTTGTAGATGCAGGGCTCTGGTTTTAGTTCTCTGCACCACCCACCCAACCCAGTGTGTTCTCTCTTATCCTCAGTCGAGATTGGAATTGCTGCAAGAAAGTCTTTATAGAGGAGGTGACTTTGAAGCTGCACTTTGAATGTTGGTAACTCACGGAGCTGGGGAAAAGACCCTGAGCAGAGGAAGCATCAAGTGCAAAGTACCAAACGCAAACACTGGAATGGGGGACTAGAGGACTGGAGCACCACACATCGTTATTACCTTCTGGCGGGATCCGTCATTCGCTTTCTTTTCCTCCTCAGGATCAGAGCTGGTGGGATTAAAGAGAGCACTCAGAGGAGCCATTGCTTGGCAAGGGGAAGATTTGGGGTCTCTGGGATCACTTAATCAGTGGAGGACATGGAAGCTCGAATTCCAAGGAACTCGGGAAGTTGGGGAGGTAGAGGAAAGTGGGAAACAGGGTTGTGAAGCCTGTGGGAAGCAGGGGAGAAGGAAAGGTATATGCATAGCCCTGTAAATGTGGGCTCTCCTGGGGAAGATGGGTGGGATTTAGGCAGAACAACTGGTGGCTATTTGACTCACCTTTGCGAAGATGAAGAAAGCTCACCAGGGAACCCAAGCAGAAGATCAAATAAATCAAAGTCACCGCAGGGACTTTCCAGCCTCCTGTCTTCAGCAGCCAGTGCCACACTGCTAGAGGGACAAAGACCCACCTAACTTCCTAACCTCAAAACCTCTAAGGACCATAAATTGGGGTTAGGGAGAAGGGAATCAACGTGCAGATACCTTGAAGTCTCAAGAGTGTCTGCTCCCTCCCCTGAAGACAGGGAATATGCCACCATGCCTGACCCTGGGCCTGGAGCAGGACAAAAGTCAGGAGCAGTGTTGGAATTCAGGGGCACATGATGATTTGCACTTCCTGCAGTTCAGGGCAGTCACAGTGAAATGTAAAACAGGCACATTCCCAAGGTGAGATGGGATGCAGTGATGTGCTGAGTTCAAATTCCGAGTGCAATTTGAGGTTGCAATTGAGAACTGTGGTCAAAATTGCATGAGAGGATTGTATGTGGGAGACAGAATGAACAGGCCAATATGTCTAATCTGATGGTTGGGATGGAGAGATACAGGAAGTATGGCCAGGTAAAGTGGGAATATATGGGCAGGAGGCATGACTTTCCCTTACAAAGGGTCACCCAGAAGCCTGTGCTTAAGGAATATGGAGGAATTCATTTTTGATATTTTGGGTTATTTGGGGGTACTGGTTTTGGTGCCATACCTAGTGGTGCTCAGGGGTTACCCCGACTCTACACTAAGGGATCAATCCTGGTGGGCTGCCAGGAAATGAACCTGTGTCAGCCGCATGCAAGGCAAGTGCCCTGCCTGCTCTCTCTGGACCCTGCTTGGAAAAAATATTGAATCTGACTCTACCAGCTGAGCCTGCAAAAACCCTGGGACATCAGCAACAGTTCCCAGAGGTGGTTGGGGTTTGGGGGACTCTGGAGCCTGGAATCAGGTTACCAAGGCTCTGTGGCTGAGGAGCTGTGGAATGGAGGAAGCCCACTAGGAAGAATTGGGACAGGGATGAGAGACAGAAGGCAGGATTAGAGTTCCAGACTCCCATCCTGAGGAGTCTGGGAGAAAGAAACCAGCACTAGTGGGAATAGCCACCAGCCATCATGGGTGGAAAAGACCAAGAAAAATGAGGTGCCTGAGGGTGGAGAGCAGGAGTCCGTGTTCTGTGTGAAGCTGGGGTTCAGTATGAACCCCAATTGGAGTCCAAAGTTAATTGACTTTGCTGTTCTTCTCAGTAGCCCCACCCAGACCCCCCCATGATTGGGAGAATCCCCACCTGACTGGGCTGTGACATTCAGTTGCATCCTGATGGTCTCATTGCCAAAGTTGCAGTGGTAGGTGCCGGTGTGTCGGGCACTGGCCTGGGGCAGTGAGAGTACGGCTCCTCCTCGGACAGTGACTAGCACCCACTTCTCCATGTCAGTATCATCCTCTCCAACAGTCAGGCTCAGCAATGAAAGTTTAGACTTCTTGGGATGTACACGGGTCCAGGAGATGGGGCTTCTGGTCCCAGAGGCTTGGGGCATCACACAGGGCAGCCAGAGTGTGGAGCCAGGTGCCACGGTGAGGTCTGGGGCAGGGAGAACCAAGACTAGGAACCCCTTCAATTTGCAGTCACCATCCCCACCCCAGGATCCTCACTCACCGCCATCACCTTGGCTCTGGTTTGAACTATGTCTCTGTGGGGTACAGGTAGGCCCTGTCTTTACAGGTACGGGCTGATCTTTGTCCCACACATACAAACTTGTGGCATGGCCAGAAGAGGGCAAGGCACCCTCTGAAGATCCATTCCCCAGGTCACATCTTGGGTCATGGAGGTTTGAAATATTCCACCGGAACAGTTCACCTGGGAAGAGGGCAGGGCCAGATCCAGAGATGTCCAGTACAGAGAGACCCAGGAAGGCAGCAACAAAGACATAGGAGAGAGATTCAGACCCAAAAGAGAAGGGCTGGGAGATGGCTCACAGGCCTGTGGAATCCTTTCCAGGTAGAAGCCCCTGGTTTAATCCCTGGCACCACATTGTTGCCCAAGCACCCATGGGAGCAACGTCCACACACCATCAGGTGTGTCCCCAAGTGAAAGAGAGAGGGCAAGGAGGAGATTTGGGCAGACAGAACAGTCTGCTTGCCCATCAGCAGCCCCAGACCTCCCTAGGGCCACAGTGACTGCCAAACTCCACCCAGTACCAGACCCCAGCCAGGCCCTCACCACTGCCCTTCACGCTGACTGTCCAGCCAGATCGCCATGCCTGTTTGGAAGAGGCATTCCCAGTGCACTGGTAGAATCCCCCCATCTGCTCTGAGATATTGGAGATAATCAGCCAGATGCTCTGGGGTCCCTTCTGCACCCTCAGGTCTAGTAACCCTTGGTTCAGCCGTAGGAAGGGTGTTGTCTGGGCCTCACGATACCAGGTCAGGTTCTCAGGAGGACCCTCTGGAGGGTCTTTGAGGCACTGCAATACAGCATTGTCTCCCTCTGTGGAGAAGAGATGGAACAAGAGGAACCCCAAGTCCAAGTGACACCTCCCACTGAGTTATAAATCCAAGGATCCAACTAGTGAGGACCACTTAAGCCCTCAGAGCCCTTCCGCTCCTCCCTGAACCCTACGAGCCAGATAGCTGAGGCCTTGGTGGGGTAAACTACTTAGCAAAGGGTTTCAGCCCCCATCTTCCAGTTCCAGTGTCTCCATGTGTATCTTTCAGTCATACCTGTAACCTGTACCAGATGTGGTTCCTGGGGTTGGACTGCCATTGGGCTGAGGAACAGAAGCAAAGAGAGAAGAGTCAGCATTGTCACGGCCAAACTCTCCGGGACACCCAACTTCGAAGCGCAGGGGATGCTGGGGCAGGCGGGGGTGGGAGGGCACTGAAGCATAGGTGTCTATGGGGAAGGTGGGCAGTCCCTCCAGGGAGGAAGGGGTGGTCACGCCTCAGGCCCTCTTCTCTGTGCACCCCAACAGACCCACCAAGCTTGCCTCCTCACTGAACCTCTGTTTTATTTTCATCCCAGCCATTGCCACCAGGTGAAATGTCCCATTTGGTGTATCTGCCTGTTCGCTTTCAGTTCCTTCCTTGGGCCAGAGACTTTTTGCCCTGATTCAAGATGCCCAGACCTGTGTGAGGCACAGCAAAGGGGCCCTAAATACCAACTAAATGAACGAGTCCAGTTGCCTACTTCTCCACTTACTTACTTTTAAATCCCAGGCTCTCTTCCATTTCCTGCCACACATGCCCCCCAATGTATTCACTCAACCAACATCTTAGATCTCCTAGATCTTGTTGCCACACTTTGTGCTCCTGCCAAGCTGAGTTTGAATTCTCCATCTCTGACACCATGTAAACT
The DNA here is from genome assembly GCF_024139225.1 of Suncus etruscus. Classification (NCBI taxonomy): domain Eukaryota; kingdom Metazoa; phylum Chordata; class Mammalia; order Eulipotyphla; family Soricidae; genus Suncus; species Suncus etruscus. The sequence goes on along the minus strand of NC_064862.1, from coordinate 60,807,637 downwards.
GGGGATACTAATAGCCCCATTTAATGAATATATATATTGGTGAAGATTAAATAGGGATGGGGCTGGAGCCAGAGATAGCTCAGGCCAGAGTGTGAGGGCTGTGAGGCCCTGAGTTTGATCTCCAGAAGTGCTGTACATCATTCCCCAGTGTGTGTGACTCTAGTAGCCAGCTATGGGATCCTGAAGCCACTGAAAGTGTATCCTCACAAAGCACCACAATCAAATGTGTGGAACTACTCCCCACACACACCTCTCATCCCCACACACACACATCCCAAAGTGCACACTTCACTGCAATAACAAGAAGGGAAGAGTGAGAGAGTTTGAAAATAGAGAAAAAATATCCCAGAGAGATAGTAGAGTGAGTAAGGCATTGTATTGCATGTGGCTGATCTGAGATCAATCACCAGCATCCCATAAGGTCCCCTGAACCTGCCAGGCATGATTCCTGATCTCTGAGCCAGGAGTCACCCCTGAGCACTGCTGGGTGTTGTCCAAAATGAAGAAAAAATATAGAGATAAATAAGTGAGCTGCAGAAAAATCTGTGTGGCATTCTTAGGGCTGGTTTTTTTTTTTTTTTTTTTTTTAGGGCTGGTTGTTAAGCAGAGAAGAATCACTAATGAGCTGAAGCTGCCCAGCAGATTCCCAAGAAAAGAGGCCTGATTGTCCCCAGAAAGCTCCTGCTTTATTTTGGCTGGAACCCATTTAGCACAGGGAAAATGAAGGTTCTCAAAGGGCAGAGAGTAGTCTGAGACTCCTCGTGGAGCACTAAACAGAAGAAGCAGAGCTCAGAGTTCAGTTTGTTCAACTTGCCCTCTCCTCGCTACTATATCTCCCTCTTTCTTTCTGTCCCCCCTGCACTCAGGACCCTTGGAGACCTGCTTTCTCAGTTGCTGTTTCCCAGGCTGTCTCACCCATCTGTGGCTTCCTGTTTGCTTCAAGCAAACCCCAGGGGACCCTCCAGTTGGTAGGTCACCCACTTCCCCTTAATGGGGTTGGGGTGACTGGGAGGGGAAAAAGCGAGGCACTGAGGAATGGAGAGGGTAAGTTGGCAGGACCCCCATTTGCCTTCCATGCAGCAAAATCTTTCATTCCCAGCTGCTTCACTGAACAATCTTCTTGCCTGAACAAGCACAACAGTCCCTTGCCTAGAACATTCCAATGTCTTTTTATAGAGGAAGGAAGGGTTTGGGGACACACCTGGCAATTCTCATGGGTTACTACTGGCTCTATACTCAGAAATTACTCCTGGCAGCCACAGGGGACCTTATGGGATGCTGGGGGTCAAACCGGGGTTAGTGTTAGGCAGGAAAGTGCCCTGCCCCCACAATCCTATCTCTCCTGCTCCTCCATTTTCGTTTTTTTTTTTTTTTTTTTTTTTATTAATATATCAATGGAGTAAATGCTTCAAACATTGCCTCCAAAGTCTTTACTTTTCCCACCACAATCCTCCACTGCTGGGGATTTGCTCGGGCTCTTTCTGGATTTCTCCCAAGGTTCCACTCCGCTGGCTCTCTCTTAAGGTTCAGGTCCCAGTTCAAATATTACTTTTACAGAATGGCCCTTCTCTGATCTGGGAAGTACTTTCACCTCACAGCTGTTTTATTTCCTTTCTAGCACTTGCTCCCATCTCTCACTGTTGGCATATTGTTTTGCTCATCTCATTGGCCTACAATCCTGGACTGTTCACTCTGACACTGGATTGTCTGGTCTGGTCCATTGGTAGGCTAGAAGTGTATCCTATATCTGCAGGGAGTGAGGTAGGCCTGGGAAATGGATCAACAGGCTGGAACACATGCTTTACATGCAGGAGTCCTGAGTTCATTTCTCAGCACCACCTGGTCCCTGAGCATGGCTGGGAATCCAACTAATTGCTGAGTCAGGAATAGTCCCTTAGAATCACCAAGTGTGCCCCCCGCCCCCAACAAAAGTACATTACAAAAAGGGAAAGAAGTTTTTCTATTCCCCCTTGCATTCAGTTACCAAGTATTGTCTCTTTCTCTCCTAAATATTTCTAGAATCAACTCTCTCTTTTTTTTTTTTTTTTGTTTTTGGGCCACACCCAGCGGTGCTCAGCGGTTACTCCTGGCTATCTGCTCAGAAATAGCTCCTGGGCCCGGAGAGATAGCACAACGGTGTTTGCCTTGCAAGCAGCCGATCCAGGACCAAAGGTGGTTGGTTCGAATCCCCGTGTCCCATATAGTCCCCCGTGTCTGCCAGGAGCTATTTCTGAGCAGACAGCCAGGAGTAACCCCTGAGCACCGCTGGGTGTGACCCAAAAACCAAAAAAAATAAATAGCTCCTGGCAGGCACGGGGGACCATATGGGACACGGGGATTCGAACCAACCACCTTTGGTCATGGAACGGCTGCTTGCAAGGCAAACGCCACTGTGCTATCTCTCCGGGCCCAACTCTCTCCTCTTTTCAGATTCTTCCCCTCCCCACCAAGATCCTCTTTTGCTTCCATACCTCCCTATATACAGAAGCCACTTCCATTGTCTTGACCATATGCTCCAATGGCCCAGTGGTCTGCAGGTTAACATCCCACCTGAGAGATGTCTGGGATCTTAGTGAGAGCCGATCATTGCACCCCTGCCCACCACACAGGAAGTCTAGACTTCACTCACAGGCCAGAAAGTTATTACACATTTATAGGGTCCAGAGTGATAGTACAGCAGGTAAAGACACATTTTTTTGTCTTTTGTATTTGGGGTCATACCCAGCTGTGCTCAGGGTATGTGCTGTTGCTGGCTCTGCATTCAGGAATCTTCAGGAATCACTCCTGGAGTGGGCTCAGGGAACCATATAGGATCCTGGGGATGGAACCCCGGTCAACTGTGTACAAGGCAAATGCCTACCCACTGAACTATGACACCAGCTCCCCAAATGCTTCTTTTTGTTTTCTTTTCTACTTGATTTTTAGACTGTACTCAGGGATCACTTCTGGTGGAACTCGGGACCATGTGAGTTGCCAGAAATCAAACCTGGGTTGCCACTTACCAAGCATGTGCCCTCCTTTTGTATCATCTTTCTAGCCAGATCCTTGTGATGCTTTTTTGTGTGTGGGCACACCCAGCGGTGCCCTGGGGTTATTACTGTGCTCAGAAATCATTCCTGGCAGGCTGGGGTACCATATGGGAAACGCCCTACCGCTGTGCTATCTCTCCGGGCCCCTCCTGATTTTTTTTGTTTGTTTGTTTTTGGTCACACCTGGCAGCACTGAGGGGTTCCTCCTGGCTCTAGACTCAAAATCATTCCTGGCAGGCTTGGGGGACCATCTGGGATGCCGGGATTTGAACCACCGTCCTACTGCATACAAGGCAAATACCCTACCTCCATGCTATCTCTCCAGCCCCAGTGATTCTTTTTTTATTTTAATTTTTTTTCTGCTTGTGTCTTAAGTTCCCCAATGGCTATGGATTTGACCTCCTTTGTGTACCTATCTGCCACCTGTGACACCAGCAAAAGGTCTATTTTTTTTTATCCCCCCAACCCCAATATTTAATATATTTTTTATTTAAGTAACATGATCATAGTTGGGTTACAGTCATAACCAGAACATCACCCTCCACCAGTGTAACATTACCCCTTCCCCCTTCCCATCCCCTACCTGTATTTGAGACAGGCATTCTACTACAGTTATTTGTTTTTAAGTTCAGTTAGTTGTATTTTTTTTTTCCTTAAAGGATGAGTAAAAAAATATAGTAAAGGTGTGGTAGTGGCAATCGCCGTTGTATGCATAGGCCCAGTAAAATGGGAAAATGGAAAAAAAATCCTTGACCTGTTTACAAAAAGGCCTCACCCCAGAAGTTTATTGGCATAAGACCGACTCTAGGTTCCAGGCATACCAGTCCGTCCAACTCGAGTCATTCTCAAGGTCCCGGTGAAACTTTTTCACACTTTAGCTATTGTTGGTATCAGATTCTTATATTTAAAGATTCTGGATTCTGTACATTTCTTTCATCGATGTCAGGCTGATGTGGAGCATCCTCTAGTTTCAGCATACCAATAAATGCGGAGTGATCTGCCCTGCATGCAGACTGTTGCTGAGTAGTCTGGGTGTTGGGAGCACTCTTTGGAGTAAGTCAATGCCAAAGCAGTGGTAGGTCTTCCCTGGTAGAGGCTTGGATCCTGGTAATGTTATAGACAATTGTGGTTGTTTCCATAGATGGTATCCATTGTTCAGGTGTGTGTGGGCAATGCCCATTCTTCTGAGGCCTGAGCCAAATCATTATGCCAATGTTCAGGGTAAAAGGCCTAATTACATTACCAAATATGTGTTCCCATCTCTATTAGATAAGAACTTGTTTGCATACGTATTATTTTCCCATTTTAATGTGCCTATGCAAAAGAGAAGCAATGCCACAATATATTGTTGGTGCATCTGGGGGCCGACGAATAAAGTCCAACATTCCCTGTAACTTGGTTCAAACATGAAATCTATACAGAGATACTCTTCTACCAATATTGCTTATAAAACAGATCTCAAAGGGGGAAAATCAAACAATCAAATAACAAATCCAGTGGGCAAAATTGTCACTATATGAGGATGTTCAAAAAGAGTTATAGATGTTAAGGAAATACATCTGAGATATACAAAGGAGATACACGTGACCCTTTTGTGTTTTAGAAATAGTCAAGAGGGAGGGGGTTATTTCCGAGACACCACTTTGGTCTGTGATTTGGACAAGAGAAGAGAACATGGAGTCATGTCCTCTCCTTGCATTTGCTTCCTAATTGCTGGAAGTTGAAAGTTCACCAGTCCCCTCCCAGCCCCTTGCAGGAGCAAGGAAGCCTGGGGTCTCTTTTAAATTGCACCTCACTTGAACCCACTTGCTGGGACCCTGAGCAGGTGTCCAGAAATAACCCTGGGGACGGGGAGGAAGGAGAGAGAAAGCTGTGGGGGTCAGCCGAGGCTGCATCTTCACCTTATCTTGGCCAAAAAGCTTACAGCATGGAACCTAGCCGTGACGTATTGCCTGCTGAAGCTTCAGGCTCCACCCAAAAAATTACTGTGAAAGATATGTAATCCACCTTGGCCAAAACAAAAATCATTAGTAGAGAAAAATGGTTAAATGTGGGGTAACAAGAGATGGGAGTGAGGGAGTAAAGGAATAAAACGAGCTCCTGGACGACGTTCAGATAATGACAAGCAATGAAACACAATGATATCCATATACTTGTCATAATGTTCCGCACGCAATGCACAGGTTTAATAAGGAAACTTCCCTGGTAAGTCCTATTGCCAGAACCTATTGTGATGCTATAAGGCCGGAAGGTCAGAGCCCCCACCCCCAGACCCTCCCTTTGGAGCCGGGAGGGAAATGGGGAAAGCCTAGGAAAACCAATAAACTCTTCCAAGGGACCCACCTCGCTGGCTTGCCCAGCCATGTGGCCAGGAAAAGCCCTGGAGCACCAGAGGAAGGAGGTAGAGGGGTGCTGGGGTGACCCATGTCCAGCACCCCTTCCTAGGCCCGGTTAGAGAGGCCCTTGGCATGGCGAAGGGCTGCCAAACGCCATGCTGGCCGAACCTCCCAGCTCCCAGGAAGAAAAAAAAAGGTCTATTCTTGGTGCCTTTTGTCCATTTTCAAATTGGATCCAATGAAACTGTGTACAAAGACCTTTTTACTTGTTCTGAGAATTAATTTAAGGTGCCAAAAGGTACGGTGAGCAGTTAGAAGGCACTGTAGCAGTTAAGACACTGTAAAAGCTACTTTTGAGACTATTCAGCGTGCTGGACAAGCGCACAGACTCCGCAGAGCACTGAGGTTCTTAGGAGTTAATCGGAAAAGAAGGTTAGAGAGGAGAATGGAGGCTCTGGGCTTGGCTATCACTCCCCAAATATCGGAGGGAGGGTGGTGCCAGGGTGACAGCGCTTGCCTTGCATCGGTCCAATCTGGGTTAAATCTCTATCACCCTCTGGTCTCTGATTCCCATTAGAGGTGATCCCTGAGTGTAGAGCTTTAAGTAAACCCTGAGCACTGGCCGGGTGTGGCCCAAAAACAAAGAAAACAAAAAATGTGGGGACGCTGCACTATTAAAGTTTGGCCATGGGCAGGCCCGAGCGCGGTGGAGCAGATTGGGAGACACTAAACTGGTTGGTTGAATCTCAAGGTGCGCGTAGGGATGTGCAAGTTTCTCACTCCTACGACTGAGTGCGGGTGCGGGAACTCAGGCGCCCCAAAAGTGAAGCCAACCCAGCCCTGGCCCGAGGGCCCACCCAGGAGGGCGGAGATGCCAGGAAACCCGTCACGTCAACTGCACAGCCAGCCAGCCAAGGCTCCTGCCCAGAGCCAGCCACCAAGGCGCCATGCAGAGACTGGCACTGAACCGGGGCTCAGCCGAGAGTTGTTGAGCTTCGCCCGGCGTCGGTCGGGCCGTGGGGTGCCCCGATCGTCCAAGGTCACGCGGAGAAACTTGGTCAAAGAACTTGGGGTCTGAAGGACGGGCGTCCCAGTCAGGAACGGCGCGGCCCAGGCCGAAGCGGAAGGGGCGAGGCCTGCGACCACTCGGGACTCTTCGGTCTACGCTCGGGAGCCCCCCTGCCCGGCCCACCAGTCCGGCTTCGGACTCGAGCCCGGGGTCGATCCGGAAACAGCCGAGCGGATCCGGAAACAGCCGAGCGGACCCGGAAGCGGCGAGCGCCGTCACCAGCGAGTGCGGGAACCCGCCGTTTGCGCGGAGGCGATGGCGGCGGCTGCTGCGCCGGCGGTCGCGGGCGAGGAGGGCCGGCGACGGCAGCCGGGGGCTGGTACGTGAGGGCGCGTCCGGGCCAGGAAGGGGCGGCGGGGCTGAGGGCGGGGCCGAGCGCGGCAGCTGGAGGAGGTAGGGCTGGTGGTGTAGTGATGGTGGTGGCGGTGGTGGTGGGAGATCAAGGAAGGGGCGTGGCCACTCCGGGAGAGGGGCGTGGCCTTCGGGCCCTTCGGGCGGTGGGGGCGTGGCCTGTCCTTTCCTGGGGCGGGGCCCTTGGCAGGTGAGGCGCGGGACCCAGGGAAGAAAGGGCGGAGCAACGAGGAGGGCGGGGTCAAGCTTGAGGGAAGAAGAGATTGATTGGATGGCTCGAGGACGGGGAGGGGCGAGACCAAAGGCTGAGAAGGGGCGTGGCCTGCGAGGCCCTCGGGTGGAGGGGCGTGGCCTAGCCTTTCCTGGGGCGTGGCCTTTGGCAGGTGAGATGCGGGACCCCGGGAAGGGAAGAAGAGCTTGATTGGATGGCTCGAGGCCGGGGAGAGGCGGGGCCAAAGGCTGGAAGGGCGTGGTCAGGTGCTGGGCGTGGCCGGGTGACAGGTGGGCAGGGTGGCCGCCTGATTGCATGTGATAACCTGGAATAAATAAATACTAGGTATCCAAGAGGGATGGTAAGAGAGGCTGACCCCTGTCCTCCACAGCACTGGATTCCCAGGAAGGGGCAACGGCGGAGGCCGAGCCCGGGGAGCTCAGCCGCCTTCGGGCCGAGCTGGCAGGTGCCCTAGCAGAGATGGAGACCATGAAGGCTGTGGCGGAGGTGAGTGAGAGCACCAAGGCCGAGGCTGTGGCTGCAGTGAAGAGGCAGTGCCAGGAAGAGGTGGCTTCCCTGCAGGCCATCCTGAAAGGTGAGATGGGGGGCCTTCTGCCAGACTTCCCATCAGTGTAAGTGGGAGTGAGTGGTAGGAAAGAGGTAGGGTAAAACAAACCATGACTATGTTAGGAGGGTTCAGAGCCCGGCTGGCCTGCAGCCCTTTGACATTTGTATAGAGGAGCAGTATGTACTCAGCAGCTGTCAGTGACAGCTCAGTTCAACTCCAGGCCTCTACCTGTTCCCCTATCCCATGTCATTGCTCATCCCTCACTGAAGGCTGATAAACCTTATCTGCTCAGTTCCTTTGAGACTCTGGGCTGCAGACTCAGCCCTTGACCCACTCTCTGAGCTGTATTCTCTGCTTTCCTTCCTTCCTAATTACCCCACATCCTCAAACATCCCCCTGAACCCCTTACATATATATGCATTGATTTCCCTTCCTCCACTCACATCCTCTATATTTGGGACCAGCTCCCCTGGCCCTAATCCTCCAGTCTCTGAAACAGCCTCCTCACAGGATTTTTGCCAGGATTGTGCCCCACCTTCTCTAGGTCCTTTTGAAGTAAACTTCCTAAAAATCCCTTCCTACTGTGTCATTCTCCCTCCAAACTACTTAGGGCCCCATTCCCCACATATTAGGTCCTGCATACCAGCAGTGTGATGTGGTTGTCTCCTCATATACTTACCTATACTATGATACAGTTCTATAAAGAAGACTCATTTAAAGACATTTTTTTGTTGTTGTTTTTGTTTTTAAGATATACTGGGTAATGCTCAGGGCTTACTCCTGGTTCTCAGGGGAACATATGCGGTGCCCCAGGGTCAAACCCAGGTAGGCCACATGCAAAGCAAACTCCTTACCTGCTGTACTCTTGCTCTAGCTCCTCACTTTTTAATCTTTTTTTTTTGTGTGTGTGTGTGGCTTTTGGGTCACACCCGGCAGTGCTCAGGGGTTACTCCTGGCTCTGTGCTCAGAAATTGCTCCTGGCAGTCACGGGAGACCATATGGGACGCCGGGATTTGAACCGATGACCTTCTGCATGAAAGGCAAACGCCTTACCTCCATGCTATCTCTCCGGCCCCTCACTTTTTAATCTTAACTAATTGATTAATTAATTAATTTTGGTTTTTGGGTCACACCCGGCAGCGCTCAGGGCTCACTCCTGGCTCCAGGATCAGAAATCGTTCCTGGCAGGCTCGGGGGACCATATAGGATACTGGGATTCGAACCACTGACCTGCACGCAAGGCAAATGCCTTACCTCCATGCTATCTCTCTGGCCCCTTAATTTATTTTTTGGTTTGAGGGCCACACCCAGCATTGCTCAAAGATGACTCCCAAAAGTGCTTGAATTATCTAACCAAGTTGGCCCTTACACTTTTTTTGTTGGTTTTTGGGCCACAGCAGCGGCGCTCAGGAATTCCTCCTGGCTCTGCCCTCAAAAATCGCTCCTGGCAGGCTTGAGGGGCCATATGGGATGCCAGGGATCAAACCCAGGTCTGTCCTGGGTCTGCAGTGTGCTAGGCAAATTCCCTACCGCTGTGCTATCACTCTGGCCTTGGCCCTTACATTTTTTTAATGAATAAAGATTTTTTGGTTTGTTGTTTGGGTTGGGGAATTGTTACCCCCCCAAACACTGTTTAGAGAATCTATTCATTCACCCAGCTGGCCAAAGGAATCAGTGGTCGGACCCTGTGAAGCAGAGAACTGCAGGGCTCCACTATGTGACTGCACGTGTCTGCAGTATGAATATCAGGGCCCCTGGAAGGCATCCATTGCAGCCCCTCGTACTTGCTCCCTGACCCCTGAAGTAATTTTTTGTGGCATTGCTCAGGGGCCACCAGGGCTGTGTCTAATATTGCTTTAGGCCCACATAGTGCCTGAGATTGACCCCAAGTTGTTGCATATACAATGCATGTGAATGCATGTGCTCTGCCACTTGAACCACCCCAGTCCAGATCTACTCTCCGTGTGTGTGTGTGTGTGTGTGTGTGGCGTCCCATATGGTCCCCCAAGCCAGGAGTGATTTCTGAGCACATAGCCAGGAGTAACCCTTGAGCATTACCAGGTGTGGCCCAAAAACCCAAAAAAAAAAAAAAAAAAAAAGATACCTTCCTCACTGTCCTATCACTACAGCCCTTTTCTCAGAGGTTTTCAATGATGCTTGGGGACTGAGGTACCTGGACTGGACTTGATCTTGTGCTAAGTTTGTGCTCAGCCCACTGAGTAACTTTTGTCTTTTATGTAAGGGAGGTTTAGAAATAGGGGATGTGGGCTCGGAGAGATAGCACAGCGGCGTTTGCCTTGCAAGCAGCCGATCCAGGACCAAAGGTGGTTGGTTCGAATCCCGGTGTCCCATATGGTCCCCTGAGCCTGCCAGGAGCTATTTCTGAGCAGACAGCCAGGAGTAACTCCTGAGCACGGCTGGGTGTGGCCCAAAAACCAAAAACCAAAAACCACAAAAAAAAAAAAAAAAAAAAAAAGAAATAGGGGATGTACCCATCTGTGCTTAGGGGTTGCTTCTGGCTCTGTGTTCAGCGGTGACTTCTGGTGGCTCTCAGGATTAAACCTGGGTCAGCCATGTGCAGGGCATCTCTGGCATCCTGAATATGCTTTTTAAAAGTGGACTGAGCGGGGCCGGGAAGGTGGCGCTAGAGGTAAGGTGTCTGCCTTGCAAGCGCTAGCGTAGGACGGACCGCGGTTCGATCCCCCGGTGTCCCATATGGTCCCCCCAAGCCAGAGGCGATTTCTGAGCGCATAGCCAGGAGTAACCCCTGAGCGTCACCGGGTGTGGCCCAAAAACCAAAAAAAAAAAAAAAAAAGTGGACTGAGCATTGCCAGTGTGCCCTTCTCCCAAGAAAGTTGGTTTTTTTTTTTTTTGGGTTTTTGGTTTTTGGGCCACACCCGGCAGTACTCAGGGGTTACTCCTGGCTATTTGCTCAGAAATACCCCCTGGCAGGCACGGGGGACCATATGGGATGTTGGGATTTGAACCAATGACCTTCTGCATGAAAGGCAAACGCCTTACCTCCATGCTATCTCTCCGATCCCAAGAAAGTTTACATATATTTTTTTAATTTTTAATTATGAGAACAAAGATGCAAAGAAAGAGGACAAGGTAGAGTTACAGTGGAAGGACAATCGCCCATAAACAGAATTCTCAGGAGTCCCCTTGCTGATATCTTAACTTTGAACTTTCAGCCAAAGAACATTAAGAAAAAGCTGAACCCATGTACAATTACTTTGTCCCTCAAGTCCCCAGATGAAAGTTTACATATATTTAATAATGCATTTATGTTAAAAGTTTCTCCTGGAGAGGTAGCATGGGGGTAAGGCATTTGCCTTGCATGCAGAAGGTCGGGGGTTCGAATCCCGGCATCCCATATGGTCCCCCAAGCCTGCCAGGAGTATTTCTGAGTGTAGAGCCAGGAGGAACCTCTGAGAGCTGCTGGGTGTGACTCAAAAAACAAACAAACAAAAAGGAGTTTCTGCAGGGGGCCGGAAAGATAGAACTGCGGTAGGGCGTTTGCCTTGCACGCAGCCAATTCGGGACAAATGGTGGTTCGAATCCTGACATCTCATATGGTCCCCTGTGGCTGCCAGGAGCGATTTCTGAGTGCAGAGCCAGGAGTAATTCTTGAGTGTCCCTACGAGTGACCAAAAATACAAAAAAAATTTTTTTTTCTCCTGGGAGGGCCCAGAGCGATAGCACAGCAGGTTGGGCAATTGCCTTGCACGTACCCATCCATGTTCAATCCCCAGCATCCCATATGCCTGCCAAGCTTACCAGGAGTAATTTCTGGCTGTAGAGTCAGGAGTAACCCCTGAGAGCCAACAGTATGGCAAACAAATTAAAATAAAATAAAAGTTTCTCCTGGGGCTGGAGTGATATTACAACAGGTAAGGCATCTGTCTGAGGGGCTAGTGATAGCACAGCAAGTAGGGCAATTGTCTTGCACACACATATACCCAGATTCGATCCTTTGGTCCCCTGAGCACTACCAGGAGTAACTCCTGAACTAGGAGTAATGCTCAGGGGAGCATTGCCAAGTGTGGCTCTGAAACAAACAAACAAAAAGTTAGTTTCTTTAACTTTTTTTTTTTTTGGTTTTTGGGCCACACCCATTTGACGCTCAGGGGTTACTCCTGGCTATGCACTCAGAAGTCGCTCCTGGCTTGGGGGACCATATGGGACGCCGGGGGATCGAACCGCGGTCCGTCCTAGGCTAGCGCAGGCAAGGCAGGCACCTTACCTCCAGCGCCACCGCCCGGCCCAGTTTCTTTAACTTTGAGTGACATATACTTATCTGTGTTTCTTTGGGTGGGTGGGGGGTCACATGTGAGGCTTCGGTGTCGGGGAGAGTATTGCATGTTCTTTGTTGCGGTGCTCATGGGGAGGGGTCTCATGTCAGGCCATGGTGCTAACCAGGGATCACACTCCCATGATCACCGTCTATGCATGCTTGATGAAGTTCGGTCACTAACTATGCTCTGTGCACATGGGCTACCTAGCTGTAATCTGGCTGGGAACCTGCTCAGACATAGGAATCACAGGCAGCAGAACTGCCAGACTCTCCCTCAGTACATGCAGAAGTATCGGGGAGTGCATTCAAGGCCTAACACCTGCCAGTGGGTGATTTAGCCTCCGAGACTTCTCCTAGTCCCCTAAAATTTGGCATTCATTCTGTACAGAAAAGGAAACTTTCTGTAGAGAAACTTGAGTGTGCCCCTATAGTTGGCCTGTACTGAGTGTTTTTTATTTGCTGGACACTGATCAAAATGCTCAGTATTTTCAACTTCCTAGCAAAATTTCCACTCCACTGAGAAAACCCCAAGGGCAAGAACAATGAGATTATTTGTGCAAGGTCAGACAATGAGCAGGTGTTAAAGCACTTGGACTAGGCAATCTGGCCGCAGAATTGCTTCTAACATTTGTGCATGTCAAAGTAAATTAACATCTGTATAAAGGGAAAAGTGAGCACAGAGTATCAGGCAGCAGTTCTACCTCTCAACGGCTGGGAGGGTAAGTTCAAGGCTCCTTGATGGGGTGTTGAGGCCATGGGAGCTGCCCATGGTTGCCCCTTCTTGCATCAGCCCAAGACATACTATTCACTTTGCCAACTTGATCTTTGCTCTTGGCCAAGAAGACAGTGATGGCTCCTTTCTCAGACTCTTCACCTATCTGAGTTCTGAACTCCCATTCCCGCTTCTATATGCTTCTGGGGCCACCTTCACCTCTGTGCCCCTGGCATCAGCTGTTGATCAGTCTCTCCATTTTCAGCGCCAGCTGGTCTTCTGGCTGAGCATAAACAGGTTTTACTATTATTAGATATTGATTGTTCCTGGTGCCTTTTAATAGAGTTCCAGGAGTCAGCATTTCTTATGTCCCGGGAAGAGGACTGACCACTCCCACATGTCGCCTCTTTTGATGCCATAACAAACTGTCAGGGTGATCATGCTGCCCTTCTCCCACCAAGGACATTGGCATAGAGATGATGCCCACAAAGCCCTCGGTCATCACCACCCTGGTAACTTGCCTGGCAGAGCGCCTCAGTGAGGGGGCAGCCCTGCTTGCTGCAGCGGACTGGACACACTGACCCTCCTTTCCCCTGCCCTTCCTGCCTTGCCAGACTCCATCAGCAGCTACGAAGCTCAGATCACTTCTCTGAAGCAGGAGCGGCAGCAGCAGCAGCTGGACTGTGAGGAGAAGGAGCGGGAGCTGGGCCGTCTGAAGCAGCTGCTGTCCCGGGCTCATCCCCTGGACTCCTTGGAGAAGCAGATGGAAAAGGTTGGGTGGAATGCTACACCCCCAGATTTGGAAAGAGGTAGAGGTAGCCAGGGTGCCCGGGAACAGAGAGATGGTGCCTTGGTCCTGGCTCTGTGAAAGCCATGAGTGACCACTTTGGGCAGAAAACAGAGCTCCCACATCCTGCCTGTCCTCAGCCAACTCTGCTGCAATGGATTGACCTCATCTATTTGTTTCCAAAATTCCAGGAAGGGGCTGGGACTCTGACTCTGGTAGAATACAGCATAAAAAAGGACCTGGGTTCAATCCCCCACCACGGTAGAACATCAGTAGACAAGAGCTGGATCAAGGGAAGCCATGTAGTGGAAGGGAGTTCCATGCCTTGGGCTGACTGCTCTTAGACTCAGTTTTCACAGGGACTGCCAGGTCCAGCTTCCAGATGAGTAAGGGAGGCTCAGAGAGGCTCATTAATTTTCCCAGATCATGCTCATGAAAACTAGGATTTTTAAAATGCAGGTCATTTGCTTCTGAAGTTTTTGTTTAGGAGCTCAGCAAGCCATCAAGCAGTGCAGAGGCCACAGGGCCACCCTATGGCTCCTATGAATTGACGGGGCTACATGTAGGGATACTTGGGACCATGTGATGATCGGGATCAAACCCAGGTTAGAAGTGTGCTGAAACCCAGGGCCCTCTTCTCAGCCCCTGCAGCTTTGGTTCTTGGGCTCCCTGGCATCTTGCCTGCACTATACTATGTGGTGAACATTTGCAGGACACATGCCACCAGCCTTCCCAAGCCAGCTTCCCTCATCATGGCTGCCCTGTGAGAGGGTGCCCACCTGATCTCAGGAGGAGAAAACTGAGGCCAGGTAGCTGATAAGAAAGATCAGCACAGGCCCCTAAGAAAGGAAGGGGCTCAACAAGCTGCTGCCTTATGTACCCCTACAGGAGCTTTTACAGGCTCTCCTAGGCTGGTGTCACCTGTGGTGTGGAAGGCAGCTTGAGGGCAGCAGCTCCTGTGTTGACCCAGGTTTGGTCCCCAAAATCCCTTATGGTCTTGCAAACACTGCCAGAAGTAATTCCTGAGTGCAGAGCTAGGAGCAACCCCTAAGTACTAAGTACTGCCAGGTATGACACAAAAAACCTAAAAAAAAAAAAAAAAAAGAACTTGGCGTCCTTTACATTACTATTGTGCCAGAGGTTATTCATTCATTATAAGTAAAGGAAGACACATCCCTTTTTTGGGAGAGTGGGGAGATAGGCCATGAGCTCTGGAATCACTCTTAGCAGGGCTCAAGGGACCATATGGGATGTCAGTGATCAAACCCCATTCCCCACTGTACTATCGCTCTGACCCCCACTTTAAGAAGTTGTCCTGGAAGTCACAGGCAGCGTGTTCATTTACACCTTATTAACCGGGACACAACTACGCTTTGTGGCAGGGAATCTGAGAAATGTAGATGTTAGTGCAGAATCTAGGTCAAGCTTCCACTTACCTGGCTTTTATTTGGGGGTGGGGGGCGTACTCAATGCAATGCCTCCAATTACACCTAAGGCTACTTCTGTCCTTCAGGGAGCAGGGTTGTCTACTTCAGGAAAGGTTGATCTCATGCTCAGGTAAATATGTGAGGTTCTAAAAGTTCAAATAAATAGCTCAACATGGGCTAGAGCGATAGCACAGCAAGTAGAGGTGCCTTGCACTTGGTGAGCTAAGTTTGGTTCCAAGCACCCCATGTGGTCCCCTGAGTCCTGATAA
Organism: Suncus etruscus; assembly: GCF_024139225.1. Lineage (NCBI taxonomy): Eukaryota > Metazoa > Chordata > Mammalia > Eulipotyphla > Soricidae > Suncus > Suncus etruscus. The sequence goes on along the minus strand of NC_064862.1, from coordinate 60,792,581 downwards.
GAATGATCCCTGAGTGTAGGACCAGGTGTGCCCCCACACACACACCAAAAGAAATAGCTCAACAGACTGAGTTCATTTAGGCAGCGTGGGTTTGATGGCCAGCACCATGGCCCCCCAAGTACAGCTAGGAATAACCCTGAAGCTTGGATCCAGGAATAACTTGTTAGCACCATCAAATGTGACAAAATAAAAAGTGAGCTCCTAGATGCAGCTTTTTGATAGAGTGCAGACTGTGGATTTGTGAGGCCCGGATTTTTTTGTTGTTGTTGTTTTGTTTTTGTTTTTGGGTTACTCAGGGGTTACTCCTGGCTCTACACTCAGAAATTGCTCCTGGCAGGCTCAGGGGACCATATGGGATGCTGGGATTTGAACCACCGACCTCCTGCATGCAAAGCAAATGCCTTACCTCCATGCTATCTCACCGGCCCTGGGGCCCTGGATTCTAGCCCTAGTGCCAAAGGCAGGGAAAGGGTTCTCTGGCGAAAGGAGAATGAAATGCATGTTTGTGGATGTATGTGAGCAAGTGGGCACCAAAAAGTGGAAGTGCTTGTATGTTTGTTTTCCTGGATGCTCACATGCGATGGTGCAGGAAAGGCACCCAGAAGCCCGTGGACCACTTCTGCCCATACCCACCTACAGGCCCATGAGGACTCAGAGAAGCTTCGGGAGATTGTGCTGCCCATGGAGCAGGAGATCGCAGAGCTGAAGGCAAAGCTGCTGCGGGCGGAAGAGCTGATTCTGGAGATCCAGGTAAAGGGGCAGCCAGGGAATGAGGAGAGGGAAAGGGCACTGCCAGACCCTGGCCCCCAGCTTCTTTCCTGCTCCCCTTTCCCTAGAGACAGCCCCAGAAGGCCCCCGCCCTGCATGGCTCCCCAGAGCTGCTGTCCCTGTCCCGGGACCCGTCTCCCCCTCTGGAGCCCCTTGAGGAGCTGAGTGAAGATGGGGGGGCGGCTGCTGATGCCTTCGCCCACAACTGTGACGACAGCGCCTCCATCTCCTCCTTCTCCCTTGGGGGTGCGGCTGGCAGCAGCGCTTCCCTGCCCCGCCACCGCCCAGGCCTGAGCCCTGAGCAGGAAGAGACGGCTTCACTGGTGTCCACGGGCACCCTGGTCCCCGAGGGGATCTACCTGCCCCCTCCTGGGTACCAGCTTGTGCCAGACCACCAGTGGGAGCAGTTGCAGGCTGAGGTAAGTGGGCTGGCCAGAGCCTCTGCTAAACCAAGTCTGACCTTTCCCTACTAGTTCTTGAGCACCCCATCCTCTGGGCACTTCCTGGACTGGCTGTGCAGGACACTTGGGCCTGGAAGGGGTGGAGGAAAGGGCACTTTTCAAGGATTGAGGACAAAGCAGCAGCTATTCTGAATATGCTGAGGAATGCTAGGATGCTTGAGGAGGGGCATTGTCCCCCAGTACGGGCTTGCTTGGGCAACACAATCAGGGGACACCTACTCTGCTCTACTTCTTGAAAGCATAGAAATAGTGACTGGGGGCTGAAGTGATAGAGCATTTGTCTGCATGTGCCTGATCCTCATTCGATCCTTGGCACCCACATGGTCATCCACCCCCACCCCACCCCCGCTCACCAGGTTCCCTTCCCTGAGCACTCAAGTGTGGCCCTGAAACAAAAAAGTAGTGAGTGGGATAGGAGGAGGCAGGGGTGGGGGCATGCATTTGGGGCCCACTTTGGGAAGGGGGCAGGTTAAGAGGTGGTCGTTGATGGATATGTTCTGAACCGGCACTGAGATGAGTCCATGGCAGGGGCGGCAGTTGCAGAAGGAGCTGGAGAGCCTTGGCCATGAGCGGGACGAGCTGCAGGAGGGCCTGAGACGGAGCAACGAGGAATGTTCTAAGCAGGTGGGGTGCCCACCCAGCCCAGGGCTCTGTGCTTGTGCTTTGGGGCCAGCCTCACCTCCAACCTCACCTCCCACAGATGCAGGTGCTCCTGGCCCAGGTGCAGAACTCTGAGCAGGTGCTTCGGACCCTGCAGGATACTGTGAGCCAGGCTCAAGAGCGGGTCCAGCTGCAGTTGGTGAGACCCAGTGGGTAGGGCAAGATCAGGGGGTGGATTGAATTGGATGAGGGGTACCTGGAAGATAGCCCTGGGGCTGGGAGGGTCTATCATGTCCTGTGGCCAGTGCAGGGTGCTGTGTCCCACAGCCTACTGCTTTGCACACCCAGACCACTAGCTCCAAGCCAAAACTTTGTAGTTTTGACATTGAGATCCTAGGGCCCCAGCTTGTGAAGGTGACAAGAAAAGTGCAGGTGGCAAAGTCAGATGTTTCCCAAGCAAGAGCACAGTGGGCTGGACTTCATGTTTCATTCCCGGGCACCCCCAGGTGCTCCTGAGCACTGCCAGGTGGAGCCCCAAAACCCATGTGTGACCCCTCCCACATGGCTTTATCCCCTGCTTCACTGTCAGCGGTCATAGGAATGTCGAGGATTGTCAGAGAAACCCAGAACCTGGACCTCTCTGTAGTCTCCAGTTACTAAAGTTGGCAGCTGTGGCCAAGGTGTCAGCTCAGAGGCAAAGCTTTTGGCCCACCTGTGTGGGGTCCTAGGTTCAATCCCCAGCTCTGCCAAAAATTTAAAATAAATACAAATAAGATCAATGGTGACAGGGCCAGAGCTATAGCACAGCAGTAGGGCATTTGCTATGCATATGGCCAACCACAACCAACCTGGGTTTGATTCCTGGCATCCCACATGGCCCCCTGAGCCTGCTAAGAGTGATTTCTGAGCACAGAGCCAGGAGTAACCCCTGAGCGCCTCCAGGTGTGGCCCTAAAACCTGAATAAATAAATAAATACATGTTAAAAAAAGAAAACAAGGGGCCAGAGAGATAGCACAGTGGTAAGACGTTTGCCTTGCATGTGGAAGGATGTTGGTTTGAATCCTGGCATCCCATATGGTCCCCTGAGCCTGCTGGGGGCGATTTCTGAGCATAGAGCCAGGAGTAACCCCCGAGCGCTGCTGGGTGTGACCCAAAAACCAAAAAAAAGAAAAGAAAAAAAAAAAAGAAAGAAAAGAAAAGAAAACAAGAGGTGGCGCTAGAGGGAAGGCGTCTGCCTTGCAAGTGATAGCCTAAGACAGACCACGGTTCAATCCCCAGCATCCCATATGTCCCCCCAAGCCAGGCGACTTCTGAGTGCATAGCCAGGAGTAACCCCTGAGCATCAAATGACTGTGGCCAAAGAAAATAAAAGATCATTGGGGACGTGGGAGATAGTGCAGTGGTTAAAGCACTTCCCTTGTGTGCAGCTTCGATACAGGTTCAATTCCTGACACCTCATATGGCCCACAGCAACTGCCTAGAGTCACTCCTGAAAATGAATCCAGGTGTCACCCAAAGCCCCCAAATAAATCAAAATCTTAAAGATTAAGGTGGCATCATATATAAGTTGTAGGCAGAGGGACAAGCCCGAAGGACCAAATAAAATCTCTGGCATCACCTTAACTGACTCTGGGGCAGTTTTTGTCTCCTCAGAGAGGGTGGCTGAGGTTCTCATTCCAGCATATCTGGGAGCAGGAGTAGGGTTTGATCTTCTGGGAGACTGAGATGCCCTTGGCCTTCACTCCACCCAGGCGGAACTGGCGACCTCCCACAAGTGCCTGAGCCATGAAGTGAAGCGACTGACTGAGGAGAACCAGGGGCTCCGGGCTGAGCAGTCACCACCTTTGGGCCCTCTGGGTCCAGCACAGGATGAGGCTCCTGAGGATACCCTGCCTGCCTCCGTTCAGGTAAGCCGGGAGCACTTGACCAGACTTTCCTGGGTAGACCAGACTGCTTTATGTTGCCTTGTCAACTCATTTGTTTTTTGTTTGGTTTTGGGGCCACACCCAGCATGCTCCTGGCTCTGCTCAGTGGTCATTCCTAATGTTGGCAGCTGTGGCCAGGATGGTGGCTCAGAGGCAGAGCGTTTGGTCCTCTTGTGTGGGGTATTAGGTTCAATCCCTACCTCCACCAAAAAAATTTACAATGAATAGAAATAAGGCCTGACAGTTCTCAAGGGACCATTTGGGATGCCGGGGATTGAACCTGAGTCAGCCAAATGCAAGGCAAAGGCCCTACTCGCTGTGCTATTGCTCTGGCAATAAATGAGGATTTCCCTTTAATGTATCTATTTATTTATGTATTTATTTATTTATTTTGGCCACATCCGGTGACATTCAGGGGTTATTGGGCTATGTGCTCAGAAATCGCTCCTGGCTTGGGGGACCATATGGGATGCTGGGGGAATTGAACCGTGGCCCGTCCTAGGCTAGTGTGGGCAAAGCAGATGCCTTACCGCTTGTGCCACTGCTCCAGGCCCCTCATTTGCCTTTTTTTTTTTTTCGGGCCACACACATTTAATGCTCAGGGGTTACTCCTGGCTAAGGCTCAGAAATTGCCCCTGGCTTGGGGGGACCATATGGGACGACGGGGGATTGAACCACGGTCCTGATCTTTGGCTAGCGCTTGCAAGGCAGACACCTTACCTCTAGTGCCACCTCGCCGGCCCCATCATTTGCCTTTTTAAGATTCTGTTTCCATATCTGAAAACCGGGTCCTGACTCATTCCCAGCATTAATGTGAGGAGCAAAAAAACAAAAAAAACAAAAAAACAAAGAGGGCCTGGAGTGATAGCACAGCGGCGTTTGCCTTGCAAGCAGCCGATCCAGGACCAAAGGTGGTTGGTTCGAATCCCGGTGTCCCATCCATATGGTCCCCCGTGCCTGCCAGGAGCTATTTCTGAGCAGACAGCCAAGAGTAACCCCTGAACATTGCCGGGTGTGGCCCAAAAACCAAAAAAAAAAAAAAACAAAAACAAAAAAAAAACAAAGAAAGTGCCATTGGTTGGTTTCTTTTTTATTATTATTATTATTATTACCAGGCTTGCGCTTTACCACTGGGCTGCTCAGCCCTGCTGAACTTGTTTTATGGGGTCACCCCAAGAGGTTCTCAGGAAGCCAGTGATGCTGAGGCTGTACCTTGAAGCCTCACACAGGCCTAGCAGGTGCTCGTGCCCTTGAGCTGGCCCCAACCCCTGGCTTTAATTGAAGTGACAGGAAATCCACAAAATTGCCTCCATTATAATGCTCTTGTGTGAGAGGTAAGTCTTCCTCATAGTGTGGGAAGGCTCAAGACTTCCTTCACCCAGATGCCTGCCCACGCACCCCACCAGGGTGTTTGGTGTGTCCTTGGCCGGGATCCTGATCCATTCTCCCAGTACCAGCCACCCCATCCACCTGCCCATCCGGCCGCCTTGCAGGAGCTGCAGCAGCTGGTGTGCCGCACACGGCAAGAGGCGAGGGCCCAGCAGCAGGCCCGGGAACATGAGGCTGAGCGCCTGAGGATTGAGATCGTGACTCTGCGGGAGGCGCTGGATGAGGAAACAGCTGCCAAAGCCAGCCTACAGGGGCAGTTGCAGGGACAGCGGGAGGAGACAGGTAAGGGCTGCAGCAATGCCCCTTGGTATCAGGCACAGAGGGGTGCAGCAGAGCTCTCTGACCTCTCTCTTCCTTCCCACAGAGGTGCTGGAGGGTGAGTACAGCCAGCAGCGGGTGGCACGGGGAAGCAGCGGGTGCAGGCCTGACTCTCGCCCTGCCTGACCCTCCCAGCCTCCCTGTGCAGCCTGAGGACGGAGATGGAGCGTGTCCAACAGGAGCAGAACAAGGTGAGGCCACTTGTGGGCCAGGGCCTGGTGAGGAGGCACCAGCCAGCCCCCCACCCGCCTTCTTGTCCCCCACTTAGGCCAGGCAGCAAGAAGCTTGCACAGATGAGGTCAGAGTGGGGGTGGGGGACCGGGGCAGTCCCATATAATGCCCCTTGCTTTGCCCCCTGCCCTTCACCCACACCAGGCCCCACACCCACGTTATCTGTCCCTGTAGGCCCAGCTCACGGACTTGCTCACGGAGCAGAGGGCGAAGGTGCTACGGCTGCAGGCCGAGCTGGAGACCAGTGAGCAGGTGCAGAGGGATTTCGTGAGACTGTCCCAGGCCCTGCAGGTACCATGGTTAGGGTGACTTGCAGGGGACTACTGATCAGGGGCTTATTTGGGGCTCCTCACAAGGAGCTACCCTTTAGTGGGATGTGTTTTCTGAGCTTCCCACAAGTGGGGGGGTCTCTGTTGGATCAGTGACTTCCTGCCTGGGTTGCGGCCCTTCTTGCCGGGTTGCTTCCAAACAGTCAGGCCTTGTGGCTGGGGCAATAGCACAGTGGTAAAGCATTTGCCTTGCACGCTGCTGATCCAGGATGGACCCAGTTTCAATTCCTGGCATCCCATATGGTCCCTCGAGCCTGCCATGAATGATTTCTGAGCACAGAGCCAGGAGTAACCCCTGAATGCCACTGAATTCTGCCAGGTGTGGCCCAAAAACCAAAAACTAACAACAACAACAACAACAACAACAACAAAAATCAGGCCTTTTTTTCCCCCCTGTGCTTTTGGGCCACATTCAGTGATGCTCAGGGCTTACTCTGCTCAAGGGAGCTCAGGGGACATACGAGATGCCAAGAATTGAACCTGGGTTGACTGTGTTAATAGCAAATGCCCAATAGACAAGCCTATTGTGTCCATCTCTGTCAGCTTGGGAAGATCTGCAGAAGCAGATCCTTTGAGTTGAGTTTGGTTTTAGTTCTCTGGGCGCTGCTGGGAATATGAATGGGGTTTCTGTGTGCGGAGTATGTGCTCCACCTTTCACTGAGGGCTGGGGAGTGACACCCAGCACATTGGCCCTGGGATCTTGCCCAGAATCATCTGCTTTTCGTGCTGGATCCTACAGGTGCGCCTAGAACGGATCCGGCAAGCAGGAACTCTGGAGCAAGTACGGAGCATCATGGATGAGGCACCCCTCCGAGACGTCAAGGACATCAAGGACCCCTGAGGGGCCAGGACAAGAGCCCGCCCAGCCGGGGATGACTCTCTACTATTCTGCAGAACTGGAAACTCAGGCTTTGGGCCTCAGCCTGAAGTCTGCCCTGTCTCCAGGCAAGGGATGAGGTGACAGGGCCACTGCTGCCATGTTCCCCCAAGGCCTCCTCCCAGGCTGACTGCGCCTTCTGCTCCCAAAATGAAGGGTGACAGTGACACCCAGCGAGAGTCCCACCCCCTAGGAACCAAAGGTGCAGGATTGGCCCTGGAGCATCCCTGTTTCCGGGCCCCCCACTCCCTCCCATAAAGTGTGTGGAGGCCAGGTTCCCCCTCCACACCCTGGACAGGCAGCTGCTTTCTGGACTGCACGACACTAAGGCACTTGTCCCACATGTGCACAAAGGCAAGGTCAAACTTTCCTGTCATTTATTTTCAATAAATAAGCAGCTCAGCTCAACGGTCGCCTTGTGCCTGCAAGCCCCATGGGGTTGGGAAAGGGGAAATCCTACAAGGCTAGGGAAGGGTGTGCTGGGAGTGGGGAGGGTGACCTGGGTTTATAAACAGAGGAACATAAGGAATGGAGGGAAATGGGTCTGGGCCAGTTTGGCTGAAGTTTGGCTGGGGCGGGAGAAGGCAGGACCGCTTACTTCCTTCTCTCGTCTTCTGGATCTGCAAGGAGAAAGGGGGTGAACCAGGGATGGGCACAGAGGGTAGGAGACATCCCCTTGTCCCTGGGCACCCACCCTACCCCCCATACTCACCTGGCCCCCAGTCCCCCCCATGCAGTGACCCAACCCAGGCAGACAGCTCAGCGCCAGCCAGCGCAGCGCAGCGCAGCACACCCACTGGTGCCCAGCAGCAGGGCAGTGCCACCCTGTGGAAGCATGGGTGGCAGCAGTGGCTCTGAGTGGAGCCGCGAGCGCAGGTGACCCTGGGAATGGGGAGAGGGAACAGTGCAGCAGCAGCTGGGGGTGAGGGCGCGATACCTGTGACACGGTGAAAAGGTGGAGGAGGGGAAACAGGCTATCCTGTGGCCAGAGAGGACAGAGAGAGCCGTTACCCCGGAAAGGTGGGGCCACAGGGGCCAGAAGGGCACCCCCGCCTGAAAAGCGGGGCAGGCGCCTTCGCAGCGCAGGGGCAGCGCAGGGCAGGGGGCAGCGCAGGGCAGGGACGCCCTGTACCTTCCAGATAGTTCCGGGCAATGAACTTAAGGAGTTCGTCCAGCCCGATGACCGGCAAGGAGATCTTGAGAACCATGATCCATTGGTTCATGTCTAAGGCCCGGAGCTTGAAGATCATCTGGAAGGGGCAGGCAAAAGTGGTGAGGCCCCAGGTCCATCCCCACTTCTCACCACCTTCCTCAAGGGCTCTGGGGTGGCGGGTAGGGGTGCCCACAGGAGACTCACGGGCAGAGGGTCAACGTAGAGGATGAGGAAGTGGAGGGACATGGAAAGGCAGATGGAGCCCAGCAACCAGATGTTCACCCAGGGCGGCATCCTCAAGAGGGACTGGTTCTCAGACAGGCTGCGGGTGAGGGGTGGCTCAGCACAGGCACATGTCTGCATGTGTGGTGCACGTCTAGGTGCAGTTGTGCCGGTGTATTGTGCATGCACAGGCAGGTGCCATGTATAGGTGTTCTTGTGCGTGAGTAGGTGCATATGTGGGGTATACAACCTTGTACGCATGTAACTTGTTTGTGGGTGGGTTGTATGTTATGAGTGCGCACAGGTTCATGTGTGGGTGTTTATATGTGTGTCCTTGTATGTAGGTGTGCATTTGTATATGTAGATTATAGTTGTACCTGTGTGACTGTATGCACAGGTATACCTGTGCCTGAAGGGGGTCTGTATACATGCTTATATGTTGCCTTATTTATGTGCGCACATTTCTGTGCACTGCATGTGAATACACACATGTATCGGACAGTGTGGGTATATATGTGAGTACATGCATGTACTGTACTGTAGGTGTATATGCGTGTACACATATATTGTGTGGTGCACTGAAAAGCTGCAAAACTTGAAGGGCCAGGGGACCCAGATGCCAACTGGGGTGAGGTGCCCACCCAGGGATGCCAAAATGTAGTAACCCAGGACCACCTCCCTAGTGGCCCAGGAGAGAAAGATTAGCCAGAGGGAGGGGGAGTAGAAACAATATATCCTTTCGGAAGGAGGGTGAGAGAGAGAGGGGCCCCCCTCAATTGTCAAACATTTTTCTTTTTTTTTTTTTTTTTTTTGGATTTTGGGCCACACCCGACGGTGCTCAGGGGTTGCTCCTGGCTCCATGCTCAGAAATAGCTCCTGGCAGGCACAGGGGACCATATGGGACACCGGGATTCGAACCAACCACCTTTGGTCCTGGATCGGCTGCTTGCAAGGAAAACGCCGCTGTGCTATCTCTCCGGGCCCGTCAAACATTTTCCTTAAGTACCTGCCTGACCATTGTCAGTTCCAGGGGGCATGTCCAAGGGGCAAGTCCAGGTCCCATTACCCTTATACCAACAAATGTACATATGTGTATATATACATGTGCTGTGCCATGTGGGTATACATTGTGTGTTGTACTGTGTGGGTGTACACGTGAGCACAGATGTACTTGTGAGTGTTCACGCATGTATGTACATGTGTGTACCCGTGTGAACGTGTATGCACTGTGTGTACACGTATGTACTTTATGTGTGGGTATACATGTGTGTATGGGGCGTGCAGACTCACCTGTTGAGAGCGTTGCACATTTCAATGGTGACCAGCACTGACAAGGCCATTGTCATGGGCTCAGGGGCCTCAAAGATCTCACAGTCCAGCCCCTCGAATTCGGGGTTTTCCTCGTTGCACTGCATAAAGTGAGTCTGCAGGGGAAGGGAGAGGAAGTGGGTTCCCGAGGAAGCCTCTCTCACCTTGCTGCCTCCTCTTGCACTCCCTTGTCTCCTCCGCCCTCCCTACCAGCTGGCTGTAGGAGACGTGTGGTCCATCCTCCGCATACAAGAACCACCAGGCGGCTGCTCCCACCGTGGCTGCCCCCACGTAACCTGTGGGACACAAGGCAGGAGTTGGGAGTCAGGAGAGGGGGAGCCTCAGGGGGACCCGACCACGACAGAGCTGATGTCCAAAGAGGGTGAAGCCAAGGCTGAGAGGCCACTCTGCTCACCCCCAATGGCCATGTAGCGGAAGAAGAGCCAGCCACTGATGAGGGGCTCCTTTGGGCTGCGGGGGGGCCGGTCCATGATGTCCAGATCAGGTGGGTTGAAGCCCAGCGCTGTGGCCGGGAGCCCATCAGTCACCAGGTTCACCCACAGCAACTGCACAGGGATCAGGGCCTCAGGCAGCCCCAGGGCGGCCGTCAAGAAGATACTACAGGAAGGAGATGGTCATAGGCGGCTCACCACAGCACCCGCCCCACGCCCAGCCCCACTGTTGCTCACCACACCACCTCGCCCACGTTGGAGGAGATGAGGTAGCGGATGAACTGCTTCATGTTGTTGTAGATGGCGCGGCCCTCCTCCACGGCCGCCACGATGGTGGAGAAATTGTCGTCTGCCAGCACCATCTCTGAGGCCGTCTTGGCCACAGCAGTGCCCGAGCCCATGGCTATGCCAATCTCAGCCTTCTTCAGGGCAGGGGCGTCGTTCACACCATCACCTGTCTGGGGTGGGGAGACGGTGCTGGGACCTGGCCTTTCCACCCACCTTCCGCAACCACCCGCACGTCCCAGGCTACCCTTATAGCACCCCCGACTAGCCCCAGCCCTCACCATGGCCGTGATCTCATCAAAGGACTGCAGGAACTCCACGATCTTGGACTTGTGTGAGGGCTCCACTCGGGCAAAGCAGCAGGCGCGGCGGCAGGCGTCCCGCTGCTCCCCCAGGGGCAGGTCGTCAAACTCACGGCCAGTGTAGGCACGGTCTGTCACCTCCTCGTTCTCACTGAAGATGCCAATCCGCCTGCAGATGGCGATGGCTGTGCCCTTGTTATCCCCGGTGATCATGATCACCCGGATCCCGGCATCACGACACAGCTGGATGGAGCCAGTAACCTCCTTGCGGGGCGGGTCCAGCATGCCCACCACACCCACGAAGGTCAGGTCAGTCTGTGGAGGCAGCAGCAGGTACATGTAACAGGTAACATGGGGAGTTTCAGGAGCTGGGAATAGGGGTACAGGACACCCTGGGCCAGCACTCAAGGGATAAGGATCCCACACCATTCCAGAAGCAGAGGGGACCTTCCAGAACACCAGTAGAAGTTAGGGTGCTGTTTCTGGCTCTAAGGGGTCCTCTTACTTGCTTACAGTTCTGGGGAAATCCATGTTCCCTGTGGGGTGACATTCTCTGGGAGATGAGGGAACTTGGGGGCCATATGGGGTAACATGCTCTGGGAAATGGAAGGACATGGGTCTGTGTGGGGTGATGCCCTCTAGGAGGTAGGGAAACCTGTGTCCATGTGGGGTGACACTCTGGGAACCATGGGACCCCAAGTACAGTCCCCTTCTAGTAAGGAACAGGCACTGTATCCCTCCCTACTCCAGGACCTTCCACGCCCCCAAGTGAGCCCAGGGAGCAGATGATCACCCCGCCATGGCCTCCATTCCTCATAGCACTAGACAATCATGTGCTAGGCAGGGATGGACTGGATGTGTCAAGTCCTGAGGTCCAAATATAAGGGGCCAACAGGAGGCAGGAAGTGCCAGGGTGGCTGGGGGCTGCAGCTGCCCACCTCGTACTCCATGAACCGGGCAGAGTCATCCAGAATCAGCTCCTCCCGTTTCGGGGGTGTGTCCCGGGTGGCCAAGGCCAGGCAGCGCAGAGTGTCACGCCCAGTCCCCCACTCCTTGATCACAGACATGATCTTCTCCTTTGCGGGCCCAGTCATGGGTACGCGAGTGGTGCCGACTCTCACATAGTTGCAGCGATCAATGACCCCCTCGGGGGCACCCTGGAAGACCAGAGCAGCTATCAGAGAGCTCAGAGGGAGTCATAAGGGCTGGATGTGGGGGACAGAGGAGGATGCTGTGTTCTGACCTTGACAAACATCTTGTTGCCGACAGCGGCTCGGGAGGACTTGGCAGGAGAGCAGTAGACAGACATGGACTTCCGGTCCCTGGAGAACTCCAGGGTGAATTCCTTCTTCATTAGTTGGCGGATCACCTGCAGAAAGCAGAGGGCAGAACCTCAGACCCCTTCCTCCCAGCAGAGTCCACAGGCCAGAACAACCCAGTTCGGGCAATGAAACCTGGCTGAGGCTACAACCGCTGCTGCCACTGTCTGCCACTGTCCTGCATCCCAGAAAGCAAACCAAACAGTTTGCACCCAAGAGCTCCAGCTTTGAACCCAATACTGCATGGCTCCGGAGCCCTGTCGGGAGCAACCCCAAGCACACTGTGAGAAGTGACTCCCTCCCCCAAGGATAGCCAGGTGTCAGCCAACACTCTCCCCCAATAATTCATTCACATAATGAAGTACAGATGGTTGTCTGCATTTCTTTTTTTTTTTTTTTTTTTTTTTTTTTTTTTTTTTTTTTTTTTTTAGTTTTTGGGTCACACCCGGCAGTGCTCAGGGGTTCCTCCTGGCTGTCTGCTCAGAAATAGCCCCTGGCAGGCACGGGGGACCATATGGGACACCGGGATTCGAACCAACCACCTTTGGTCCTGGATTGGCTGCTTGCAAGCAAACGCCGCTGCGCTATCTCTCCGGGCCCGGTTGTCTGCATTTCAACTTGAGGTCTAAGCTCTTCCCTCTCCCTTATGGGGGGCTTTCATCTTTCTTCCCACTCTGTTAGAGAAGCTGACAATCTATCAAACACTTTCTCCCACCACATTCCCTAAATAAAACTTTCTTACTTCATAAAAACAAATATAGCACAGTGGGCCAGAGAGATAGTACAATGGTTAGAGCACTTGTCCAGTTCGATAACCAGCACTTCGTATAGTCCTACAGCCAGGAGTGATTCTTGAGCACAGAGTTTTGGGGTGTGGCCCCAAAACTAAATAGAGCATAGTAGAACCTGGTTGGTATGGAGGATCAGTGCTGAGGAAATTGTTTTCCCATTTGAAGCCCCAAATGGCATGTGGTACTAAGGATTGTAGCAGGGTTGGCCCTGTGCAAAGCAAGCACCTTATTAGCTATCCTATCTCTCTGGGCCTGTATTTCTCAAATTCTAAGTCAGGCCTGATACTAGACATAAGGGTATCAAGTGGGATAAAGGGGAGGAAAGGGAAAAAAATGTCTGCCATAGAGGCAGGCAGGGAAAAGAGGACACAGATGGAGGGAAGTGGACACTGAGTGCTCAGACACTGTACAACTAAAACTCAATCAAGAACAATGTTGTATCTCACAGTGATTAAATTTAAAAAAGGGTAACAGTGGAATCAGGCCACTGCACAATAGGATACTCAATAGGACTCTCAATAAGATGACCTCGAACAAGCTGGGACACAACACAGGAAGTCTCGTCAATTCCTCTAGGAGGTAGCAGTCTGAGCACCCAGAGAGATGCTATGGGAGTGAGTCTGGCCAACAACAGTGAAGCAGGGCATGGCTCAGTGGTCAGTACATGCCTCAGGCATGAGGTCCTAGATTTGATCTCTGGCATCGCCCAAGCAGAACAGAAAGGAAGCCTGTAGGAAGACCAAGCGAGGCTCTAGCCTCCTGGGTTTGCTGGGGTGAAGGGCCTTGGGAGGGTGCTCCCAGACTCACTGAGTTGCAGGCATTGGCTCTTTCCACCTTCGAGAGGCTCCTGACTTCAGTGTTGAAGACATTCATCTTCTCCACCAGGGTGGTGAGGGCTGTCTCGGTGGCCTCGCCCACCTTCTCATACACACCTTTGGCCTGAGGGACAAAGGAAAAAGGTGTCTGGGTGTCTGGAAGCCTCAGCTCTGCTTATACCCAGAGAGCCCCTCTAACTAGAAAAGTAGTCTTTAAGGGGGGGAGCAAGGAGTCAAACTCAGTAGGGCTCAAGAGCTACTCCTGGCTTGGTTTGGGGGGACCAGGTGAAGCTGGGGATCAAACCCAGATCTCCTCAGGAGGTGGCTCTGCACTCCCCCACCCCCAGTGGGAGTAAGAAGGTAGCAGCCAGTTCTTCCTCTGATGCTCCCAGCAGAAGGCTCAGAACATGGGGCCTCTCCCTCCCCAGGATACCTTCTTTGTGAGCTGTGGAGAAGATACCTGGACTCAGAGCCCATCAGAAACATCAAGGGACAGATTACCTCATTGAAGTCCAGGGAAGAGTCATTGCAGAGGGCACAGATGGTGGCCAGCTCCACCAGCCCGTCATACTGCCCTGCCCGGATGGGCTTATCATTCTTCATGCTGGCAGCAAGGGAGGAGGGCAGGTGGAGAGACAGGTAGAAAAGAACAGGGGGTGAGTGCAGAGAGCCTGGAGGAAGCAGGGAGGCAGGGAAGAAGAGGAGAAAAAGAGGAAGACCAGAGGAGGACCCTGAGAAGTGAGGAGAGACGGGGCAGTGCACTTACACCTCTCCTTCTGGAGCATATGTTGAACCAGTGATGGAAAACTCGTTCAGGACGCAGGTATCACCTTCCACTTTGTCAATGATAAACATCTGCAGGGGTGAAGGATGCAGGTGTCTGACTGGAAAGGTAGCTGTGCCAAGGCCCAGTACCAGTGTCCCTCTGTCCAGCCCTCCTCCACCTCCCTCTGGCCCTTCAACCCCCAACACCCTTATCCTCCTTCTCCCTAAATCAAAGGGAACCTGGCATGGGTTCATGGTGGACACAGGCCACATACTGCAAAAAATAAGAAAATAGAAATTTTTTAAATGAAAAAAAAAATGAAAATAGGGGCCAGAGTGGTGGTGCAAGTGGTAGGGTTTTTGCCTTGCATGTGATAACCTAGGATGGACCGCAGTTCCATCCCCCGGCATCTCATATGGTCCCCTGAGCCAGGAGCAATTTCTGTGTGCATAGCCAGGAGTAATCCCTAAGCATCAATGGGTGTGGCCCAAAAGCAAAAAGAAAGAAAATAGAAGAAAGTGGTCACTCTGGACCAGGACTAGGTGCTGAGAAAAGAGAAAATGACATTTGTTATACCCTATCAGTGACAGTATTTTAAACCACTGTGCCTAAAAGGGGTAAAAAAAAATCAGGAGTAAAGAAAAAGCACCTGTTACATAGAGGTAATGTTACATGTGAGGGTGAGGGGGAAACAGGTGACATTGGTGGAAGAACTAGGAAACTGGTGAAGGTTTTGGTGTTGGAGCATTTTGTACCCGAAACTCAGTCATAATAGTTTTTATAATTGGTGGTGATTCAATAAAAATAAAAACAAAGAATAATAAAAAATAAAGCAATGGCATTTTTTAGTTTGTCTTATGTTTTGAGCCAAATCTGGTGATGTTTAGGGCTTACTCCTGGCTCTGCACTCAGGGATCACTTCTGGAAGGACCATATGGGGTGCTAGAGACTGAACCCAGGTCAGCTATGTGCAAAGGCTTGGGGGGGGGGGCAGAGTGATAGTACAGTGGGTAAGTTGTTTTCTTGCACACAACTGAAAAGTTTTCTGGAAACCCAGAAGTTTCAGTTAGGACATGCTTTTCTACAGAACTCACAGAATTCTTAGTAAGGGCCAACACCCTTTTCCTGAGGTTCATGAGCCCGCTCCTCAAGGGACAGGGGACAGCAAACTTATTAGCAAAAATATTTCACATCTCTGAACTTAGTCCCTCCCTGGATGAAGAATTTCTTTTCCTTTTCTTCCTACTTTTCACTAAATCTTTCTATTTCCAACTCTAAAAATAAAAAGAATTTAACACCTTAGTTTTCTTTTTTTTGTTTATTTCTTTTTTCGGGCCACACCCATTTGATGCTCAGGGGTTACTCCTGGCTAAGTGCTCAGAAATTGCCCCTGGCTTGGGGGGACCATATGGGACGCCAGGGGATTGAACCTTGGTCTTTCCTTGGCTAGCGCTTGCAAGGCAGACACCTAACCTCTAGCACCACCTCGCTGGCCCCAACACCTTAGTTTTCTTTTTTTTTTTTTTGTTTTTGTTTTTGTTTTTGGGCCACACTCGGTAACACTCAGGGGTTACTCCTGGCTATGTGCTCAGAAGTTGCTCCTGGCTTGGGGGACCATATGGAACACCGGGGGATCGAACCTCGGTCCATCCAAGGCTAGTGCAGGCAAGGCAGGCACCTTACCTTTAGTGCCACCGCCCGGCCCCAACACCTTAGTTTTCTAATTGGCATGTTGAAATTGCTTTTGATTATGGCTGCAGGCAACAAATTGGCTGCAATAAAGGCCCAGGTTCTAATTCCCAGAACCATGGCCTGGCCACTGATGGTCCCATCATGACCTGGGTCTCAGAACTTAGTGCCAGAGACTTCAACTAGTCAGTGGTTCCACCACCAGAAAAACTTGTTTCTTTTGAGGCCAGAGAAATAGTACAGTGGATAGGGTATTTGCCTTGCATGCAGTCGTCCCATATGTCCCCCGAGCCTGACAGAAGTAATTTCTGAGTACTGAGCCAGGAGTCACCTGGTAAGGCCCCAAACCAAAACCAAAAATACCAAAAAACTTGTCTTTTTTTTCTTTAAATAGTTTGTGGGGGAGTTGTCTAAGGAGAGGGGTATTTAGATCACACTTAGCAGTGCTGGGAGATTGGTCTTAGGGGTGACTAGAGGGCAGTGCTAGGACTATTGCATAATACCAGGGATCATGTCTTGACTGCATATAAGGCAAACACCCTCCCTGCTGTACTATAGCCCTAGACTCACTCAATGTATTTTTATTTATCTATTTTTTAATTTTTTTTTTTTTGGTTTTGGGCCACACCTGGTGATGCTCAGGGGTTCCTCCTGGCTACGTGCTCAGAAATCACCCCTGGCTTGGGGGACCATACGGAATTTGGGGGGATCGAACTGTGGTCTGTCCTAGGTTAGTGCGGTGCAAGGCAGACACCCTACTGGTTGTGCTCCACTCTAGCCCCTTTTCAGCATTTTTTTTTTTGTTTTGTTTTTTTGGGTCACACCCGGCGGTGTTCAGGGGTTACTCCTGGCTGTCTGCTCAGAAATAGCTCCTGGCAGGCACGGGGGACCATATGGGACACCGGGATTCGAACCAACCACCTTTGGTCCTGGATCGGCTGCTTGCAAGGCAAATGCTGCTGTGCTATCTCTCCGGGCCCTTTTCAGCATATTTTTAAAGAAATGTTTTATGTACTTTATGCTATACATTTAAAATACTATGGTGGGATCTGGAGATATAGCACAGTGGTAGAATGTTTACCTTGCATGCAGCAGACCCGGGATGGGCCCGGGTTCGATTCCTGGCATCCCATATGGTTCCCTAGCCTGCCAGGAGTGATTTTTGAGCGCAGAGCCAGGAGTACCTCCTGAGTTTTGCTGTGTGTGGCCCAGAAACCACACCAAAAAAAAAAAAAAAGTACTAGGGCCAGAGAAATAGCACAGCATTATGGAGTTTGCCTTGCACGCAGCCAATCCTGGAGGGATGGTGGTTCAAATCCCAGCTTCCCATATGGTCCCCGGAGCCTGCCAAGAGTGATTTTTGTTTGTTTGTTTGTTTGTTTGTTTTTGGGTCACACCCAGCAGCGCTCAAGGGTTACTCTTGGCTCTACACTCAGAAATCGCTCCTGGCAAGAGGAGCGATTTTTGAGAGCAGAGCCAGAAGTAAATCCCTGAGCCCCAAAATAAATAAACAAATAAATTAATTAAATAAAATACTAAGCTGGGAGGGCTAGAGAGAGCACTGTGGAAAGGGCTCTTGCCTTCCATGCAGTCAGGGTTCTATCCTTGGTGCCCCATATGGTTTCCTTAAGCCCTGTCAGGAGTGATCCCTGAGCACAGGGCCAGTCCTAAGCACTGCCAGGTGTGAACCCAAAACAAAAATAATAAAATAATAAAACACTATACCAGGGTTAGAGAGTTAGTACAGCAAGTTGGGTACTTGTCTTATAAATTGTCAACCTGGGCTTAATCCCCAGAACCCATATGGTGTCCTGATCCTCACCAGGAGTGATGCCTTAGTGCAGTCAGAATTAAGTCCTGAGCACTTCTGGGTGTGCCCCACAGAAAAAAAGTAAAAAGAAAAGAAAAGACTATGCTGAGTAGAGTCCCAGCAGTCAGTGTATTATTGGTAGACCTGGATTAACAGATGCTGTAGGAGGGGCCAGAGCTATAGTACATGAGGAGGATGCTTGCCTTGCATGCAGCCAATTGGGGTTTGATCACTGGCATCCCTTATGATCCCCTGAGCCCACCAGGAGTGATTCCTGAGTGCAGAGCCAGGAGTAATCACTGAGCATCACCAAGTGTGGCCAATAAACAAGAAAAAAAAGAAAAAAGAAAAATACTCTGGAGGGGGGCTAGAAAAATAGTAGAGGGTGGGGCCTTTGCCTTGCATGCAACAGATCTGAGTTCAATCCCTGGTACCCCATGGGCTCCTCTGAGCCCAAAAAGAGTGATCCTTGAACACAGAGCCAGGATCCCTGAGCACTGCTAGGGGTGCATCCCCCCGAAACTGTGGGGGGAGTGAATGTGGCAGGCACCATCCTACCATGGCATGCATGGCAGGCTCAGCTCACACATGGGGTTTCCATTCCTTGACCTAGTCACTGACAACTGTTCTTTCGCACACCTCCCTCTCACATGGTCAGGATGGCACCCTCCCAGGCCCAAGTAAGGTGCTGCCACCCATCAACGAGGCTCCCTCACCTTGCACACAGACATCTGGTTGGTGGTGAGGGTGCCGGTCTTGTCAGAGCAGATGACTGAGGTGCAGCCCAGAGTCTCCACTGATGGCAAGCTCCTGACAATGGCGTTCTTCTTTGCCATGCGGCGGGTGCCCAAGGCCAGGCAGGTGGTGATGACGGCAGGGAGTCCTATGTGGGGGGAGAGTGTGAGTTCAATGAGGCTGAACCATGGCTCTTCATGAGGCAGATTATTCTCCTTGCATGACGCTTGCTGCCTCCTTGGAAAGGGGCCTGTGCAGATGAGTCAAGCTAGGGGAGCAGGCCAAGAAGTTACCTTTCAAAATAGCAGCTGGAGGGACCCTACCTTCTGCAATAGAAGCTGGGGGTGGGGGATCCTACCTTCCAGAATAGCAGGTAGGGGATCCTATCTTTTGGAATTAAGGCTAGGGTGGCCTACATTCTGGAATAAAGATTGGGTGGGGCCTACCTTCCAGAATTGAGGCCAAGAGGCTCTGTCTTCTGCAATAGTGACAATGGAGGTGGGGGCTATCATCTGGAATAAGTTGGGGGTTCTATATTCCAAAATCAAAGCCAAGGGGGCAGCCTAGCTTCTAGAATTGCAGCCAAGGGGCCCTATCTTCTAGAATCAAAGTCAGGAGGGCCCTACCTTCCGGAATTGCGGCCACAGCCAAGGCCACAGCGATCTTAAAGTAGTAAATGGCGCCTCGGAACCAGGAGCCCCCATGGACGGGGTCGTTAAAGTGGCCGATGTTGATAAGCCAGACAGCCACGCAGATGAGGGAGATGACCTTGGACAGCTGCTCGCCAAACTCATCCAGTTTCTGCTGCAGAGGGGTCTTATCCTGCTCCGTGGCAGCCATTTGGTCACGGATCTTGCCAATCTCAGTGCTCACACCGGTGGTAGCCACAATGCCCAAGGCCTTGCCAGCTGCAATGTTGGTGCCCTGGACCGAGCAAAGGAGAAAGAGACCCATTGAGAGGCCACTCTCATGTGGGCTGCAACGCTAGTCTCCCACCTCACTGTGTGTGCCAGTGTGCAGAGCTGGATCTGTGGCATGCTTTTCCTGTGGCTCACCGAGAAGAGCATGTTCTTCTTGTCCTGGTTGACAGCCCGGGGGTCTGGTACTGGGTCCGTGTGCTTGATGACAGAGACTGACTCACCTGTGGGGAGTGGGTCCATCATGTTTAGGTGACTCCACGCCCTTTGCTTCCCAGCCCCAAACCCTCTCTGTAGGAGTCTAAGCTTTGGAAACTTTCAGAAACTTCTACTTGAGGTCTTATGTACTTGGGTAAACAGACCTAGAACCCCACCCCCCAGGCTCAGCCCGACAAGCTGCCTTGGTTGGTTCCATCTAGGCTCTAGCACCACGGAACAGGCTTGCTTGTCAGAGATTGATCCCGGCCTTCCTACTTCTGTCAAATAGCCATCGAGAGCCCCCATCCTGCAACCTCGTCTTCCTTACTGGATGGAGCTGGGGATCCACTGCCCCTCCCCAGCTGTGTTCTTCAGGTGACCAGACCCTCACTTTCTTCAAAAATCTCCAGTTCCTCACTAAGGGACCTTCAAGGAGACACGACTGCATGACCCTGTGTCAGGGGTAGGATGATGACTTGTGGTTGTCAAAATCATACTTCTCCCTTGATTTCTGCCAGCTGTCCCCTACCCCACACACCAACCTCATGAGCCCACTGAACTGGGGCTCCACCCTGAGTCTACCAAGCACCTCTCCTCGGGTCACCATCATCCCCCCAGGCCACAGACCTGTCAGGATGGACTGGTCCACGCGGAGGGTGGTGGACTTGATGGAGAGAATCCGGATATCGGCGGGGACTTTGTCACCCACTGTGGAGAGAATAGCAGGGAGTGTCAAATGAGGACAGCATTTTCCTTCCAGGGGAGCAGACCATCTCAGTCTCCTTGGTTCTAAAGGAAACTGATAGGAGAAGCCCCAGAGAAAAATCTCCCTCTAGGTGGTTTTGGATTTAGCTCATGGGCTACTCCTGTCTCTGTGCTCAAGAGTCACTCTTGGTGGTGTTTAAGGGATGATAAGGGATAGTGGGGATCGAACCCATATTGGCTGTGTGCAAGACAAAGCCCTCCCTGCTGTAGCAATGCTCCAGCCTGTCAGCTGTGTTCAAACAGATTCCTTGGTTGGATGCTTTTCTGTCCTGAGAGCTGGGAGCCCCTGGTACATAGCATCTGCTCAACTGACTAAGGCTGACTGACGGACTGACCAACAAGGAGACCATCACTGGGCGAGGAAGTGGGATGGGCTGATGTGGGAGAGGAGGCAGTTGGCATAAGCCAGAAGGGGGGAGTGGTCACCCAAGAGTTCAAGAGAAGAGTGTAAGAGGCAGCCTCCAGGAAGACATGGAGAAATGGCAGGCACAGTTGTGGGTTGCACACCTGAGGGGAGCAGAGGTCATTGGGATTGGCGGGCAGTTGGGCTGGTGGGTGGGGAGGAGTGTTGCAGATCCCAGACTGAGAACTAAGAAGGGGTTTGGGGAAATGACCTGAGGGTCAAAGACTGCAGAGGCTGAAACCATGGCTGGTCCTGGTCCCAGGGTGGAGCAGGATTAGAGACACTCAAGGTCTTAGTGCAAGACTGGGTCAGCCTGTGACAGGCCCTGGGGTCCCCGGCCAGCCCTTTCTGCCTGTCCCCAGCGCCCCAGGTGGTGACTTGGTGTCTGGTGGAGAGAATCAGCTAGAGAGGTTTGTTCGCCTGTGCCAGGGCTTGAGATGTGGGAAGGCCTGCGCAGGGCAAATATAAAACCGCTGAAGGGCGCAGAATCCCAGTCACCCTAGCCGCGCGGCATTAGGTGTCCCTCGCTGGGAGGCGGGGCCCTCCTTGAACTCCCCCCATGGTCCCGTGCTCTCTGCTCGGCCGAGTTTCCCTTACAAGGCCGGGGGCACCAATCTTCGGCCCCCCTCCTCCCTTCCCCCTCACTCTTTCCCCTTTGAGGCCCCAAGGGCACTGGGAGGTGAAGATTTAAAGCTGACCAAGCTGGTTGAGGGGGGAGTGTGGCCGCCTGGAAGGGGTGGGACCGGGTCATTGGCAGGGACTGCCATCCACCTGTCGCAAGCGCGCTGAGAGGAGGGGTGCAGGGGTCTGCCTGGGCCTTGGGGACAGGACTGGCTGTTCCTGCTGACACTCTGACTAGGAGAGGGTGCCAGGGCCACAGTGCCCTGAGGTGACCCCTGGAGGAGTCTGGGAAGGAAAAGCAGGAACTGGGGACTCCAAACACCAATTCCCTCCTAGACACCAGACTCAGGCTCGGCTACTGACATCCCACAGTGCAGGTATCTCCACTTAGGCTCCCACCAGCCCATCACTCACCAGCCACCTCCACGATGTCCCCGGGGACAATGTCTCGTGCCTTGATCCTTTGCACGGACTTGCGGTCAGCCCGGTATACCTTCCCCATCTCGGGCTCATACTCTTTCAGGGCCTCGATGGCGTTCTCCGCGTTCCGCTCCTGGCAGGGAGGGAAGGTCAGCGGAGGGAGCAGAAAGGGGCTTATTGGAAAGAATTGGGGGGCTGCAGAGATGAAGGAGCAGGGTAAGGGTCCTAGAGGAAGTTAGGAGGACAGCATGAGGGGGTGATGCTTGGCATCCTGGCATGTGGAGACGCAAAGTCCTCCAAAAAGGAATGTTGGGGCCAGGCAGGGAAGGAGAATCGATGCCAGTCTGAAAACAGGCAGGCCCAGTGGGAGGAAGGAAAAAGACAGGAGACATACAGACATGGGTATGCTCCACAGTATCCCCAATTGGAGCCTCCAGAGGACTAGGGAGAAACTGAGTCTCCAGAGATGAGGTAATTTGCCCAGAGGTGCAAAGCCTTGGGAGACAGTGGGGACACCAGTTTCCCTCCCTCTGTCATCTTCCAAACAGCCACATGGGGGAGAAGGCAAGTCCCAGAGGGTGGAGGGGTTAGAGACCAGGGTGACCCGGGCTCACCTGCCAAACCCCCACAATGGCGTTGGCGATGAGAATCAAAAGGATGACGAAGGGCTCCACGAAGGCAGTGATGGTTTCCTCACCTTCCTCAAACCAGGCCAGCACCTGGGCCAGGGAAGGAGCACTTGGGCACCCAGGGCCAAAGAGGGGGCACAGGGATCAGGTGCTGCCTGTCAGCACGTAGTGGGGGACCACACATTCAGGCAGCGAGCCTTTTCTTACCCCAAGGGGAATGGGGTGCAAAACCATGGCTGGACTCAGCTGGAAAGACTATCAGGGTCCCTGACTGGCCACTCAGATAGGGGCCATCATGGGCACGGCCACACCGTTCCCATAGTGGCCACCCTGCGAGCCCCGTGGTCTCAGCAGGCGCTGGGTCCCCCACACCCTCCCCCACTGTTCAGGCTCCAGTTTCAAGAGGGAGCCAGCAGGGTGGGGGGATAGGGTTACGGGGCCTCTTGTCCACACCCCACCCCAGCTGTCGCCACAGCCAGGCAACAGCCGCAGACAAATGTCAAGGAGCAAACTGGGAAGGCTGCGAGGAAGACCTTGCCAACGATGCTCTGCTCGAAGTTGGGGTTGGGGTCCCCTCTCAGGACAATAGAGCCACCTCTCACCTTCTTACAGGACCAAGAAGGGAATGAAACCCACCAAGATCAGGGTGGACACTGTTGACAGCCCCCAGGAAATGCCTTAATAAAGAGGGGTGCTGAGGTGCAACCCTGAGGCTGGGCGAGGAGAGGGGAAGGTCCTCCAAGTGGGTAGGGGGAGGGGGTCCCCAGAGCCCAGATGGAGGTGGATGGGACGAGATCGTCCGCGGAGGGCTCTGGGCCCACCTGCAGCTCTTTCCCGCCTCTCCGAGGGAGTGTTTGCCCCGACCAATCAGCCACGGGGAGGCGGGGCAGTCGTGCGAGGCTGCCCGGGGATTGGTGGGGTGCGCGCCCCACTCTGATCCCTGAAGTTGTGGGGGCGGCTCAGCCTGTGTTTTGGCTGAGAACACCCTGAAAGCTTAAAATAAAATCTGCCTGCAGGGTGTGGAGGAGGCCGGAGTCAGCGAGCCCCTCCCTCTGCCCCTCCCTCGGTTCTGCATCCTAGAATAGGGACCCCATGATTCCCTGAAACCGACTCTGGGGATCCCCGCACCCCTGCCCGCCGCCAGCTGCCCCCTCGCACTTACAAAGGAAATGCAGGCGGCCAAGAGAAGGATGCGGACCAGCAGGTCTTCAAACTGCTCCACCACCAACTCCCACAGGGACTTCCCTGCGGAATAGGCAGCCGGCCCAGTTAAGGTCCAGAAGCGGGTTCTGGGGTCCCTGGGCCAGGCCTGAGGTGACAGGCAAGCCACAGGGCTTAGAGATCGTCTGAGTTCAGAGTCCCCAGGGGTGTGTAGGCAGGTGTCTCAGGGAAGGGGACCTTGGAAGTGTCTGGCCCGGCCACCCAATTCTAGGGAGGCCTTGTGGGAGTATTCGGGGAGAAGGGCGCAGGGCACACAGGTCAGCGATTTGGGGGAACTTACCTTCCTCTGCGGGCAGCTCTACCCAAGGAAAAAAGAAGGAAAGAACATGTTTATTTGGGTTCTCCCCAGCTCCCCACCCCAAAACTCTGCAGTGAAGGCCTGAAAGGGCATGAGAGGGTCACCAAGGTCATCCACGAAACCTGCCCCCAACTGGGTCTCATGGGCCCTGCTCTTTCGGGGCCCTTTTCCCATCACAGTTCTGGGGTGTTGGCCCTGCTCTGGGACCCCATACCTGCACGGGGACCCTGTCGGGGGGGGTGTCTCTCCCCTCATATACACTCACCATTGGGGCCATATTTCTCCAGATGCCGCTTTACTTGGTCCGGGGTGAGGCCTGTGGTCTCACTCACCCCGAAATAGGCCAAACATTCCTCTGTGGATTTGGAGTGTGCCGCCTCCATGGCGCGCCCTTTCTGGGGGCCCGGTGGGGTGCGTTCCTTGGGGGCTTCCGCTCGTGGGCGTCTTCCTCAGTTGCCCACCTGCCTGTTGGAGTGTCTCCCTTTTTCTCTCCTACCCCCAAGTTTTTTCTTCCTGTCAGGGAGCTCTGACCCCGTCCCACTTGCAGCAGCCGCCACCCCCGCAGCCCCCAGCTGGTCCTTATGAGAGAGCAGTGGGGGCTGGCTCCCCCCTCAGCCGGGTTGGGGATTGGCTGGCTGAGACTCTGGCAGGAGGGGTCAGGAGAGACAATTCTGCTGACAGAGGGGAACAGTGGGGCAGCAGCCTGAGGTGTCACTCATGAGGGAAGCAAAGGTGGCCCCGTCCCCAGCCCCGTGGGGGGAGAACCTCCACTTTTGGCCTTCTGCTGACACCTCCCCTGTGCCTCGACTTCCCTTCTCAGTCAATCCCATGCCTGCCTCCCCCAGACCACCCTGGCAGGTCTCACATCCTGGCACCAGCCTGTTGCCTGGGCAGGTCCTTCCTAATTTACTTTGATGAAAAGGCCTCAGGATTACTCCATTATCTGGGGAACCCGAGGGGGGATGGCATCCTTTGGGGGGCAGAGGAAGTGGCCCCAGAAGGCTGAGGGAAGCAGGGAGGAGCAAGGGTCAAGGGGACAGGCTAAGCTGGTAACCTTAGCCGGGGAGGGGCTACTGCTGCATCAACAAGGGCTTTAGTGTCCAGGCGCTGTCGCGGCCACTGGTGCCAATACAGCCTGTCCCCCCCACTCCAACTCCACATCCAGGTATGGGGTCGTTAGCACCCCTATTCCTAGCAGGGTACCCACTCCCACCCCCCAAAATGGAATACTCAGGTAGTGGCATAACCCAGAGGCTGCAGAACATGCTGCTGGAGCACAGGGAAAGAAAACGGTTTCCGGACGGGTGCAGGGGTCACCCCAGTCATGGAAGAAGGATCCCTCATCCCACACTGCTCTGAGCCAAGGGGCTTCAGCCCGACTCCAGGGTTGCCCTTATGACATATGCCCATCAGAACTGGGTGTGGAGGACACCAAAGCTGGTTGGACCCAGACCCTCTGAAAATGGGTGTGGAGCGCCTGGTCAGGTGGCCCCAGACCCCAGGAGTGGGAAGGGGCAGGTGGGTAAGGACAGTCTAGGGGAAATGAGGACAGTGGGGCTGCGGGGTCACAGGCAGGTCTGAGAAGCCATGGGGTGAGGGAAACAGGGGCCTGGCCAGGCACCAGGTGGGCGGGCCCGCGGGGTGCAAAGTCGCCACAAGTTGTTGCTGAGCCTGAGCGGCTGCCTTGGTGTCAGCTTCCTCAAAGACACAGCTCCGAGCCCCACCCCCACTGAAGCCTGAAACAAGGGTCTTCTGCAGCTAAGGTGGTGGCACCTTGGGACTGGCAGTACAGTGGAAGGGTCCAAGGAGCCTGCTGGGAAGGTCAGGTGGGGAGTGTTGGGACCCTGAGCAAGCAGCCTCATCCCTCCAGTCTGGGCGCCTCCAGCTCTGCTTGCTCAAGTTCCTTAGAGACAGTTGGGGGAGCAGACGCCCCTCATTCAGCCCAGCCTCAGCCTTCCATCCCGGTGAACTGAGGATAAGGTGCCCTGGCCTCTCCTTAAAGCAGAATCCCACTGTGATGGGGTCGTGCTTAGACAATGGGCATGCCCTTCTGTGGACACCCCCCCCCATCAGGGCACTCCACAGGCTGTCCTGGGGTCCTACAGGCAGTCACCTCAAACCCCCCACCTAAACGTCCCAGAGGGAAGCTGAAACCAGGCAGCAAAGGCCACCTGTGAGAAGCTGCAGAGGGATCCAGGGCGTGCAGGCCCACCCAGGCACACTCACTCTTCCATTTGCAAGTGGGAGAAGTGAGCACTGAAGGATCCCCCAAGCCAGTCCGGACCTTCTGCCCCAAACCCAGTTCCAAACTTCAGCTCCCCCAGGTACTGTGGAAAAGCTGGAAGGAAAAGGCCCCTTCAGCCATGATAAATCGGTAGGTGAAAGGCATGTCCCCGTCTCCCGGTTGGCAGGGACAGGGGGAACCTTGCAGCACCTACTGGATTAGGAGTCTCAGGTCCTGCTTACTCAGGGCCCTTGGGCCCTCACTGTCCTCTCATGGGGATAGCACAGCACCCAGAGTGCCAAACCATCCCCCGTTTCAAGGCCGAGTCTATCCCCTGTGTCCCAAGGCCAAGGTCTGAGGGAGCCCCAGGGATTAGCCGGAACAGGGAAGGCAGTGGCTGCCATTCCCACCCCAGCCCCCAGCCAGGGTGGCCGGTGAGCCCAGCTGTCCGCTGTCCGTCTCCTGCCGGGGACAGGACAGGACGAAGGCCCAGAATAGCAAGGTCACCAGGCGGTGGGGCTTCCTACGGGCAGCTGTGTGGGCTGCTTTAAACCAAGGGAAAACGAGGCAGAACGGGAGGTGGTGAAGGGCCTGACTGGACAAGTGGGGTTCTTGAGAACCTGGCTTCCCTGGTGTGGGCAGCCCAGGGGTCCCAGGTAGGACAACCAGGCAACTGAGTTCAGAGCAGAAGCCAGGATGGGATGCAGAGAAAAGGGGGAGGGCAGCAAATGCAAATGACTACATGGAACATGGGTGAAGGGCTGCTGGAAGGTCTGACTTCCAGAAGCATAAGATTTGAATTTTGCTGACATTCCCATGGGAATCCTGACCCAGTCCTGAGCTCTCATCCAGCTGCCACCTCCCACTTTGCTGGGAAGAGACCCAGAGGGTGTCAGAGTGAGTGGCACCTGGGTGCCCATCCTGGTCTGACCCCATCAAGGCCAGTCAGCTGCCCTGGGGGGGGGGGGGGCTCCATGATGTGGCTGGCTCCAGGTAGGAAGCTTTAGTGAAAGGCCCTTAGGTATCAGCATCCTACTGTCATGTCCACTTTGAGAATGTGGCTGATGACCCTCAACAGCTCTGGGCTCTGCATTCATCACTTCACAGTGGAACAGCTGGACTGAGTGACGGCAGAAGGCACAGGAGAGCAGAGCCCAAGCCTGACCGGTCTGGGTTCTGGGCTCCCAGCACCTATCGAAAACACAGCCATGGAACCGAGATAAACCCTTTTATTTATTTATGCTTCTCCATTTTGTTTAAAACAACAACAACAATCACCTTGATAGGACTGAAAAGTCTCCCCCTCCCCCAACCCATCCAGGGTTGGGGGTAGTTAATGAGGAAATGCCCCCCTGGGGGGGGCTAACAAGGGAGGTGATGGGCCCGGCTCTTACTCAGGGCACGGGTGCTTGTAGTGTATAAACTGGAGGTGACCAGTTTGTAAGCCAGGGCTTACAAGGGTTTGCAAACCTTCTCTTGTACCAATAAACAGGCCCTGGGCCTTCAAGGGTCAGGAAGCAGTGTATATGTGTGGGGCGCCTGCCATTCCTGTATCCAACCTCATACTCTGAGGACTGGGGGGGGGGGGGGGCAAGAGTAGTGAAGAAGGGGGGGCCTCACACAAAGGAGTACTGGTTGTTAATGGCTCTGGGATGGCCCCCTTCTTCTCCATCACCCCCTAGTGGTAGCTGCTGGAGCTGCACCATCAGGGTTCCCCCAGGGACCCCACCAGATCCTGCGTCTCCCTGGGCCTCCGCCGCGCTTGGTGCTATGGCCTCTTCCAATTCAACCACGGGGACCAGCTCAACCACGGGGACCAGCTCTTTCTGGACCCGTCCACTGCCCGCTTTCTCTTTCTCTTGCTTCTCTTTGGCTGTGGCGGCTGTTGTTGCCGCCACTTCTGGCGCCCGCGACGCCTCTTCTGCCCCAGGTTGTGGGGGATCTGTCCATGACGGGGGTCGTGGGGGCCGGAGTGGGTCAGAGGTGCTCGATTCTGGACAGGAATGGCAAAAAAGACCAGCTGATGGTGGACAGAGGCGAAGGTGCGTAGCAACTGCCCCTTCTCTCGGCCCCAGGAGCCAGGTCCTATCTCCCCCACATGCCGTGGCCTGAAGCACCCCCCCATGAAAGATGGCTCATGGGGAGTAGTGAGAGGAGGACCACACTTACACACAGTCACTCGTTCCGAAGGGCATGAGGGTGGAGGAGGCATCGGGGTAGCATCTGTCTCCCTCGCACACCCCAACATGGCTCCCGGCCTGCTCCCGGCCTGGGGGAGGGGGCAATGTGGGGACAGATGGGACGATGGGGCAGGGAAAAGGGAGAGATCAGACAGGGACATCAGACATCATGGAAGGAGGCAGGGGTCAGACGAGCATCCCCAGGAGGGCAGGCTCGAGGCCAGGCCAAGATGGGGCAGACAGGCCAGAGGATGCTTCAGGAGACAGACGATGGCACAGAGGGACGGATGGAATGGGAATGCGCCCACCCGGTTCCACTCCTCCCTGGCTCCAGTCAGAAGCCCTGGGCCTTCCTGTGTCTTCTCCATGGCCTCAAACACCCCACCACACTGGGGCCTGCTCAGTGCCGCCCCCCACCAGGCCTTTCCTCGCCACCCCCCGCCTCGTCTTTCTGGCACACACACCTCCTCGCTGCTGGGGTGCACGGGCACCTCCTCCCCTGCGGACCTGCTCTGCTCACCCTGCTGCCGCTGGGAGGATACAACATAGCTGACCAGGACCACGTCACTGGGGCCCCCGGATTCCAGGGGGATGGGGTGCACCCGGAAGTGCTCGAGCATATCGAAAATGGACTGGAACCACAGGTGCTGCACCCGGCAGTGACCCTCCTCATTCAGAGACAAGCGCAGGTGCTAGGTGGAGAAGAAGGAGGGTTTGAGGTGGGAGCTCCCGTGGACTGCTCAGTGTCCCCAGCTAGATGGGACTCAGAGGTGGAGCCCGGCTCACCTTGGCCTTGCCCTGGAAGTTGAAGGTGAGGACGTATTCACCCCTCCTCGTCTCACTCTGCCGAACCAGGAACACCCCGTGGGAGCTGGTGCCTCCCGCCAGCACCAGCTGAGCGGCCTTGAGTCGAGAGAGCATGCCGTGGAACCAAGGGTACCCTGAGAGGGGCTGGTCCCCCTCACCTCCCTCCGACTCCCCCTGGAACGGGAATGACCCTTCAGGAAGGAGAGGGAGGGAAAGCGGATTAGGGAAGCCAAGTCCCTCCCGACGCGGAGAGGGGCTCCAGAGAGACCCCCGGGGCCTGGAGACAGACCCTCCCCGCGCCCCACCCCGGTACCTGTGGCTGTCTCCGGGGTGTCCAGGGGTGGGTAGGGGGCTGAGAGGGGATGTATTGTCCCAGCAGGGGGTCCCTCCTCAATAGGGATGCGAGGGGGCAGTTCTGGGGGCAGCAGTTCCATTGAGTCAAAGTGGGAGGCAGCAATGGAGGCAGAACTGGGGGAGATGGATGCGGAGGGGCGGTCTGAGAGGCCCCCGTAGGCTCCTGGGGGAGAGGGGGAGGCAGAATTGAGGAAGAAGGCGCAGGGGTGGGGAGGCGCAACTTGTCTGGCTCCGCCTATGGACCCCCCCCCCCCTTGCCAGTTGCAGACTGAGCATAGAGGTGCCTTAGCCCTGTGGCTCACAGGTAGAAATTACAGCTACTGTCACAAAAGCCAGGGAGGCCCCAAACATTCTCACTTTAAGAGAAATCTTTGTTGGCCTATAAGACTAGGCCCCCTACTTGGATCAGAGATCTGCCTCACTAAAATTGCACCCTAATCCACGTCTTCATCTCCATCTTCACAGCGATTTGTACTCATGTGTGTGGCCCCTCTGCCCCTGTGTCTACCCCATCTTCTTGGTCTCTGGGGCTAGACCCTGCATTACCTCCACTGCACCTTGTCTTATCTCTCATCTTTGAGTGCTAGTCCTGCCTACTCTGGCGTCCCCAACTCTCCTCTTTTAGAGGCCACTGGCTATTCAGAGCTCCACTCTGTTTGGGGGCCACGTTCAGGGAGACACAGTGCTGGCAGTTTAAGGGTCCAACCCAAGGCTCTAATATGCACAACTACCTTCCTTCCTGCTGAGCCATGTCCCAGCCCACTCACCAGGAGTCTAGGAGATATAACAGACAACTCTATTCTCCCACCTAGGGCCAGGAGGGAATGAGGCTATCCCTAAAGGCACTATCTGTAGGAGAGGCTGCCAGTCAAGGGCAGAGAGCAAAGGTCCAGCCTATCATTTCTACCCTGCCCTGCCTGCAAAAGCCTAGAAGCCAGGGCTTACAAGGCTCTATCTAGGGCCCGGAGAGATAGCACAGCGGCGTTTGCCTTGCAAGCAGCCGATCCAGGACCAAAGGTGGTTGGTTCGAATCCCGGTGTCCCATATGGTCCCCCGTGCCTGCCAGGAGCTATTTCTGAGCAGACAGCCAGGAGTAACCCCTGAGCACCGCCGGGTGTGACCCAAAAACCAAAAAGAAACCAAAAACAAAAAACAAAACAAAACAAAAAAAAAAACAAGGCTCTATCTAGCCTGGAGAACGCACCATGCCACTGCTCACTTGAAGGATACAACCTCAGCCTGACAGCCACACCCCAGAAAGTGAAATGAGGGCTCCAAGTAGAGGGTAGAGTAAGTCTGAAAGGTGGAGCAGAAGCCAAGGAGATCCATCTAAAGGTACCACACTAACATGTGAACACTTCAGAGCAAAACAGTAGTGGCTGGAGTACAGCAGGTGGGGTCCTTGCCTTGCACACACAAGGGATTTAATTCCCTGTGCACTGCCAGGAGTAATTCCTGAGCATTGCTGGGTGTGCCACCCCCCAAAAATAAAGCCAAACAGAATCCACCAAGTGTTCTGGAAGCTGGGGAAGATACTCTTCCTCTCCCTTCCACTCTATTCCAGACATCTAGGAATGTGGATGGAGTTGGCTTTAAGAGTGGCTAGAGCAATAGCCCAGTGGGAGGCCATATGCCTTACATGTGGCTAATCTTGGTTTGATCCTGGCATCCCTTATGGTCGCCCAAGCCCACCAGGAAAGATTTCTGAGTGCATGGCCTGGAATAACCCAAGTACTACCAGATGTTTCCCCCCTCAAAAAAGAGAGTGACTGAAGAGATAATACAGCAGTTGAGAGCTGGCCTTGTACATAACTGACCAGGGTTTGATCTCCACATTCCATATGATCCTCTGTGCATCACCAGGAATAATTCCTAAATGTAGGACCAGGAGTAAACTCTGAGCACTATCAGATGTGGCCCCAAAACAAACAAGAGTGGCAAGAGAGGGGGCCAGAAATAGCATGGAGGTAAGGCATTTGCCTTGCATGTAGAAGGATGGTGGTTTGAATCCTGGCATCCCATATGGTCCCCTGACCTTGCCAGGAGTGATTTCTTAGCATAGAGCCAGAAGTAACCCCTGAGCGCTGCCTGGTATGTCCCAAAAACCAAAAATCAAAAAAAAAAACAAACAAAAAAAAGTGACAAGAGACAATAGAAAAAAATTAAGTAAAAAAATTTAATAAATCTAATGGCTCTGTCAGTAAAAGAAAAAGTAGTATGAGAAGGTCAAGGCTATTATAAGGTGGGTAGGGCACTTGCCTTGCAAGTGACCAACTTAGGTTAGATTCCCCAGCACTCCACTGGTCCCCCAAATCCACCAAGAGTAATCCCTGAGCACAGGAAAACAAAAAACAAATGGCAAAGAAGGTGGTACCAAGGGCCTGACATGGCCAACAGTGGCCTGGCACAATGGGTGAACATGGAGGGCCTGGGGACAGCTGAGATGAATGGACAGGGCCCTTACCCTGTGATAGGCGGTCACTGCTCTCGCTGGGGCCCAGCAACAAGTCCTGGCTGGGCAGACTCTCGGAGTGGTTCATGCAGGGCAGCTCCATGCTGTCTGGATTCTCCCTTGGCAGAAATGAGGGCACAGGTGCCAGTGGGAGTGTCATGGGGCGGGGACTAGGAACAGGGCAGGGTCTGCAGAAAGAGGGAATATGGTGCCAGGGGATGCAGCAGGGGCTGCCCCTGGCACTAGTGCTTCTGTGGGTCACGTGGGCTCCTCACCCTGGACTCAGGCACTCCTGAATGTCAGCCACCCAGGCCTTCACATGCAGTGCGCCGGCGGTCTCCAGGATGTATTCCGAGGGGCCTTCCACCTACGGGCAAGAGGAGGCCCATAGGCTGCTTCCAAGCCCCAAGGCCTTCCTCAGCCCCCTCTCCTGATGGAAAGATAGAGCCCGAACACAGGGCGGGAATGGGCTGGACCTGTGCTTACCTTAACCACAAAGGTGTTCTCACGGTCTGGCATCTCCAGTGCTGTGGTGGCACGAACATCTGTGATGGCCGAGCAGGGGATGCTGAGACGGGGCCGAGATGCCTGTGGGGCATGGGGGAAGAGGAGACATGAGATACCCGTGGGGGATGCATAGAGAACCCCCTCTAGCTTCACTAACTTCACTAACTTTCTGCATCCACTAACCAACTCAAGCCAGGCTGGCTCGGTAGCACTCAGAGGGCTGGAGCCCAGGGCTGCTACTTGGCATGGCAAGAAGCTCGGAGCAACACCAGGTGTGGCCCAAACCCAAAGGGAAAAAAGCAAGATAGGCATCCAGGAAAGAGGAGCAAAGGGGTGGAGAATATGCAAGAGTTCCAGGTTTGATTCCTCTAACTCCCTCTTCCTGTGGGTGGGGGGAAACAGCAAAGGAAGCTGCCCACATGGGAAGGTGACCTCCCCACACCCATGTCCTGCAAGGCCGAGGTTACAGTCTGGCCCTCACGTCCCCACCAGCTCACCTTTGGTGGGACAAAGAACTCCAGTCGGCTTCCTCCTCCTCCTCCTCCTTCACTCCGAAGCAGTAAGCGACACTTCTGCCACTGAGGCTGCCCACTGCCACCCGAGGTGGGTCCGGCTGCCCCTCCAACCCGGCCCATTCCAGCTGGGTCAGGGGCTGCCTCTTCGGCCCCCATAAAACTCAACAGCTCTTCCCGCTGCACCACCCCTGCGGTATCCTTCAAGGGCCCCCCACCCCGACTGAGTCTCAGCCTCTCGAACCGGTGAGTCCATCTGTCCCCCAGGGTTACGCCGTCACTAACCAGTCCCCTGCCAATGACCCCAGTGCCCCCAGAAGAGTTGGAATTGCTATTTCCCCCTAAGACTGGGGGGCCTGATGAGGTCTCCAGGGGCCCAGCTGGGGAGGGGGGATCACTGGCTCCCCGCCACTGTAGGATGCCGCGGACAGAACCACGGACGGAGCGTCCCACTGAGCGCAGGGAGAAGCGCTTCTTTAGCTTCGGCTTCGAGGAGGTGGTAGAAGAAACCAAGGAAGGGAGCGGGCCGGCTAGGTCCTCAGAAGACCGAGAAGGGCCCAACACGCCTGCTCGGCAGCTCTCAAGGGCCAGCTCAGGAGGAGGGCTCTCAGCCCCTGGGCTCAGGACTGGAGGCGACAGGGAGCCAGATGCCCTGGCCACCTCGGCTTCAAAGTGCTGCAGGAAGAGCTCGGCGAAACGGCGGGAGAAGGCAGCCTCGGCGCCTGGGCCAGCGTACTGAGGGTGCGAGGCCAGGTAGAGGCGGAAACGGCGGGCGAAGTCCAGGGCTGCAGCCCGGGCATGAGACTCGCAGAATTCCCTCCAGCTTGGGGGAGGCGGTGGTGGCAATGGGGGTGGGGAGGGGGAGGCCCCATCCTCCGGGGAAGGGACACCATTCATGGTGGTCCCCAGGAGGTGGAGCAGGGGAGCCTATGGGAAGGAACAGCAAAGAGGGAAGCAACCAGAAGACACGGGGACAGCGGCAGCAGCTGCAGAGGGAAGAGAGGCACAGATTCCGCGTCACTACCGGGATGGCCATGGGCACTGGTCCCCCCAACCCCCAGGTTCAACCTACTCCTCTACCCCAGTGTGGCCCTCGCTCTGAGTCTTCTGGGACAGGAAGAGGAAGCTGGCTCCAAGGCAGGAGTACATGCTTGACACATGCCCAGTGCCTGCATGATTCCCTCCATCCCCCTGCACCTCCAGGCCTGGGCAGCATCATGCAGCTGGTGCACAGTAGGGCAAAGAACAGCCACGTGTGATTTGCGTGGTCCCAGACAGCAGCCCAAGGCCTGGTAAAAAGTAGTCAAAGGCCTTTTCCACTGCTCTTCTCTTCAGGAGTGCCTGGGCTGGTCTTATCATTTCCCCCAAGAAACCAGGATTTCAGTGGCTGAGCCCAAGGAGAAGAAAGTTTCACTAAGCCAAGCCAGACTGCCCAAGGCACTATCCTCTGCTCCAGGGTCTCTCTCTGTTCCAGCACAGGGGCTCCAGACACCCTGCTTCATGCACCGTGTAAGCCCAGGCCACGGGTGGGGGTTGGGGGGGCAAATTATTAGGCGAATAAATGGTGGGTATCTGGGAACAGCACTTGCCCAAACACTGGGGAAAGCACCTGCAGAAAGGAGTCCGGATGGGCCCGGAGAGATAGCACAGCGGCGTTTGCCTTGCAAGCAGCCAATCCAGGACCAAAGGTAGTTGGTTCGAATCCCGGGGTCCCATATGGTCCCCCGTGCCTGCCAGGAGCTATTTCTGAGCAGACAGCCAGGAGTAACCCCTGAGCAACGCCGGGTGTGGCCCAAAATCCAAAAAAAAAAAAAAAAAAAAAAAAAAAGAAAGGAGTCCGGAGCTCTTGGTAGTGGTGAAGCACAGCAATAAGGAGACCGGGGGTACCAATTCCAATTTGTTCCTGCCCTCCCGTCTCCCGGGGCTGTGCCTGCCTGGTTCTGGGCTCAATCCCAGGGAAATGCCTGCTTGCCACCTATCTATCAGCAGTGGGATCTGGAGCACGTTCTATTTTAGCAATCAGCCTTGTTTTCAACTCCCTAAAGTAGGATAACGATCCCGGACCTCAACCATGCAGAGGATGAAGTGAACCATGTCGGCACATGCGGTCACACAGCAGGTGACGCCACCGCCAGCAATGGGCTCGTTTTCTAGAAGACAAAGTGGAGCAAGGAGGAACCTTTCCAGTTTTACAGGAGAAGCCCGCAGGGCCCGAGCATCTCCCCAAGATCACACGGGGACCAGAGCGAATGTCCCGGCACCCAAGGCACCCTGGCCTTAAGAGCTGCACCGTGGGCGCCCTCCCTCCGGGGTCGGATCTGATCCCTACCCTCCGCGAGGCTCCACACGGCCACTCCACACCGACTTGACAGCGCTCGAAAACTCAAGAGTCATGGAGCACGGGGGAAGCGAGCCAGGTCGTGCGGTGCGGCCAGAGCCGAGGCACCTCGCTCGCTCACCCCGGCCCGCCCGCCCAAGCTGTGCAGGCCCGCCGAGCCCCGCGGATCCTGAGACGCTGACTCAGTTTGTCCTCTGCCTGGCAGGACCCAGACACCCTTCCGACCCCCGGGTGGCCTGTCGCGGTGCTGTAAGTTCCCGGAGGGCAGGTGGAGAGGGCAAGCGCGACCCCCGGCCCGGCCCGGAGAGACCCACTCCGACCCGACCCTACTGCCCGTCCATCCCCAGGGGCCAGCAGCTCCGCGGGGGCAGCCCTGGCGCGGCACTCGGCGGGCCCAGCGCCCCACGACCGCTCCCACCCGGGCTGCCTGGACAGGGGGGTTCCGGTTCCGGTCCCACCTGCATCTCGGTCCCCGCGGTTAGCTCCGGCAGCGGCGGCGGCTGCAGCTCCCGCTCCCGGCCTGGCCCCCTCGCAGCTCGGTCCCGGGTCGCTTCTGCGCAGGCGCCGGGACCCCTCTCCTCCGTCACCGGAGGAAGCGACCACAGAGAGGAGGGCCGCCACACTCCTACTTTGGCGCCGACCCGTGAGAGCGAGGAGGCACAGTCCAGACGGCGCCGTGATTTCTCCAGTGCCCGTTAAAAAAGATCTGGAGGAGAGAAAGGGCTGGAGCCCTTCAGCGCGTCCGCCCCGGGGAAAATCAGGACAAACGAGGCGAAATGAACCCTAGAGAAGCCACTCTTAGGGGATAGAGTCGCAACCTCCTTGAAGGCTAGAGTCGCCCCGGCTCCTGGAAACCAGCGAGTGAAGGCTTTTTTTTTTTTGAAGGGCCCGCTGCAGCCTAGAGTGTCCGACTTGGTTCTTGCGGACACCGCCCCCAAGGAGCTGGGCGGGAGAGACCCGGGTGACCTTGGTGAGGCCTTGGGAGGAGGAGGCGGAGGCTGAACTTACGACCTTGACTAAGCTCTAAGGGGCTGGAGGTTCCCGGAGGTCCCAACACCTGGATGGGATAGAAAGGAAGATGGAGGGTTGGAGGTTGGGGCTGGGAGCAGACAGAAATTATAGTTTGGGGTTCCTGTGGGATATCTGGAGGCAGGTCGGGAGGAAATGGTGAGGATCGTGCAACCAGGAGCTTGATGAGACTGTTCGCTTCAATCGACTTGGGCAACTGAAAAATCCGAAATAAATCAAGCAGCTACAGAAACTAGATACCTAGCGACATCATGAACCTCTGATCGCGGCCAGGCCCTGCTTTCGCGTGGCAGTTGGGCTTTAGCCCTTTGATTATTTCCCTATCTGCCCACAGACTGTGCTTGGTGGCAAAACAACTTTTCACAGCTCCAAAGAGTCTTGATAACTCCCAACTGTAATGGCGTTCCAGTTCACTGGACTTGAGCCAGTTCACTTGGACCAAGTGCTGCACTATCCCAGAACGCAGAACAAAACAAGCAAAACCTGCTCCGATTCATGGCCAGGGTAGAGGCTGCCGATGAAGCTGACTGGATGGGCAGGAGCTCTTAAGTCTACTACCACCAGCTCATACATGGTCTCTTAAGTTCTGCAGTGCCATCGTTGTCCATTCATTGCCCCAGTTCAGCAGGTCAATGGAACATGCCCCTCACATCAAGGAGAGAAGCAGCTGATGAAAACAGGGGGAGGATCTGTTGACAAGTATCTCTAAAGTGTCCAATCAGATTTACTACAATCACTGAACTGTCCTATACAGGAACTGTCCAAGGTGATGGCTACTAGTCCACGGGGCTGTCAGGCACTTGAGATGCAGAGAGAAAAGCACTGAATCCATCTTTTGGGGGACTACAACCTGGCAATGCCCAGGGTTACTCCTGGCAGTGCTGGAGGAAAGACCATATGGGATACCAGGGATTGAACCTGGATCAGTCACATGCAAAGAAGATCCTTAACTACTCTCCAGCCCCCCAAAGCACTGAATCTTGAAAACCCTTATTTCTTTTTTGGTTTTTTGTATCACACCCATTTGATGCTCAGGGGTTACTCCTGGCTAAGCGCTCAGAAATCGTCCCTGGCTTGGGGGGACCATATGGGACGCTGGGGGATGGAACCGTGGTCCTTCCTTGGCTAGCGCTTGCAAGGCAGACACCTTACCTCTAGCGCCACCTCTCCAGCCCCTTATTTCTTATATGTTCTAGAGGGGTAACACATTGGTGGTCATGGGCTACACCTGGTGAGGTTCAAGGGACCATGTTCAGTGGATGGAACATTCCAGTCTCTGGTCTGCAAAGCATATGCTCTAACCTTGGAGCTATTTTCCTAGCTCTCGTTATAATTCGAAGTGGCACTGACCTTGCTGATAAAGTAAACATGTTTGTAGCCCTGGGTTTGATACCCAGAATTTTACTTACACAACAAAAATAATAATAAAAAAATAGTTGGGCTTTAGGGCCAGAGCGATAGCACTGCAGGTAGGACATTTGCCTTCCACACAGCTGACCCAGGTTTGATTCCTGGCATCCCATACGGTCCCCCAAGCCTGCCAGGAGTGATTTCTTAGTGTGACCCAGGAGTAACACCTGAGCATCACAGAGTGTGGCTCAAAAATACAAATTAAATAAAATCAAAAATAGCTGGGCCGGGGGACTGGAGAGATAGCACAGCTTTGCCCTGCACATAGCCAACCAGGATGGATGGTGGTTTGATTCCCGGCATCCCATATGATCCCCTGAGCCTGCCAGGGGTGATCTCTGAGAACAGAGCCAGGAGTAAACCCTGAGTGCCGCCAGCTGTGGCCCAAAACCAGGAAAAAAAAAAAAGGCTGGGCCAAACAGCTCAGTAAACTGAATGTAGGTCTTGCATGCACGTTCAATCCCTAGTGTCTCAGTCCCTGTGCACTGCTGGCTATGGCCCTATTCCCCACGCCCACCCCCATACACAATTAAAATAGTTACACATAGGGACAGGAGAGGTGGCACTAGAGGTAAGGCATCTGTCTTACAAGCGCTAGCCTAGGACGGATGGAGGTTCGATCCCCTGGCGTCCCATATGGTCCCCCCAAGCCAGGGGTGATTTCTGAGTGCATAGCCAGGAGAAACTCCTGAGTGTCAAATGGGTGTGCTCCCCCCTCCCCCCCCCAAAAAAAGCTACACATAGCTAGTAACTATTGTATTATGAGCATCCAGGAAGTATCTAAGCAAGCAGTTTTGGGTGCTGGAGTGATAGCACAGTGGGTAGGGGGTTATTCCTGGCTATGCGCTCAGAAATAATTCCTGGTTTGGGGGGCCATATGGGACGCTGAGGATTGAAACGCGGTCCATCCTGGGTCAGCCACGTGCAAGCAAATGGCCTACAAATGTGCTGTCGCTCCAGCCCCCAGGAGTGATTTCTTTTTTTTTTTTTTTTTTTTGGTTTTTGGGCCACACCCGGCGGTGCTCAGGGGTTACTCCTGGCTGTCTGCTCAGAAATAGCTCCTGGCAGACACGGGGGGGGGGGGACCATATGGGACACCGGGATTCGAACCAACCACCTTTGGTCCTGGATCGGCTGCTTGCAAGGCAAACGCCGCTGTGCTATCTCTCCGGGCCCCAGGAGTGATTTCTAAGCACAGAGCCAGGAGTAACCCCTGAGCATGGCTGGGTGTGGCAAACAACAACAAAAGCAGTTTGATGGTAATCAGGCATGAGTAGTGGTTGAAGTGTGGACACAAGAATGATTCTGGTGACCGGAGCAGTGGCGCAGGTAGGGCGTTTGCTTGCACACACTAACCAAGGACGGAACACGTTTCAATCCTCCAGTATCCCATATGGTCCCTCAAGCCAGGGGCAATTTCTGAGCACTTAGCCGAGAGTAATCTGAGTGTCACTGAGTGTGGCCCAAAAAACAAAACCAAGAATGATTCTGCTCATGGAGAGAAGGTGGCTTGGGACAAAATTCTGAACAAATATTTAGCTGTAGGCAAAGAATGAAATAGGAAGTGTTGAGATGATGTCTTGGGTCAGATTCCCAGAAGCAAATCCCGATATGAAGATTTCTGGCTCGCAAGATATACTATCAAGAGAAATGAGCAAGGAAGTGGGAAGGAAAGGAAGCAAGCTTGTGATCACAAGTGGCAGGAATTCATCCTCTTTTCAGGGCACTGAGGAGGGAAATCAGAACTTGGATCTATCCATAAACAATGGAGCTGGGTATTTCATGTAGCAACATCTGCCAGCCAGTCATGGTGGGCTGTTCCTAGCGATGTTGTGTGCCAGGCACTTCATCTGGACAAAGCCTTCAGTGCCTTGACATGTGTGGAAAGGAAAACATGTACTGAAGATGAAGACCAAGGGGACCAGGGAGTAAGTAGTGCCAAATAAGCATCTCTCTGTCGGTCTGTCTGTCTGTCTGTCTGTCTCTCTCTCTCTCTCTCTCTCTCTCTCTCTCTCACACACACACACACACACACACATACACACACACGAAAAAGGGATTCAGGAGATGACTCAAAAGGCTACAGTACATGCTTTGCATGCAAGAGCCCCAATTAGAGCTCCAGTGCTGCCTGGTTCCTTGAAAACTGCCCCAGATCTGGCTCTCACACAAGGGGAGTTCCGTGGTGTCTAAAGAAAACAGCGATGACTCCAGTTTCTGGGTTATATTGGTCTGTGATTTGGAAAAGGGTAATAGAAGCAATGACAGTGAACTGAGGAGTGAACAAGGATCAGGAAGAGAGGCTGAATATCCTTATGTAGTAGGGTGGTAGCTTATGAAAGTGGAAAAGTTCGCTAGTTTGCACCATGAAGAAGAGGTGACTATGAGGTTGGAAGTTGAAGGGACAAGAAGGCAGCAGAGAGGAATAATGGAGGAGTGAAATTTGGGGAAGGTGGGAGGCAAAGTCCTGGACTAAAGCATGGTACAAAAGGGAAAGTAATGTTTTCAGAAATGGCTGTAATACACAGGCTGCTTCCTGCTACATGGAAGCAATAAATGTGGCTTAGATAAGAAAGCAATTATATACCATTGGTTCACAGATCTAAAAAAAAAAAAAATGAAGAAAACGAGGAAAAATAAGTACAGGTGTGGCTCAAACAACAACTTCTGGTGCTAGTCACTTAATGTTACAGTTGTGGTGATGTATTTGAACTCCCAGGCCCAGAATGGAGCAGGAAGAATGGAGGCTGAGAGGAGATGGGACAGTGGATAATCAGAGGGTTGATGCCCACTCACCAGGCCAGTGCTATGGGACTTCTAAGAAGTATCGCCAGGCTGGCTGGTGGAAAGTGAAGGACACCCTTCATTCCCAGCAAGACTGTTGAATAGGGGCCGGAGAGATAGCATGGAGGTAGGGCGTTTGCCTTTCATGCAGGAGGTCATCTGTTTGAATCCTGGCGTCCCATATTGTCCCCTGTGTCTGCCAGGAGCAATTTCTGAGCATGGAGCCAGGAGTAACCCCTGAACACTGCCGGGTGTGACCCAAAAACCACAAAAAAAAAAAAAAAAAAAAAAAGACTGTTGAATAGCACCAAGACAAGCTTTGAGTTGTTTCTCGGCTGCAGTATGCCATAGTCTCACTATGATTCAGTTCAATGACAGCAAACCTCAATCTCCCAAAAGTCGAAGTTACAATAAATCTTACGAGATCGTACAGTTCTGAATTCTTCCCTCCCATTTTATAGATAATAAAGCAAAGACCCAAAAGTTATAGTGACTCACCTTTATTTTTCAAATGAATATGAATACAGACATTGCTTTCTGCTGAAAACACCAGAAAACGTAGTAAGCCCAATGTAAAAATGTCCAACTGGAATGATTCAAAAGGGGTCTCTCTTTTGGGGGGGGGGTTGGGTTACACCTGGCAGTGCTCAGGGGTTAGTTCTGGCTCTACACTCAGAAATCGCCTCCGGCTGGTTCAGGAGACCATATTGGATGCCGGGATTCGAACCACCTTCCTTCTGCATGAAAGGCAAATGCCCTGCCTCCATGCTATCTCTCCGGCCCTAACAGGGAGTCTCTTAACAAATACTTACCTAAATGTAAGCAGGATTCTTTTTGCTTGTTTTCAGGCTACACGTGACAATCAGGGGTTACTCTTGGCTCTGCACTTATAAATCACTCCTGGTGGTCCTCTGAGGACTATATGAGATGTGGGGATCAAATCCCGCTCAGCTGCATGCAAGGCAAATGCCTTACCCACTATACTATCTCTCTGGTTCCCTATAAAATGTTTTCTTACTGTCATGAGCCAGTGAAACAGAAAAAAATAAACCAACTAATGAGATAATTTGGATTATTTGTATACAATGACAAAATAAAAGAGGCCAGTTGTTAAGGGGGTGACTGGGAGCTACTTTACATGTAAGAGGCAACCTATGCAAAAGGGTCTGACTGATGAGAAGGAATATACAGTGTGAGGAAGCTACAGGAAGACTATCCAGACAAGGGAATAACATCTGCAAAGATCCCAAGGTAGGGGCCAGAGAAATAGCACAGTGTAGGGCATTTGCTTTGCACGTAGCTGATCCAGGACAGATGGTGGTTTGAATCCTGGCATCCCATATGGTCCTCCAAGCCTGCCAGAGCGATTTCTGAGCACAGAGCCAGGAGTAACCCTTGAGCGCTTCTGGGTGTGACCCAAAAACAAAAAACAAAAAGAAAAGATTCCAGGGTAGAGATGACTATGGTGTATTTGCAGGATAACCAGGGTAACCCCAAAGAGAGAAATGGACAGGCCAAAGGGTAGACCAGATCTACAGGCTTTTAGGGCAGCACTTGGAATGCTGGAGGCTACTCGTGGCTTGAGGGAGTACCTGGTGCCCAGGAGCAACCCTTGGAGCCATCTTCTTAGGCCCAGCACTTTGTTTACTTCTGGTGGTGCCAGGAATCAAACCCAGACATGCAAGGCAAATGCTAGGTCACTAAACTTCATTCCCACCTCTCTACAGTGTATTTTTATTATTAATAGTGTTGGAAAATGCTAGACATGCAGTGTAAGGACTCAAACTCGGGACCTTGAGCCATACTCAGTGGTGCTCAGGTGTTCTTCCTGGCTCTGCACTCAGAAATCACTCTTGTTAGGAAGCTTGGGAATGCCAGGGATTGAACCCAGGTTAGCTGTATGCAAGAAAAGAACCTCACCCATTGTACTATTGCTCCATCTTAGGGTTTTATTAAAAACAAAAACAAAAACAAAAAAAAACTGATTTTTTGGGGGGAGAACCATATCCAGCAGAGCTAAAGGCTAATGCCTATTTGTGCTTAAGGCAAAAGGTTTCATTCCTTATGATGCTCTGGAGATCCTGTACTGAGGACCAAACTTTCCACAGGCAAGGCGCAGTCTGTGGAGCACTCTCTGGCTCATGTTTAACTTCTTCCTTATAACTTTTATAGAGAAAGAATCCATCAGTCACATAATTTACCTGCATGATGTTCTGGTTTAAAGGCTAAAAGTAACACTTCAAGTGTAGGAATCTGGGGACCGGAGTGATAGCACAGAGGAAGGGCATTTGTCTTGCAAGTGGCCAACATGGAATGAATCCGGGTTCGATCCCTAGCATCCCATATAGTCCCCTAAACCTGCCAGGAGCGATTTCTGAGTACAGAGCCAGGAGTAACCCCTGAGCACTACCAAGTATGGCCCAAAAACAAGAACAAGGGGCCGGGAAGGTGGCGCTAGAGGTAAGGTGTCTACCTTGCAAGCGCTAGCGTAGGACGGACCACGGTTCTATCCCCCAGAGTCCCATATGGTCTCCCCAAGCCAGGGGCGATTTCTGATCGCATAGCCAGGAGTAACCCCTGAGCGTCAAACGGGTGTGGCCCAAAAAAAAAAAAAGAACAAACAAACAAACAAAAAACAAAAAAATCAAAGGCTAGGGCTGACTGTGGCCTGGCACTAAGGACTCCTGGTTTGCCTGACTCACTCCCTCAGGCTTGGGACCAAGTACTGTAAGACACAGTGCCAGTTGGGACCTGTTTGGCTGCAAACCAGACAATATGGTATGAGCAGTACAGACTCGGCCACCTCACACCATCTTCAATGCTCCTCTGCCCTTTGCCTTCAGTTGGATTTGGCTTTAACTTCAAGTGGGGACAAGATGAGCACAGAAGTCACAGCACCCATACCGAGCAATAGCCATGTCTTTGATGTCTCCTGCTGCTGCTGCTTTTAATTACTCTATGCCAGCACAGAGAAAGGGAGTTAGATCCCCGCTTCTGTGCCCTTTATTGGTTGGGGCTGTCACTGTCATTACTTTTGTGCTCATACTCATGTGCCATA
Source organism: Suncus etruscus (assembly GCF_024139225.1). Taxonomy (NCBI): domain Eukaryota; kingdom Metazoa; phylum Chordata; class Mammalia; order Eulipotyphla; family Soricidae; genus Suncus; species Suncus etruscus. The sequence continues at coordinate 60,748,908 of NC_064862.1, read as the reverse complement.
CTCAGCAGTATGTTGAGTAGTACCCTCAGCAACATGGGGCAGTGCCAGGAACAGAGCTCCTCGAGGAGACACAAGTCAAGCCCTCTATCACTAAGCTCCAATCCAGGCCCCACCAGCATCTTCTCCTTATGGGGGGGGGGAGCCTCCCCAGTATGCCAGGGAACATCAAGGCTGTACCTGGCAATGCTCAGAAGCCATGCAGTGCCAGGTTCTGAATCCTGAATCTGGTACATGCCAAGAATGCACTTTCTCCTGGCCCAGTAAGGGCCCTCCCTTGGAGCATTTCCTACCCTGAAAGGTCTCCTGGGTATGCCCCTAAGGAGCTGCACACTTGAGCTCACAGCACCCGCTCAAGGAAAACAGGACCACTAGAAATGGGAGGTGGCCATGATACAGAAGGTCAAAGTGTCTGCCACAGATGGATGGATAAAGAGTGTGTGTGTGTGGGGGGGCAGAAGTTCAGCTGATTTTTTGGAGGGGCCACACCTACCTATGCTCAGGGATCACTCCTGGCAGGATCAGGGGACCAAATGGGATAGCAAGGATCAAACCTCCAGGATACCACGGTCAGCCTTATTAAGGCAAGCATCTCTCTCCTCTAAGCAAATTCACAGCCTCCTAAAGTCACAACTGCTTACAACTCCTTTTGTCCTCACCTCCTGCTCCTGTATACACACTGTTCCACAGCAGCCAGCATGCCTCACTCCATATCACTCTCAGACCTGCCACGAGAAGCAGTGAGCTTCCAAAGCACTGTAACATTGAGCCCATTCCATGCAAACCTCAACTAGGCTCAGGGTAAGACACTTTTTTGTTTTTGTATCACACCTGGCAGCGCTCAGAGGTTACTCCTGGCTCTACGCTCAATAATCACTCCTGGCAGGCTCGGGGGACCATATGGGATGCCGGGATTCGAACCACCGACCTTCTGATTGCAAGGAAAACACCCTACCTTCATGCTATCTCTCCAGCCCCATCAGGTTAAGACTCTTGCTGTACTTGGCCACACTGGGCAACGCTGAATGATAATGTCCACAGTCATGGCTATACATCTGGAAAACTTTCTTGCTGTCAGTCTTGCTTGCCGGCACCAAATTGAGACTTCATTGCTTCACTGCAGCCTCCTGTGACGCAATGTGACAGATGGGGACACATGTGTCCTACCTGCCTCTGGGCTGGGAAGCCGTAAGACCACTTTTTTTTCTTTTCTTTTTTTGAGTTTTGGGGTCAACCTGGCAGCACTCAGAGGTTACTCCTGGTTCTGCACTCAGAAATCACTCCTGGCAGGCAAAGGGGACCAGATGGGATTCAAGCCACCATCTGTCCTGGATCGGCTGTGTGCAAGGCAAACACCCTATCCTGTGCTGTTTCTCCAGCCCCACCACTTTTCAATTCTTTCCTTTTTCTTTATGAGGAGAATTTAGGGGCACACCTGTCAATGTTCAGAGATCATTGCTGATGGTGCTTGGGGTGGGACCTGATGTGAGAGTGCCACATGCAAGGCAAATACCTTAACCCTGTACAATCCCCCAGCCTAATAAGGCCACAGAATAAGGGATGCAGAAGTGGCTTCTGGAGCCAGAGCAATAGTATAATGAGTAGGGCACACAGATTAGATCCCTGGTATCCCATTTGGTTCCCCAAGCCCACTAGTACTAATTTCTGGGTGCAGATCCAGGAGTAACCCCTGAAAATTGTTGGTATGCCGCCACCCCAAAAGTGGCTTCAGTGCCAAGAGCAAAAGTTGTGACAGACAAACCTAAGTCCTAGGGGGCTGGAGCAATAGGATGACAATTAGCTTGCTTTCTTGTGGCAAACCTGGGTTGGATCCTTGGCATCTCCTAAACCTGCCAGGAGTAATTTCTTATTTTGTTTGTTTGTTTTTTTGAGGCCACACCCAGTGACACTCAGGGGTTACTCCTGGCTATGCGCTCAGAAATCGATCTTGGGGGCCGGAGAGATAGCATGGAGGCAAGGCAAGGCTGACGGATGGTGGTTTGAATCCCAGCATCCCACATGGTCCCCTGGGCCAGCCCGAAGCGATTTCTGAGCATAGAGCCAGGAGTAACCCCTGAGCACTGCCGGATGTGATCCAAAAACCAAAAGAAAAAGACATTGCTCCTGGCTATGAGGACCATGTGGGACGCTGGGGGATCAAAACTGGTCCCTCCTAGGCTAGTGCTTGCAAGGCAGATGCCTTACCTATAGTGTCACCGCTTCGGCCCCCAGGAGTAATTTCTGAGTGCAGTCAGGAATAGCTCCTAAGCGCTGCTGGGTGTAGTCCCAAAACAAACAAACAAAAAACCCTAAGTCCTGGCATTTGATTCTTGGTGGCAGCTGCAGTGACAACAGTTTCCCTGTTAAGTTAGTTCAGTTCTCTTGTTTTTAGGCAATTTCTCCAACCTGTTCCTCAACTCTCTAAGCTGCCCAATGTCCTTACCCAGCATGATATCCTACTTAAACCAACTGCCTGTGTTCCAGGATATGGACATCAAGATTCCAGGAATACAAACTGTAGCCAGCAGCTCTCCACTGCCCTCCCCCTTTGTCTCTTCTGAATCTTATGGGTGCTGCAGCACCTACCAAGTATCATTCTTTAAAGTTTTTTTTTTTTTTTTGGTTTTGAGTCATACCTGGCAGTGCTCAGAAATTGTTCCTGCAAACTCGGGGGACCATATGGGATGCTGGGTTTCGAACCACTGTCCTTCTGCATGCAAGGCAAATGTCCTACTTTCATGCTATCTCTCCAGCCCTCTTTAAAGTATTTTTAAAAAGTATTTACAAGGGGCCGGGCGGTGGCGCTAAAGGTAAGGTGCGCCTGCCTTGCTTGCGGTAGCCTTGGACGGACCGCGGTTCGATCCCCCGGCGTCCCATATGGTCCCCCAAGCCAGGAGCAACTTCTGAGCGCATAGCCAGGAGTAACCCCTGAGCGTTACCGGGTGTGGCCCAAAAACCAAAAAAAAAAAAAAAAAAAAAAAAAAAAAAAAAAAAAAAAGTATTTACAAATACTTTTTGGGGCTGAGTAATAGAACATCAGTGCACATGGTGGACCTAGGTTCAATCTCTGGCATTCCCATATGGTCCCCTCAGCTTGTCAGGAGTGATTTCAGAGTGTAGGAGCACAGAGTCAGGAGTAACCCAAGTGCTGCTGGGGTAGCCTGAAAACAAACAAACAAACAAACAAAAAACAACAAAAAATGTATTTACAAATGCCTGGATTTTTTGTTTTTACATTTTGTTTGTTTGTTTGTTTTGGGGCCACACCCAGTGGCTACTCCTCAGAGTATACTCACTCTGCACTCAGGAATCATTCCAGGTGGTCTCATATAAGATTTTGGGGATCGAACCTGGGTTGGCTACATGCAAGGCAAATGTCCTGCCCACTGTGCTGTCCTTCCAGCCCACAAATGCTAATTTTTTTTATTTTATCAGGCTAATATACATTAAGTTGGAGGACATATGAAAACACAGCCCCTTACAATACTAAAACAGAAACTGTATATTGAGTTAGGACCTGATATGTGTCAGGAAAATTGCTGATTTGTTTGTTTTTGCCATACCCAGTGATGCTCAGGATCAGTTCTGGCAGTGCTCAGGGAACCATATGCAGTGCTCAGGATCGGGCTTGGCTATGTGTAAGGCAAGTATCCTACCCACTGTACTATTACAACATTAAACAACTACTATTTTCCTCCTCGGAAAAAGTCTAGAGGCTGAGATGCAATGAGTGTGAGTGTGATTATCCTAGTATTCCTTCATTCATACAACAGATATTGAGTAATTGCTGAGTACCTTGCCTGCTGGGGCCACAGAGTGAACAAGCATGATTTTACAGGGCCGGAGAGATAGCACAGCGGTAGGGCATTTGCCTTGCAAGCAGCAGACCCAAGACCAATGGTTCGAATCCCGGCATCCCATGTGGTCCCTCGTGCCTGCCAGGAGCAATTTCTTTATTCTTTTCTTTTTTTTTTTATTTTCTTTTTAAAATATATGGAACGCTTCACGAATTTGCGTTTCATCCTTGCGCAGGGGCCATGCTAATCTTCTCTGTATCGTTCCAATTTTAGTATATTTGCTGCCGAAGCAAGCACGCCAGGAGCGATTTCTGAGCGGAGAGCCAGGAGTAACCCCTGAGCGTCGCCGGTGTGACCCAAAAACAAAATAAAACAAAAAGATTCTACTCTTGGGACCGGAGCAATAGCATAATTGGTTCCTCACTGTCAAACTGGGGGCTGTGGAGTGAGGATGCGGGAATCATTCCTAGGCTGCAAGAGGCCACACGGTAGAGGGCACAGCTTTTCTTTCGGGGCTCTGTTGGTTCTGCAAGGTGGGCAGCACAGATGCATACAGGCAGTGTGCCAGAAGGATGGATGTTAGGATGGACTGTGCCAAAAAGCACCCTGCTTTCTCTCCTGCTTGGCCCATCCCCTCTCAGAGTCAGAATTCAGAATCTCCCTAGAAGGCAAAGCAAGGCTCAGCCAAGAGAGGAGTCACAGTCGCGCCTCACCCAGATGCTCCAGAAACTGCTCTCCTCTGGGCTGTGAGCTTTATTTAAGTCCTACCTCCACAGCTGCACCAGGTCGTTCCCCGGACCCGCACGATGGGTCGGATTCCTGGGGACTCGGGGCTAAGGATGCTCCAGAGCGGTCCACGGTCCTACAGCAGCAGGCGTGGTTAACACTTAACTCCACCCTAAGGCAAATCCAAGCACCGCCTGGGAACTACAAATCCCAGGACCCTTTGCGGCAAATCCACGCACCGCTCGGGGAACTAAAATCCCATGAACCTGGGGCCGGGCGGTGGCGCTGGAGGTAAGGTGCCTGCCTTATCTGCGCTAGCCTAGGAGACGGACCGCGGTTCGATCCCCCGGCGTCCCATATGGTCCCCCAAGCCAGGAGCGACTTCTGAGCGCATAGCCAGGAGTAACCCCTGAGCGTTACCGGGTGTGGCCCAAAAACCAAAAAAAAAAAAAAAAAAAAAAAAAAAAAAAAAAAAATCCCATGAACCTTTGCGGCAAAACCCACGCACCACCCTGGGAATACAAATCCCAGGAATCTTTGCGACAACGGTGCCTTAGGGGAATTTGACAGAGTGGCCCGCCCCCCACTGCGCCCCCAACAGGCCGACGCCGCCCCCAACAAGCCCGTCCACCTGCGTTCGGCCTCGGAGCCCGAAGACGCAGTGGCAAAGCTGCTCCATCTTCCGCCGCCTCCTCACCGCCTCACTCACCTTCCGTCGGCGTCTCTCTCCCGGAGTCCGGAAGTCGGCCGAGGTGGACATAGAAACTCGTGGCTAGAGGCGCCCGGACTTGCCCTCCCGGGACTAACTTCCGCCGGAAGTGACCTCTGGCCGCTCGTGCCCTTTTCTCGTTGCCCGCGCGACACCAGGACCCGGGACCCGGTCCTCCCTCGGTAGTCCGGCGCGAGCACCCCCGAAATGGCGGCCACTAGCCTGCTGCTGCGCGCGACGCCCCTCTTCAGCGGTGAGGGACCGGGGAGGGGAATGGCGGCCCGGGCACACGTGGGGGGGTCGCGCGCGAGGTTGCCCTGACTCCCAGCCCGCTGCCCCTGCAGGTCTCGGAACCACCGGCTCGACCCCTCTGCTGCAGGGATTGCTGCGGCCGCGGAAGGCCCCGGCGCTGCCCGTCCTGTGCCGTGGCCTGGCCGCGGAGGCCAAGAAGACCTACGTGCGCGACAAGCCCCACGTGAACGTCGGCACCATCGGCCATGTGGACCACGGCAAGACCACGCTGACCGCGGCCATCACGAAAAGTGAGCGGGGGTGCAGAGCGGAGGGGCCCTGGGGTCAGGAGGCGGGGCCCGCACAGAGCCCGGGGGTGTGCCTCTGTGGCCCTGGACTCACTGCAAGGTGTAAGGAGACCAGGAGACCAGAGATTTGTAATAAGGAGCCAGAGCCACAGTACCGCGGATAGCGCATTTGCCTTGCACCCTGATGTCCTGGGTTCCATTCTTGGCATTTTCTTATGCCCCCCTCTAGCACCTCCAGCAATGGGGAGTAATTCCTTGAGTGCAAGTAACCTTACCCTGAGCATTGCCAGAGGGGGAAAAAAAAAGAAAAGGTTGTGATTCATCTATTAAGAGATCTAAAAAAAGGCTTCCCTGCCCTTTTGGCAGAGTTTACCCTAAGTGAACTGCACTTACCCTAAGTGGAAGAGTTCCTCTGGCTCCTCTGTTAGAGACTGACCGAGGGACTGCAGGAGGGTGGGGTCGCTGCAGTATGCATCTCCCAGACTCATTTGTTCAGATTCATTTGTGTCCTGGGTGTGGCAATCTTGCTTCCACTTCTGGAACTCTACTATTAGGTGTGTTCTCTTCCCGCCATTAGTTTTAGCAGAGGGAGGTGGGGCCAAATTCAAGAAGTATGAGGAGATTGACAATGCCCCTGAAGAGCGAGCGCGAGGGATCACCATCAATGCTGCTCACGTGGAATATAGCACCGCGGCCCGTCACTATGCCCACACAGACTGTCCCGGGCACGCTGATTATGTTAAGGTGAGAGTTCCTTAGGAAACACAGAGGAGAATGTGGCTATATTCCAGCAGCTGAGAGTGGCAGAGGATGGGGAGCCTGTTTCTGACATCTCTTCCCTTCACCACTCAGAACATGATCACAGGCACTGCCCCTCTAGATGGCTGCATCCTGGTGGTGGCAGCTAATGACGGCCCCATGCCCCAGACAAGAGAACACTTACTATTGGCCAAACAGGTACTAAGCCTCTGGGGAGAGGTGGAAAAGGAAGCTGGGCAACTAAGCCTCTGGATACTGACTTCTTCCTCTTCCCTCCTCCCTCTCCCCTTAGATTGGGGTGGAGCATATAGTGGTATACGTGAACAAGGCTGATGCAGTCCAGGATGCGGAGATGGTGGAGCTGGTGGAGTTGGAGATCCGGGAACTGCTCACTGAGTTTGGCTACAAAGGAGAAGAGGCCCCAGTTATTGTGGGCTCTGCTCTCTGTGCCCTTGAGGTGAAGATAGGGTCAGCAGGGACTGTAGCAGTGGGCTGGGTGGACATCCTGGCTGCTGGGTCTGTGGAGGGGATCTTGGTAAGAAGATCGGCAAATGAAAATTGCTGTCCTTTTACCTCTGTCCATAGCAACGCGACCCTGAGCTTGGTGTGAAGTCTGTGCAGAAGTTGCTTGATGCGGTAGATACTTACATTCCAGTGCCTACCCGGGATCTGGAGAAGCCATTCCTGCTCCCCGTAGAGTCTGTTTATTCCATCCCTGGTGAGGACCATGCTTATTCCAACCCAGTCTTAGCAACAGCCTTTTCCAGAGTTCCTCATGCCCTGTCCTGTATACTCCTAGGCCGAGGCACTGTTGTGACAGGTACACTAGAGCGTGGCATTTTGAAGAAAGGAGACGAGTGTGAATTCCTGGGACACAGCAAGAACATTCGCACTGTGGTGACAGGTACAGAAAGGAAGCCTGGGGGCTTTGGGTCTAGCTCCAGGATGGCCTTTCCTTAGTTCTTGAGCCTTCCTTCTGCCCCTCTCCTCCATCTTTTTTTCTCCTCTCTCCTAGGCATTGAGATGTTCCACAAGAGCCTGGAAAGGGCAGAGGCAGGAGATAATCTTGGAGCATTGGTTCGAGGCTTGAAGCGGGAAGACCTGAGGCGTGGCCTCATCATGGCTAAGCCAGGTTCTGTCCAGACCCATCAGAAGGTGGAGGCCCAGGTGAGGCCTCCAGGTGATGTGGACAGAGCTGAGCCAAATGGAGCCTGTAGTGGGGCAGTTTGAGTCAAGCCCAGCTCCACTCTTTTTGCTCTCTTCCAGGTTTATCTCCTCAGCAAGGAGGAGGGTGGCCGCCACAAGCCCTTTGTGTCTCACTTTATGCCTCTCATGTTCTCCCAGACGTGGGACATGGCCTGTCGTGTCCTTTTGCCTACGGGAAAGGTACTGTGGGTGTAAGGGTGTGTGTGGAGATTCTTACTAGATTTGCTTCCCTCCTGAGAACATGGGGCAACTTTTTTTAGGGCTAGAGGTTCTGATAGTGAGGTAGAGCAAACAGTGGTGAAAGGGCCTGGTTTTAGGACCCCTGAGCAATTATTCCTGAGACTAAAATAGCTATGCCAGTAATTAATCCATCATGACTCCCTAAAAGGGGCTTCCAATATGTCCAAAACATTTACAAACATGAAATGTAGTTCCACTACATACAGTGACTGAAAAAAACCTGTGTAACCTAAAATTTCAGTGTTTATTTAAATTAGGAACATTGGGGCCGGAGTGGTAGCACAGTGGTAGGGTGTTTGCCTTGCACACAGCTGACCTGGGACTGATCCCTAGTTCAATCCCTGGCATCCCATATGATTCCTCAGCCAGGAGCGATTTCTGAGTGCAGAGCCAGGAGTAACCCTGAGTGCCACCGGATGTGACCCCTCCAAAAAATAAATTTGGAACATTCTTTTCTTGCCTGGGGTTGGGGGGCGTGTTACAGAGAGGTGTAGTGGTCCAGAACCAGCTTTGCATATGGGCCATTCCTGGCTCAGTGTTAAGGGAATCATGTTTGGTGCCATGGATCACACCTGGATTGGCTACATGCAAGTATCTTTTTTTTTTTTTTTTTTTTTTGGTTTTTGGGCTACACCCATTTGATGCTCAGGGGTTACTCCTGGCTATGCACTCAGAAATTGCCCCTGGCTTGGGGGGGACCATATGGGACGCCGGGGGATCGAACTGCGGTCCGTCCTACGCTAGCGCTTGTAAGGCGGACACCTTACCTCTAGCGCCACCTTCCCAGCCCCTGCAAGTATCTTAATGTCTTTCTAGGCTCCAGGACTTCTGCCTTTATGTATGCTATTTGCATATGCCTAATAGGTAGACTGAGGTTGTGTTCCACATTTTCAATATGAACCTGAGTAGCCATAGCTGTAGGATAAATCACACTGAAGGCCATGCACTGGTACTCTTCCTTCTTGCAGGAACTTGCCATGCCTGGAGAAGACCTGAAGCTCACTCTAATCTTGCGGCAGCCAATGGTATTAGAGAAAGGTCAGCGTTTCACCTTGCGTGATGGCAACCGTACCATTGGCACAGGCCTTGTCACAGAGACACCTGCTATGACCGAAGATGACAAAAACATCAAGTGGAGCTGAGCTTGGACCTCTGCTCAGACTCTTGTGTTCAAGCTGGCCAGTGGTTTGGTTCCGCCTCTGGTGCCCCCTTCCCTGGATACATGCTGCAGCCTGGTAGAGTGACTTAGACTGACATGTTTGCCTACCTGAATGGGCCTTGCCAAGGGAGGGAGAGCAATAAACTTCTGTGAATAGTGAACTGGGCTATGTGTTGTGTCCATTGTATAAGTTGGCGAGGATGGAGGTGTATAAAAAACTAAAGGTTAGCATGGCAGAGCTAGAGATAGTGCAGCAGTAGGGCGTTTGCCTTGCACACAGCTGACTCAGGATGGATCTCGGTTTGATCCCCGGATTCCCATATGGTCCCCCAAGCCAGGAGCAATTTCTGAGCGCTTAGCCAGGAGTAACCCAAGTGTCACCAGGTGTGGGCCCTCCCACCCCCAAAAAAAAAAACAACCCCAAAACAGTAAAAGCTAGGACAGGTGAAGTCAGTCTGATAACATTCAGTACTTTATCTCCAGTACTAGAGAAATCATATAGCCTTAGCTCTGGCTTTATTTGTGGCTGATCCTACTAGGTTTAATTTTCAGCTCTACTGCCAAAAGTAATCCCTGACCCAATGAGTAATCACTTATTTGGATGTGTGTCTCCCAGTAATAAACTGAATTCACCCCTTCCAACCGCAATAGTTCTCTGGCTAGTGCAAGAGCAATAGTATGGCAGGTAGTACTTTCTTTGTACACAGCTGACCCAGCTTAATCCTCAGCACCCACAGACACCTGAGCCCACAGAGTGATTTGTGAAGGCAGAGGTAGGAATAAGTCTTGAACACTGCTGGACATGCCTCCCCCCACCCGAGTTCTCTGATTCAGCTATGGGAACTTGGAGCAGGTCATAGAAGTCCATTCCACCAGGGGTATGTCAGGTATGAGGGGGTCAAACCCAGAGCCATATTAATATCCCTTTGCGTGTGCTCTCTTACCATTTTGAGCCATCTTGACTTTGAAGCTCATTTTTGGGGCCACACTCCACACTTCAGGACTACTCATCATTCAGGCATCAACTCTTAACAGTGCTTGGGGAATAACCATATCAGGGTTTCAGGCCTTTGCTTTTTTTTTTTTTTTTTTTTTTTTGATGCTCAGGGATTACTCCTGGCAGCTCAGGGGACCATATGGGACCCCGGTGGTTAGAACCTCGGTCAGTATTAGGCTACCACCGGCAACACGCAAATGCCTTAGCACTCTGTGCCACTGCTCTGGCCCCTATTATTGTTTTTTGGGTCACACCCAGCTGCGCTCAAGGGTTACTTCTGGCTCTTCGCTCAGAAATCGCTCCTGCAGGTACGGGGGACCATATGGGATACTGGGATTCGAAACTACCATTTTGTCCTGAATCAGCTGCATGCAAAGCAAACGCCCCACCGTTGTGCTCTCGGCCCCACCTTTGCTTTTTTTGGGGGGGGAAGGGGGGGTCACACCTGGCGGCGCTCAGGGGCTACTCCTGGCTCTACATAGGCTCAGAAATTGCTCCTGGCAAGCTCGGGGTTCCATATGGGATGCCAGGATTCGAACCACCGTCCTGCATGCAAGGCAAATACCCTACTGCTGTGCTCTCTGGCGGCTCCTTTGCTATTTTTTAAAAAGCTGTCATGATTTGACTAAGGGTGAGAAGCTAAAGGAGGAAGCTACCAATGAATTTCATATGACTGCTTAGCAAAAAGATATAGTAGGTACAACTGGCATGTACTTAGCTTTAGTGCTAAGCACCTCCTTTTTCCTTTCAGTTGGAACTGGGCTATTCTAGCTGTTTACAAGCATCATTGGACAGTATTTCATCTCTAGATCCACCATGTTTGTACTTGGTAGAGGACAACTGTTTTCACCAAAACACAGGACCGAAGCTACAAAACACAATTTTCAATGTTTACCAACATTAAAATGGGATGAACCCGGGTTCAATCCACAACATCCCATGTAATTCCCCGAGCCTACCAGGAGAGATTTCTGAGCAGAGCTAGGAGTTGCCCAAGGGTTGTGGCCTAAAAAAAAAAAAAAAAAAAAAAAAAAAAAAAGAGGGGCTGGAGAGATAGCATGGAGGTAAAGCGTTTGCCTTTCATGCAAGAGGTCTTCGGTTCGAATCCCAGCGTCCCATATGGTTCCCCCGTGCCTGCTAGGAGCAATTTCTGAGCATGGAGCCAGGAGTAACCCCTGAGCACTGCCGGGTGTGGCCCAAAAACCACAAAAAAAAAAAAAAAAAAAAGATCGCTGGCCCCTTACAGATTTGAATAACCCCAAAATGTCAGTTCAGTATCAAAACCTCCTCACAAGTCTGTTTGTATGAATGTTAGACAAAAGCAAAATTCCAAACTACCTACTAGAAAAGTCTGCAATGACCAAATGCCAGTTTTGTATACCTGTTATCTGTCCCACTCTACCTATAATCCCTAGTTTGGTTCTTCCCTTTTTGTTTTTGGGCCACACTTGGCAGTGCTCAGGGGTTACTTACTCCTGGCTGCGCTCAGAAATCACTCCTGGTAGGTTCAGGGAACCTTTTGGGATGCCAGGAATTGTGGCTTCGTGCAAGGCAAACACTTTGCTGTTTTATCACTCCAGCCCCCTGGCTCTTCCCTTAACCTGCTTCTTTTACCCAGTTCTCACCAGTCTCCAACTGTAGAGCTATAGCAGGGGCTATTAGCTCTCACCCAGATCTACATACTCAAGTCATAACCTCTATCTATGTATGCCAACCACAAGTGTTCTTTCACTCTAAAGGTGTTTCTAAAAGGATTTTAAGGCTGGAGTAGTAGTACAGCGAATAGAATACTTGTTTTGAATACGGCCATCCCAAATTCAATCCCCAGCATCCTATATGGACCCCTAAGTACCCCCAGAAATAATTCTTTTTTTGGTTTTTGGGTCATACCCGGCAGCGCTCAGGGGTCCCTCCTGGCTCCACGCTCAGAAATCGCCCCTGGCAGGCACAGGGGACCATATGGGATGCCGGGATTCTAACCAACGTCCTTCTGCATGAAAGGCAAACACCCTACCTCCATGCTATCTCTCTGGCCCAGAAATAATTTTTTTTTTTTTTGGTTTTTGGGCCACACCCGGTAATGCTCAGGGGTTACTCCTGGCTATGTGCTCAGAAGTTGCTCCTGACTTGGGGGACCATATGGGACACCGGGGGATCGAACGGCAGTCCGTCCAAGGCTAGCGCAGGCAAGGCAGGCACCTTACCTTTAGCGCCACCGCCCGGCCCCATTCACTACTGTCTTTAAAGAGAAAACAATACTCAGGTTAAGTTAGTTTAAAATTTTATTTTTTTTATTTTTTTTTAATATTTTTATGTAATAAAAAGTAAAAGTCCTTGTCCAACCATCCTTGTGGGGCATGTCTGTCTCTCACGCAGATCACTCAAGTTAATGGGAAAGAAAGAACAGGGGGCCCAAGTTTGAGGTTATAAATAATAGAAAATAAAAGATCTTCCGTCTCCAGCGGGGAAATAGTTGAGGATGGGAGGGCAAGATGGGGGAGACAGGTAGGGGCAGAGAAGGAACCCCCCTACCCCCGCTGGACCCTGGCCCTGCCCACTTTGAGGCCCCTCCCATTCAAGGTGCTTGACAAGAATTCCCCAGCTCCCCTGGGGAAAGGGGGAATTGGGAGGCTGGGAATGGTCCGAACTGCTGGGGGAAGAGACATAGATCACTCTTCCCTCCACTCATGGAGGTCTCAGGTCGCGGCCAGGACAATCTTCAGTTCCCCGGGGGGTGGAAGGGGAGCTGCTGGGAGGGATGAGATTGAACTGGTTGGAGGGGAAAGAGAAGAGAGCAGGAGCATTAGAACCCAAGCAGCTGTCCCTTCACACAAAGTCGTCCAGTGGGGTGGGGCGGGGCGGGGCGTTGGGGCAGGAGCGGTCTCTTCAAGGTGTCTCAGGGGGCTGTCAGAAGCACAGATCAATCGCTGTTTCCCAGTGAGCCAGTGCCCTTACTTATGTGCCCAGCTCAGCCCCCCACACCCCAGCCTGGCCCTGTCTGCTGCGCTGACCTTACCTCGGCTAAGTCAGGAGACAGTCGGGGTCACTGAGAGCTGGGGAGGCAGTGGGGAGGGGGGCTGCTGGATCACAACTGAGCGAGGACGGAGGGAAGCAAAGGACAGAGCCAGGAGCAAGCCCCTGGCGGCGGCGACTGTGGCTTCTGCCCACCCTACATACTTCACAGACAGGTGCAGGTCGGCGGGCGCCCTGAGGGACGGCCCTGCCTCCAAGACCCCTCACTCCCCACCCAGCACCCGAGCATCCTGCCCCACCTGCAGCCCGTCAGCTCTTCCATGCCAAATTCCCCCAGCTAACGAGAACTCACGAATCCTGTCATCGGCTCCTCCTGGAAATCCAGGCGCCTGGCCGGGCTGCTCACCTTGGGGGTGTCCGATGTAGGGGTAGGGTGAGGGTGTGGAAGCTGATAGTGCAGGCACCCCACTCTGGGGCACCGCGCCTTGGGGGGGGCCCCCATGGCTCTGGGGTGGGTGCAGCAGCATCACCTGGGGCGGGTGGGGAGCCCCAGGGTGAGGGGGCGGGGCTGCTGTGATTCCAGTTTGGACATGGGCCTATGAAAGAGAGAACAGAAAGGAATTGAGACAACATAAATACTGGGACAGACCCCAAGCATTCTAGTGGCACCAGGGGTTCATAGCCCCATGGCCAGATAGAATCACAAGTAAGTTCCCCCTTGGGTTCTTACCTGGGTAACATGGGCCATATTGGTGAAGCCGTGGGGCAGCTGCTGATGAGCATGGATGGCATACACAGCGGCTGGTTGGGGAAAGCTGCTCTGAGGGGACTGGGCAGAAGGTCCCGGTGGCAGAGAAGGCGGTGTGCCTGTCAGGGCCCCTGGGTGGTACAGATTCTGCTGTGGTTGTCCACTGCCCAGGTGTGGGGCCTGCCCCGCCTGGTGCTGTCAGGGGGAGGGGGAAGGGTAAGTGCCACCTATTTATCTGGTGCCCAAGTCTTACCACCCATCGACCCTCATCGTCTCGGCTAGGAAAAGCTCCCTAGCCCCTCTCTCCCACACACCCCAGTCCTGTACCAACCACTTCAATCTCCCATGGCAGGCACCTGGACAGGACTAGGGGCCGCATGCTGGGACTGTGGCTGGCTCCCAGTAGGTGTGGTGGCCGGCTGCGGCTGGTGAGCATGGAGCTGTGTGGCATGGTGTGGATAGGACTGGTGAACAGTGGCTACAGGAAAAAAGATAATGGCACAGAGCTGAAAACTCAGCCCAGAAGGAACAGTACATAGCACTTGCGTGCACACATACTAGTACTCACCATAAAGGGCTTGGGGAGTGGGCTGCTCTGCAGAAGGGTATTGAGGAGTAGAGGAGGACACAATGGCCTGGGGATGACTCCCAGAAGTCAGCATGCGTGGATTGCTTTGAAGCATGGGGGCAAACACCGGCTAAGAGTAGAGAAGCAGTCAGTCAGCAACGGCAAAGAACTCAGGAAATGTGTTCTACTGTCCAATGCTCTGGACCAACCAAGTCTATAGTCTTGGCCCAGCTACTACCTGTGACATTCTAAGTGCACTGTTTTGGGCCATACCCAGCTGGCCGCCGGACCTCCTGGCTCTGCACTCAAGAAATCACTTGGTAGACTTGGGGGACCATATTGGGGTGCCAGGGACTGAACCCAGGTCACCCATGCAAAAGGTAAGTAACTACTGTATTACTACTCCAACATCCTTCTAAGTAAATTCTGACTCACTTGTCAAAGGAAAAATCCAAGCCAGGAAATATGATTCAAAGGGTTGGAATGCATGTACCCCCCTTGGCACCATGCACGCCCCTCAGCCCCAAACTGTGCCCAAGCAGCAGGGTATTACTGTGTCTGAGCACTGACTGTACAGGCTAGCTGGGTAATCATCACCGGTAGTAGTTCCCAGTTCTAAAGCATTGAGAGATACCCTCCCACCCCCAATTCCAAAATTCAGTGTCTTGCTACAGGTCCTATGAGGATCCAAGCCTCTCATCCAACTCCTGAAAGCCCGAAAAGTGGAGAAGATGGGATCCTTAGCAGAGCTTTAATACTGTTTCCTACTGGGCCCAAGTTACCTGTGAGGGATAGTGGGCCATAGGCTGCATCATGGCTGGCTGGCCTGGGAACTGCTGTGGGTTGTAAGGGATGTAAGAAGAGTAAGGAGTGGCAGCCACCAGAGGTGGACCAGCAGCAGCTGCTGCCTGCATCATTGGAGGTGCTGAAGCTGGCTGGTGTTGGTCCGAGCGCTGAGGGGGCAGGGAGCCTGGGAGTGGAAGAGAAACAGCACATAAGTCTAGTTCCTTCAGCCAGGATACATTAAGCAGCCACCCACTAGTGAGCATGCTGGCCCTGCTCACCTTTTGCTCCCCGGTACTTGCCCTGCTGTCCAGGCACTGAGTTGGATACAGGATATGGATACATCTGTGGTGCCTAGGAACAGGTGAAGCAAAATCATTTGCATACAAATAAAACCCCCGAATACCTTGTCCCTCAATCAGTCCACCCAATTTCCTAGACATGGCTCAACCCAGTATCCTACCTGAACAGCTGGTCCCATGTGGATCTGAGGTATGTAGGAAATGTACTGGGGGCTATACAGTCCACTCTGGCCTGCTGTCAGCACCGGGATGGAAGGAGTTGAATGAGTCCGGGGTCCCGGAGAAGTTGGGGTACTAGTGGATTTATTCTGTAAAAGCAAATGGTGTATTTTTTTACTCCATCTTCTACATTTGCAACATCAACAGACAGCATCCACAGAATTCTATATGCCAAACACAATTACAGTTATATTGCTAAACTTCTTCAGGAAATGAGCAGTCTTAAACTATTGTTGAGGAAACTGAGGCAGAGGTTAAGTGACTTGTCCAAGACTGTCAGGTCCCATAGGTGCAAAGAAAGCCCTTGCTCATAACTACCCCATGCAACATACTTCCTGAGTGAAAATGCTAAGCCTCAGAAAAACCCATAAACACCTCGCAGACAGGATAGAATGCCTTGTCACAAACCACAAGATACTCTCTATAATCCATCCCATCTCCTATTCTGCTACTTCCAAATGTCTCTTCATTGCCCCATCAAATGCTGACCTTTCTCTTTTGAAAATTGAAATCCACATTTTCCATACTTACCACAGAAAGCAGAGGCTTTGTAGGATTAAACTCCTTGGCATTAGGATTCAATGTTGATTTCTTCACTTGTCTGAGAGAAAAATAAATCCTCTAGCTTGCCACTCTTGACTCCATACATCCACCCATCTCCTCCCCAATCCCACTCACTCAGCAACAGGGCCGTCATCCTTGTCATCTCCCTTGATAAGGCCCACTGGGGGGCTGCCGGTCTGGCTTGGGCAAGGTGGTGGGGGTTGTTCTGACCCCTCAGTGCCTCCAGCTGATGGCAAAGGTGGTTTATCCTCCTTATCCAATACAGAGTCTGTCTTGGAGGAGACTGGAGATCCTATAGGTTCTGAAGTCAACAGTCCATCAACCTCCTTCTCCTTCCCTTTGATCTCTTCCTTTAAGATCCGAGGAGGAAAAGGATCCAAACTGGTCTCAGGGGAACTACTGGATTGAAGCTAGAAGAAAGATATGCAGTATTACCATTGATCTCAACCTCATTTTGCTTACTTCCTTCATCCTTGTTTGCTCTCCCAACCCTCTAAGCCTAGGTTACTTGTATAAAACCTACTAGTTACCCCACCACTTTATCTTACTAGATTATTCCAATTTTACCTTACCTTAAACTGAGCCCCAAACTTTCTCAGCTCTTCCAACTGAAAGCGTTTTTGTTCATTTTGAATACCAGGGACTATGAAAAATAGGAAAAAGTGAGAAAATTTCTTGCCTCAAAGATAACTATAGTGCAAACAGCCAAAAAACATAGTAAATAAAAGAATTTTCAAAAATCTTTCGAAGGGGCCAGAGCGATAGCACAGTGGTAAGATGTTTTGCCTTGCATGCAACCAACACAGGACAGACAGCAGTTCAAATACGGGCATCCCATATGGTCCCTGGAGCCTGCAAGAGGCGACCCCAAAACAAAACAAACAAAAAACCTTTTAAGATATTGAGGAAATGTTGATTGGGAGCCTGAAAGACAGTTCAGTGGCTAAGGGTGCTTAATGGCACTTTCCTAGTACACAGTCAACCCAGGTTTGAGCACAAGTATCTCACATGGTCCCATTGTGCCCACCAGAAATAATCCCTGGGGCCGGAGAGATAGCATGGAGGTAAGGCCTTGCACGAGAAGGATGGTGGCTTGAATCCCGGCATCCCATATGGTCCCCCGAGCCTGCCAGCAGCGATTTCTGAGCATAGAGCCAGGAGTAACCCCTGAGCACTGCAGGTGTGACCCAAAAACCAAAAACAAACAGAAATGATCCCTGAGCACAGAGCCAGGAGTAAGTCCTGAGCACTACCAGGTATGACCCCAAAAAATAAAACAAAAGGAACAAAATATTGGTAAAGGGGCTGCCACAAACAGCTCAAAGGCTAAGGTCTGGAGGCATAGTACAGTGAAAAGTCATGCTGATAATGCCAGTTCAATTTCCAGCACTACATAGTCTTTCTTGCACACCCAAGAGTGATCCCTGAGCACAGAGCCAGGAATAAGCCCTGAGTGCTGCTGGTTGTAGTCCTCAAAACAGACCACATACTCTGCATGCAATAAACCACCCCTGGTTTGATCTCTCGCACCACAAGGAGCAACTCTAAATGAACATCATGCAGTGAATAGTTCACAAGAAATGGGGGGTGGGATGCAAGAGTGAAAGAACAGAGAGCAGTAGCTCACTCCTGGCTCTGTGCTCAGAAATCGCTCCTGGCAGGCTTGGGGGATCATGAGATGCTGGGAAT
Organism: Suncus etruscus; assembly: GCF_024139225.1. NCBI lineage: Eukaryota > Metazoa > Chordata > Mammalia > Eulipotyphla > Soricidae > Suncus > Suncus etruscus. The sequence continues at coordinate 60,730,933 of NC_064862.1, read as the reverse complement.
TGAATCTGGGTTTGTCCTTGGTCGACCCCGTGCAAGCAAATGCCCTATTGCTGTGCTGTCTCTCTGGCCCCTAGGAATGTGATTAGGGAGGCAGGGCACTTGCTTTGCACATGGCCAACCCAGGTTTGATCCCTGCCACCCTGTATCATCTCACATGCACTGCCAGGGCTTATTACTGAGTGCAGAGCCTGGAATAAGCCCTGCGCATCACCAGTAGTAGTTCTAACACCAAGACAAGAACAGTAACAAAAAAGGGTAGGGTGAGCTTTAGCTAAGCCATTAGATTTCTGGGCTGAGAGATAACACAGTAATTAAGGCACTAATGTGTTGAACATAGCTGAGCTCTGTTTTAATCTATGCTACTGTAGCCCCACTCCCATTCAGGAGTAATCCCTTCAAACAGGAGTATATCCCAAGTACATAGAGACATATATGCAAAGGTACCACACATTAAACAAAAAAGACATTGGGTTTCTGACTCCCACAAGTTTTTTAACTGGAATGCTCCCGATGATCAGAGGGGATTCTTTGTAACCAGGAAGACAGCTGAAAAGGGCTGGAGCACATGCTTTGATTTAAATGGCTAAACTCAATCCCCAGAACCACATGATTCATTAAGTGACTCCACCCCCCACCCCCAGCACTAAACTGGGGAGTTATCCCTAAGTACTGCTGCTGGATGTGGCCCCCAAACAAAAACAAATGGACATTGGACTTGGAGAAGAAGGGAGCTCACCTTTTCCAGCTATCCGAGACAATTCCTGGGACTCCAGAGTTCTACCAGATTCCTTGGCTTGTAGTTCTTTCACTAAGCAAGAGAACACACCTGAAGATCCTGTCCAAAATTATACATTACCCACTACCTGCAATCATCCAGTTCTTACCATCTGTGGGGGCCAGTGAGATCTTTGGAGATGCCGGGGAAATGGCACCTACTCCGGGATCCACGATCGATGATGTTACAGGGATGGAAGCTGAAGAGGTTGGTACTGCTGAACCAATTGGAGGTTCAGGACAGGAAGCTGAGATTGGGGCCGGGGCAGCAGATTTGGGAGAACGAGGCGGGTACATCCGGCCCACTGCAAGAAAAGGGAGAGCTGTACAATGGTTACTGCTGGCCAATAAGCAATGTGTACATAGAAGACTTAGTCGAACAAAAACATGTACCCTCTTCTTTTTGTTTTTTTGGCTGATACCCAATGGTACTCAGGAGTTACTCCTGGAGGTCTCAGAGGACCATATATGATGAAGGAGAGCAAATAGTCAGCTGCATGCAAGGCAAATAAATCCCCCCTACCTGGTGACTATTGCTTCGGCCCCTACTCCCCTTTGTGCCTGGGGTAGGACACAGAGTCCCACCACAGATAGGCAAACCTTTCATCATGACCTTTCACCCGCCCTTTTTAGTTTTAGGACCATACCCAGTAGTCTTCATAGCTTGTGGTGGGCAAGGAGGCCTTATGTGGTGCTGGGGATCAAACCCCGATTGTCCACAATCAAAGCAAGACTTATTCATTTTTCTTTCTCTATGGCTACTTTACCCAATATTTTTATATAGTAACAAATTTACATGCATACACACACAGGTAAACAAGACTCGGAGGCAGCATGAATGAATGACTGGAATGCTTAGAAGAGGACCAATTGTCAAACACAATTCCAGCCAGAGCTATGCTGTACTCTACTTTGAAAAAAATTGAAATTTTATGTGAATTCTCTTTTAAATGTTGACAACTTAAAAGACAGTTGGGAGGACACATAACAGTACAGCAGGTGGGATATTTGCTTTGCACACAGCCTAACCAGGCTGATCCCAGCACTCCACTTGGTCCCCTGGGTTCAGCAAAGAGTGATCTCTAAGCTCTGAAAGTTCTGAATACTCCCAAGTGTGACTCAAAAAAGGGGACAGTGGGGCCGGGGTCAAACAGAACGGCGAACAGGGCACTTGCCTCGCACACAGTCGACCCAGGTTCGATCCTCAAGCACCGCCAGGAGTGATCCCTGAGTGCAGAGCCAGGAATAAGCCCTGAGCACAGCTGGGTGTGGCCGCCCCCCAAAAGACATTTTTAAGGAAACCAAAGAAAACCCATGAATTACTACATTGAAACCTTACGAGTAAAAAGCAAAAATTATTTCCTAAAAAGCATAAATTCAAATCCCCTCAACATTTTTCCTATCCTGAAATAATCCCATCCTGGCATTCCAACAAGGGATATATTGACATCCCCTAACAAATGTCTACCCATTACTTCATGTGACACTGCTGAAGTTTTACCTGCAGGAGGTGGTGGAACAGAAGCTTCTCCAGAAGGCCTACTGCTGGGTGAAGACAGTGTCTTGGCACCTCTCAGAGGCCGCTGTGCCTTAGGAGACATGCGGGAAGGGCCTATATATAGTTTATAAGGTAAATTAAGAAATAGAAAAAGATAATACTCATTAATACATAATCACAAAGTATTATCCTTTGAATCTATTTAAATATTTTCTTTTTTTTTGTTTGTTTTTGGGCCACACCCGGTGATGCTCAGGGGTTACTCCTGGCTGTGCGCTCAGAAGTCCCTCCTGGCTTGGGGGACCATATGGGACATCAGGGGATCGAACCACGGTCCGTCCAAGGCTAGCGCAGGCAAGGCAGGCACCTTACCTCTAGCGCCACCGCCCGGCCCCATTTAAATCTTTTCAATTATCCTAATTCCTAACATCCCTCGCCCCCATAAGCCAACTTCACAACTTACCTCCATTAATACCGCGTGTTTCAGAACCTGGGCCAGGGCTGCTGTTGTCTAGATGGTGAGGGCCACGAGGTGGCAAGGAGCTAAGTCCAGGCCGGCCACCCCGAGAACTACTGCATCGAACTCCTCCCCTTGGACCTTCCCGAACTCGCTGGGGTAGAGGGATATATTTTCCTTCCCTAGAGGAGAGAGTTCAAATTGCACAAACCCACACATGGTTTTGGTTTTGGGCCCACACAAAAGTGGTTCTCGGAGATTACTCATGGCTGCACTTAGAAGTTGGTCCTAGGGGCAGGGGCGATAGCACATAAGAGGGTGCTTGCCTTGCACGTGGGCAACCCGGGACAGACCCAGGTTCGATTAAAGGCATCCCACATGGTCCCCCAAGTCTGCAGGAGTGATTTCTGAGCACAAAGCCAGGGACCCCTGAGCACTGCCTGGTATGGCCCTAAAACCTAAATAAATAAATGTATGTTTGGGAAAAAAAAAGTTGGTCCTAAAGGAGCTCATGGGATTAGGCAGTGTCGGTGGCCAAACCTGAGATTACAGCATGCAAAGCACTTACTCCATGAAAAACCAACTAAAAGTCTGCTAAACCCACACTCTGGGAAAGATGAAGCCCTTCCAAGGTGTGCTTCAGAGTTGTGGGTATGACTCAAGAAAAGAGCAGGTGCCTCAGGTGAGGTCCTGGGCTCAACATCTAGTTTAGAGATGAACATCTCCTGTTCCAACCTATCCCCACCCCACTGCTGCCTAGTATTTTACACAATCTTTCTTGAAAATCGCTCCTTATTAAATGTTTTATGGCTCTAGACTTGTGGTCTTGTAAGGTCTACCTTTACTAAACTATCTATATACTACACAATTCTACCACTCCTGACCTATACTATAAAAGACAAAAGGGCCAGAATGATAGCACAGTGGGATAGGGCTTTTGCTTTGCACGTGGCCCACCTGAGTTGGATACCCGGCATCCTATGTGGTCCCCCCAAATCTGCCAGAAGTAATTTATGAATGCAGAGCCAGGTGTAACCCCTGAGCACCACCGGGTGTAGCCCAAACACAAAACAAAACAAAACAAAATGAATATTTTGTTGGAACTGGAAATAAGAGTACAATAGTTGGGGCTGGAGAATAAGCATGGAGGTAAGGCATTTGCCTTGCATGCAGAAGGATGGTGGTTCGAATCCCGGCATCCCTGTGCCTGCCAAGAGCCATTTCTGAGCATAGAGCCAGGAGTAACTCCTGAGCGCTGCCGGGTGCAACCCAAAAACCAAAACAAAGAGTACAACAGTTAAAATGCTTGTTCTGCACATGGGCCAACCTGGTCTACTAAGCCCAGCTAAGAGTGATCCTGAGCAGAGACAGAAAGAGTAAATTCTGATCACTGCTAGTGGTGACTCCCCAAAGCACATTATTATGGGGTTAGTAAAGTACATGCACTACAAACAAGAGACCTGGGATCAAAATATAAAGCATGTGCCCCAATCAGAACTATCTCCTGAGCCCAGTACAGCTGTCCTAAGCTAAAAACCATGTATAAGTAGGGCCGGAGAGATAGCATGGAGGTAAGGTGTTTGCCTTTCATGAAGAAGGTCATCGGTTCGAATCCCAGCATCCCATATGGTCCCCGAGCCTGCCAGGAGCGATTTCTGAGTATAGAGCCAGGAGTAACCCCTGAGCGCTGCTGGGTGTGACCCAAAAACCAAAAACAAACAAACAAACAAAAACATGTATAAGGCGAAAGAGAAAAATGAGTGCTTGGCTTGCATGCAGTGGACCCATGTGTGATCCCAGGTACCTCATACTGTTCCCCCAAGCACTGCCAGCAATGATCCCTGAGAGCAGGCAGGAGTAAATTCTTTTTTGGGCCACACCCGTTTGACACTCAGGGGTTACTCCTGGCTATGCGTTCAAAAATCGCCCCTGGCTTGGGGGGACCATATGGGACACCGAGGGATTGAACGTCGGTCCGTCCTATGCTAGCGCTTGCAAGGCAGACACTTTACCTCTAGCGCCACCTTCCCAGCCCTGGCAGGAGGAAATTCTAAGCACAACTGTGTGTGGCCCAAAAAACAATCTCGTAAACTTTGATTTCATTTTCAGAGACAAATAAAAATATGCAAATTACATACACTAAAATTCTGAAAACTCACTTAAATTCAAAAGCTTTACCTCAAGCAAATAAAGTACTTAAAAGAGAGTAAAACTATTTACTATAGAAGTTAATCTCCTGGGGCCGGAGAGAGAGCATGGAGGTAAGGCATTTTGCCTTTCATGCAGGGGGTCATTGGCGCCCCATATGGTCCCCTGTGCCTGCCAGGAGCACTCAGAAACTGCTCCTGGCTTGGTAAACCAAATGAAACGCTGGGGATTAAACCCAGGTCCATCCTGGGCCAACCGCGTGTAAGGCAAACACCCTACCTCTGTGCTATGGCTTCGGGCCCACAGGAGTATATATGAAATCTTAGTCCACCCACCACTGACTCAAACCAATACACACTCCCATAAACAAAGTCCAATTCAGATCTTGGTCCTTCGAGCAATCTCCCAGAGTGTCAAACTATCCCCAGCTATTACCTGGATGCCAAGCTGGGGCTCTCCCGCCCAGAACCCTGGCGCTGGACTGCACTATGCTTTTCCTCTTCAGTGCGCCCATCGTCATTCTCCATGGCAATCCGCAGGCGATATTGGGGGCTGGATTCAATCTCTCGAGCTAATTGGGCTGCACGTAGCTCCCGCTGACGAAATTCTTCAGAGTTGTCTTTTTCTAAGGGCACCCTGAGAAGGACACCACAAACCACAATTGTCCCAGTGCCAGAAGAGGGCGAGAAAGAGAAATGTTTCCTTAAATCCAAGCACTGTTTCCAGTCTTGATATATTAAATCCCCTTCAACTACTTAGCATACATTTGATGGAACACCAGGGAAACTAGATGTTTATGGGAAAGAGCATGAACAAAAAAGAAAATCAATCTTCTAGCCAGAGAACTGCCAAGTTTGAGTGACCTCACACTTCAAATTGTACCACATGCCAGTATTAAGACTTACGTGTAAGAAGAGAGACTGCTATCATAAGTGGTCTTCACACCGTAGTTCTCCTCATTGAACTTGAACATTTCATTGGGGTCCCATCCATTGGACTAGGAAGTGAGAAGGAAAATAGTTTAGAACAGACAGGGAAATTACCAAAGACTGGCATTCTTTTTTTTTTTTTTTTTTTTTTTTTGGTTTTTGGGCCACACCCGGCGATGCTCAGGGGTTACTCCTGGCTGTCTGCTCAGAAATAGCTCCTGGCAGGCACGGGGGACCATATGGGACACCGGGATTCGAACCAACCACCTTTGGTCCTGGATCGGCTGCTTGCAAGGCAAACGCCGCTGTGCTATCTCTCCGGGCCCAAGACTGGCATTCTTTTTTATTTTTTTGGTTTTTGGGCCACACCCGTTTGACGCTCAGGGGTTACTCCTGGCTATGCGCTCAGAAATCGCCCCTGGCTTGGGGGGACCATATGGGACGCCGGGGGATCGAACCGCGGTCCTTCCTTGGCTAGCGCTTGCAATGCAGACACCTTTACCTCCAGCACCACCTACCCGGCCCCAAGACTGGCATTCTTACCAAGTTAATTTTTTTTAATCCAAGCAAATAAAAATAAACCCAAACAAATTGGGCCAAATAGATAGTATAGACATTTATCTTGCATCCTGGGCATAGAGCCAGAGCAATAGCACAGTAAGGAGGGTGTTTTGCCTTGCAGGAGGCCAACCCGGGTTCAATCCCTGGCATCCTATTAGCTCCTGGCCAAGCTTGTCAAGAGTAATTTCTTAGAGTAGAGCAGTGTTTCTCAAATAGTGGGGCTCGAGGCTCCGTAAGGGGGGGAGCGCGTCTGACTTCGGCAAACACTGTTATAACAAGCTAAGCCCCGTGTTTACATCTCTGTATATCTCTGGAGCTGAGAGTCGCTGTCTTCTGCTTCAAACCCCACTTTGAAAAGCTATGCATTGCAAAACGTGCTCATTATAGCCATTAATCCAGACATCACCTCTGATTAAAAAAATCAGCTCAAATTATTTGATATATTTTTGTTCTGCAGATTAAAGTTTTTTTAAATAAAGGTACCATTTAGGGTCGTGCGGACGGCGCGAAAAATGTTTTCTTCTTCCTGGGGGGGGGGGCATGACAAAATAATTGAGAAGCACTGGTGTAGAGCCAAGAATAACCCAAGCGTCACAAGGTGTGGCCCAGAACCAAAAGAAGTAAAACCTGACCAAACCAAAAGCAGGAAAAGAACATAGTTGGTGGGGGTATCAACTAGTATAACTATAGTACTAGCTGACAATAACTAAAGGTAAACTAAAGACTTAAAAAAAATAAAATCAAAGAGTGGAATGATAATACAGTGAATACGATGCTTGCTTTGCGCACAGCCAACCCGGGACTCCATATAACCCCATAGAAATAATCTAAGAGCAGTCAGGAGCTAAGTACCAAGCACAGACAGGTGTGGCCCCAAAATAAAAAGACAAAAACTAATCATTTTCAGGTTTATATACTAGAGAGAAATTCTGGCATGTGTGCATAGGGGTCCAAACTCTAAAAACCATGAGTACAGTTTTAAAAACTGCGCCAAACATATTATTCTTTTAAAGTTTTTTTGGGGAAAGCACAGCAATAAGGCGTTTGTCTTGCACATAGCCATTCCAGGATAGACGGTGATTCGATTCCCGGCATCCCATATGGTCCTCTGTGCCTGCCAGGAGCGATTTCTGAACACAGAGCCAGGAGTAGCCCCTGAGCGCCGCTGGGTGTGACTCAAACCTCCTCCTAAAGTTGAGGGGGCAGGAGCGATAGCACAAAGGGTAGGGCATTTGCCTGGCACAGGACCAAGTAGAGTTAGATATGTGGCATCCCATATGGTCCTTGGAGGCTGACAGAATTGATTCCTGAGCAGAGCCAGAAGTAACCTCTGAGCATGGCTGAGTGTGGCAAAAAATAAATAAAATAAATAAAAGTGGCTGACGTTTTTTTTTCTTTTTGGTTTTTGGGTCACACCTGGCAGCACTCAGGGGTTAACTCCTGGCAGGCTTGGGGGACCATATGGAATGTCGAGGTTCAAACTACTGTCCTGCGTGCAAGGCAAATGCCCTACCTCCATGCTATCTCTCCAGCCCGTGGTTGACATTTTTTTTTGTTAGTGCCCGGGATCAAATTAGAACCTCACACATGCAAGGCAAGTATTCCACTACTGAGCTACATCCCTTGTATTTTCATATAGACTTGTATTTAACTCAACGAGTCTCAATTATTTGAAGCACATAACTCTACCACAAAGTCATACCTCCAGTCCCAAAGCATAATTTTATTTATTGTTTTCTGGGCCACACCCTGTGACGCTCAGGGGCTACTCCTGGCTATGTGCTCAGAAATTGCTCCTGACTTGGGGGACCACCACATGGGATGCCAGGGGATCGAACCAATATCCATCCTAGATTGGCCATGTGCAAGAGAAACGCTCTATCACTGTGCTATCGCTCCAGCCCCCTGAAGCATAATTGTAAACAGTAAAATAAAAACACAACACCAATGAGGATGTTACCCAATCCTCAACCTGGGATGTATGCATGTGTAATAAGGACCAGAAAAAAAAAATACAGCAGGTAGGGTGCTTGCTATGCATATGGCTGACACAAGTTTGGTCCTTAGCACCCCAAATGTCCACAACCCTAACAGGAATGATCCCCAAATAGAGATAGCTCTGAGAACAGCCAAGTATGTCCCTAAAGCCAAAAAAAACACTAAGTTATTAAAAACCTTTGTATTTTTGTTACTCCCTGTACTCATCTGTCATCAATGATGAGAAATAGTATACAGGGTACATGCAATCAACCTAGATTCGATCCCCAGCACACCTCATTACCCCATATGGTAGTCCCTCCAACACCAAGCCAAAAATTAGCTTCAACTATGCTGGGTGTGAAAATGCCCTCCCCTAGAAAAGGAAATAGTAAAGGCTCTTCCTTCATCCTCCAGTAACTTTTTATCAAATCTAAATGTCAATACCCCCAAAATGGCAGCATTAACTCAGTTCTAGGCTGTGGAGGAATACAATGTATTATGTACCATATCAGATTCCAGGTCGTAGTCATCACTGTTGCTGTCACCCCCCTCCCAGCGCTGAAGCACCTTCTCTTTATGCTCTCCATTCACCTTCGAATTCATGGCAATGGCTGAATCAGTGAACTTGTCTGTAGAGACAGAATTGAACATTAAGAATCAAAAGTTACTTGAGACTTTTTTGTCCAGTTCCCAGACCCTATAAGGGAGTGGCCCAAAAGCAAAGAGTAGCTTGTCTTGGTGTTGTGGTGTGTGAAAGAGAAATGGTTGGTGGAGGGAGGTGCAGCATAAAAAACACCCCATAACCACTCAAAGTGTTGAATATAAAGACATTAAAAAGAATCACAATATATGCTGAATTTATCGCTGACCGGATATATCCTCAAGGAGAAAAACAATTGTTTTTCTTGGAAAAAAGTAGTATGTGAAACAGGAGGGCATTCAGTCAATCTAGTGAGTACCTTTAGTAGCATAATTGAAATCAACATTTCGGAAGTGCACGAGCATGACATCATTTGGCTTGAATATCATGGTATCTACAATATCTTCTCGACGAGGGCCACCCACTGGCTCAGATGCTTTCCGGTGCACAGCATCGACTGCTAGTTCAAACTACAAAAGTCCAATTTTCCAACAGGCAGGGGTCAGTTTCAATGTGAAGGTAAACACATGACATGATTTTCCCAGCACCATTTTCTCAAGCACAACGCATTGTTTTTTCTCCACGTAAGCCACAGAATTAATCCTAAGTCCCAAATTTAAACTTACATTTATTTTTAAATTCAAGCATTAAGTTTTTTTTCCTACACTGAAGAAGACCTTTTCTTATTTTGTATTTGGGCCACACACTCAAGGAAACCACTCTTAATGGACTTGGGGGATCAAATCAGTGTCAAAGATCAAACCCACAACGGCCACATGCAAAGTAAATGCCCTATCATTTACTATCATGTACTCAGACCACAGGCCATTTTCTCTCTTGAACACATTCCTCATTTTCCCCTCATACATAATTCCTTTTAATAAAACTATTTTGCTTCACTGAAAAATTTTAAGCCTTGGGCTGGATTGATAGCAAGACGGTAACTTTTGCCTGGCACGCGGCTGACCCAGGAGACCCAGGTTCGATCCCAATTCCCATATGGTTCCCAGAGCCTGCCAGGAGCTATTTCTGAGTACAGAGCCAGAAGTAACCCCTGAGCGACAAGAATATAAGAATAGGGCCCGGAGAGATAGCACAGCAGCGTTTGCCTTACAAGCAGCAGATCCAGGACCAAAGGTGGTTGGTTCGAATCCCGGTGTCCCATATGGTCCCCCGTGCCTGCCAGGAGCTATTTCTGAGCAGACAGCCAGGAGTAACCCCTGAGTACCGCCGGGTGTGGCCCAAAAACCAAAAACCAAAAACCAAAAAAAAAAAAAAAAAAATAGAAAAGGGGGTCCTAGAATTTCAGGTTGTGGCCCAAAAACAAAACAAAAAAGTATATACTGATACACCCTCAAATTCTAGGACCCCCCCTTTTCTATTTTTTTTTTTTTTTTTTGGTTTTTGGGCCACACCCAGCAGTGCTCAGGGGCTACTCCTGGCTGTCTGCTCAGAAATAGCGCCTGGCAGGCACGGGGGACCATATGGGACGCCGGGATTCGAACCAACCACCTTTGGTCTTGGTTCGGCTGCTTGCAAGGCAAACGCTGTTGTGCTATCTCTCCGGGCCCCCTTTTCTATTCGTATTGCATTCTGTAGGCCTACTATAGAGAGTTAACTTAAGTCACTGTTGACCAACACCATTCCGCCAACACCTTGAAACAGTCTTTTCTGACCAAGACAGTAATTCAGAAAGCTAAAACACAGGGCCAGAGAGAGAGCATGGAGGTAAGGCGTTTGCAGATAGTTATTGGTTCGAATCCCGGCATCCCATGTGGTCCCCAAAGCTTGCTAGAAGCGATTTCTGAGCATAGAACCAGGAGTAACCCCTGAGGGCTGCCGGGAATGACCCAAAAAACAAAAACCAAAAAAAACCTAGAACACAAAAGAGACGTTCATTTGATGTTTAACAAGGAATGTACCCCAACACCAAAGGGGTAGACACCACTAGTCTACTTAATTCTCTCAACAAAACTCCAATAAATTAATCTGAGTACACTGACCTTAGAGCTAAGAGTTTTGAAGATACCTTCATACGTGGTACCATTTTTCACCTTTACATCACAAGTAGAGCCCTGGCAGAATGAGAAAAGAAAGATATGAATGATGTCAGTAAACCAGTGCCATCATGCTCCTCAACCAATCAACCAAAGGATATCTACTCACCACTACAGCTGTAAGAAAATGCAACATTCTGGAATTGTTGTAGACACCGTCAAACACCTGTCATTAACAGGGAGGGAGAGAGAGAAAAAGAGTCAACACCTCATCTCTAATGTAAATGTCCACAATCCCACGCTTTTTTATGTGTAGTGCCCTTCTCAGTATTCCTGATGCTGTTCACTAATCACTCCTGGCATTGCCCAGGGAACCATATGTAATACTGGGAAAGAATTCAGGTTGATGCCGTGCAAAGCAACATACCTGCTGCATTCTATGGCCCCTCTGATTACTCTGGTAAATAATGTACTATACCCCTATATAACAATTTTTTTTAATCTTGGTTTTATGGGACATACACGATGCTCAAGGGTCATTCTTGGCTCTGTGCTCAGAAATTGCTCCTGGCTTGGGGGACCATATGGGACACTGGGGGATCGAACCGCAGTCTGTCCTAGGTCAGCCGCGTGCAAGGCAAACACCCTATCTCTGTACCACCGCTCCGGCCCCCCCCCTACGAGAATTTTTAGGTGGGATGGGACACTCACCGGTAATTGTGGGGGACCCTTTCCAGTGCTTTGCCCCCTAAAAAAGAGAAGGAAATGAAAAAAAGAAACTGTTATCGTTCAATTCCTTGTCATTGAGTTTCAACAGCTATAGTCACCTAGTGAAAAGTGCTGCGTGAAACTGCCGATTTAGGTCACAAACCAACCAAGCAAGACTTTCAAAAGATCATCTTACAGGAAAAAAAAGGAGCAGGCATTTAAAGCCAGAAAAAAAAAAAAAAAAACCTGTCTCCAAATACCAGTAACTTCAAACAGGGCTGTCAACTGCTTTCAAGTGCCGATCAAAATCATTCCTCCTTCCCAAGGCGACAAGGCCTCAAGCTTTTAGTGGACCAAATGGCACTAACCTTTTGACAGGCCCGAATCGACCTAGCTTTGGCAAGTTACCTTCTAGAGACAGACCCCGAGGATCCTTTTCATCAGCCTTAGGCCCTAAACCGGGGGTTGGGGGGTCGAGATTGGAATCCCTCTCTAACACCCACCACCCCGGCTCACGCCACCTTCTCTTCTCGACCGCACGCACTCTTCCTTGGGCTCGTTCCCCACTCGGGAGAGGCGAGGGCGGCGGCGGTGCCAAGGATCACCCCGTAACCCAGATCGTTAGCGGCTGATGTAACCGGCGGAGGGCGAAGAGGGGGCCATCGGTGGGGCTGGGGTGGGGGGGCGGGAGTCAGCGCAGCCGCAAAGAGCCTTCCACCGCCCCAGGCCTCTCCCGGTCTGCGCCTGCGCACTGGGGCCCGGCGGCCCCTCCAAAGGGCCCCCTCCCAGGGCCGGAGCGGAGCAGAGCGCCCACCGCCTGCGTGTGCCAGCGAGCAACCGAGCCATCGATCGATCGGGGCGTGCACGCTCGGCACCGCCCCGTGCAACACGGGGAAAGCCCTCCAGTCCACGTCCACCCCCCCACCGCCCCAGTCCGGCCCCGGCTTGAGTAGTTACCCGGGGCTGCCGAATGCCCGGGTCATGAGACCGGCACGGCCACGGCCACGGCTGGCCACGGCGCGCACGTACTGCGAGGGCGGCCGGGCGGACGCGCGCGCGCTTGCAGGAGGTGCCGAGGCCCGCAGTGCTCGCTCGCTCGCTCGTCCGTGCGTGCGTCCCTCCTTCCCCGCTTCCGCTCCCCGCCCTCCCCATTGGCCCAACTGTGGGCCGCGCGCCCCCCTCCATTGGCTCGGGCCGGGGGACCCTTCCCGCCGCGGGCTCCCCATTGGCTGCAGCCGGGGAGCGCGAGACCCTCTCGGCGGTCATGGACGGAGCCGGGGACCCCCCCCCCCGCTCTCCACCGCCCCGATCCCCACCACCTACCCCTCCGCCCGCTCGCCCCCACCGGCCCCGATCCCCCCGACCCGTTGGCACCCAGCCCCGGGGGACCCCAGCCCTCGGCCCTCTCTGTGCGTCTGTCTCTCTCACCTGGCGCTGCCGACGGCCGCGGCCCCCGGCCTCTCGGGATGCGGCGCTGCCGGCGTCGGCGCGGTCGGCGGCGGCTGCGGCGCCAAGAGCGCGTCGGGGCCGCGGCGGAGCCCGCTCCCGGCCGCGGCGGCGGCGAGGGCGGCGGCGGCGGGCGGCCCCAGGCAGGGCGCGGACACGGCGGCGGGCGGCCCGGGAGCGGCCGAGGCGGCGGCGGCGCCGGCGATCAGGGGCCCCGGGAGGCCGCCGTTGGGCGGGCTGCTGCCCCCGGGAGGCCGGCGGGCCGCGGCCTGTTGCTGCTGCGCGGGGAGCGGCGGCTGCGGCGGGGGCGTCTGTTGCGGCGGCTGCGGCTTCAGCATGGTGGACGGCGGCGGGCGGCGTCCGGCAGGGGGGCTCGGGTGGGCGGCCGGGCGGATCGGCCCCCCGCGGGCGGGCGGGCGAGCGCGGGAAGCGATCGGGCGGCCGATCGGGGGTGGCGGGGGGCCCCGCCGTTGGCGGGCGGGCGGGGGGCAGCCCCGCGGGGTCGGGGTCGGGGCGCGGAGCCGGCGGAAGGCGCGAGGCGGAAGGGAGGAAGGCGAGGCGCGGGGAGGGGCGGGAGGGGGTCCCGCGGGCCGGAGCGCTCCGGAGCGGAGCCGAGCGAGAGGGCGCGAGCCGGGGTGGCTGGCGCGCGAGTGCGCGTGCGCGCGCGCGTGCGTGCGCGGCGCCGGCGTGGGGGCGTGGGGGAGGGGCGGCCCGCGGACTCGACTCCGCGCCGCGCCGCGCCGGGAGGCTTCGAAGAAAGAAAGGTGAACCTTGCGCCCCCACTTGAGGGCGTGGGGGGAAAAAAGCTGGCTGGGCTGGGCGCGCCACGAGCTTGGTTGGGGTTCTTTCTCTCTAGGTCTCCCTCCCCACAGCCTCTAGAGCTCGCGGCCGCGGTCGCTTCACAATGAGCGTGTGAGGCGCCGAGGGGGAGGAGCCCGCGCGCGACGCCGAGGGAAAGGAAGGCCGGCGGGCGGGCAGGCAGGAAGGAAGGAAAGGAGGAAGTAGCGCCGGTCGCCCCGCCCACGCTGTCGGCGTCGCGCCGGGATGCCTCCGCGGCAGTGAGGAGGCTGTCACGTCGCGACGGACGCACACTACGTCATTACGTACGTGCGGGTCTTCCGCCGCCACTCGGACAGAGCCCGTGGGCGGAGTTTGAGCGCCAAAAAAAAAAAAATTTCCCGGGATTGGCCCCTACTTGGTCTCGTGTGCTCGAAATCAACGGTGGGCATGCAGAATTACCCACCTGAGCGTGCGGATCTTTCTTTCTTTGTGGCTGTTAAATCCTAGATGAGGATGATCTTCCCTGGAGTGGAGCCGCTAGGGCTCCACAGGGTGTTTGTTTGGGAAGCCATGCATGCCCGCGGCCCTGTCTCTGCATGCCGGTCATGCACTTCTGTCCATCCAGCTGTCTCCCTGGCCTGACCAGTATATTTGTTATTATCGATTCAGGGACTGACTGACCCACGTTTTAAGCATTCTAGACACACATTTTTTCCGACCCTTAGTTATTTGCAAGGTGGGGGCGACACTGGACTTTACACCGGGCTGTGGGCAGACAGCGGGCAGGACACTTCATTTTTCTGCAGCCAACGAAAGTTCAATCCCCGGTATCCGTTATAGTCCCCCGAGACTCCCACCAGGAGTGATCCTACGGGGCAGAGCCAGGAACTAATCCCTGAGCACCACTATTAGGTATGACCGCCCCCCCTCAAAAAAAAAAAGTTTTGCATACTGGAGAGGTAATACAGGAGGAGTTTAGGCCTTTTCCTTCCATCCTTCCACCACCGGTTCAAATCCTCAACACCGCAGGTGGCCACTTGAACACCTCCAGGGGTAGTTACTCCTGAGAAAGTAGCCAGGAATTACCAGCCCTTGAGCAGCACTAGGTGTGCCCCCCCCCCCAAAAGCAAGGAAGTCCAGAACACTTGTACAGAGGGTTACACTTGCTTTGCATGCAGCTGACTGGGATTCAGTCCCTGAACCCTGGCACCTCTGAGCCAAGAGTGCAGAGCCCTGGGACTAAGATAGCACCATGGGATGTGGCCCAACAAACTGAACAAAACAAAGAAAAACACACACACCAAATAAAAGCAAAGAAACAAAAAGATCTCGGCCCCTTAATTAAACCTAAAAGCATTCTCATTGCCCTAGAATGAACCTTTAAACTATGTTAACATTGCCTGAAGGTACAAGTTCCAGAGACTGGTCCAAAAATCTTTTTTTTTTTTTTTTTTTTGGTTTTTGGGCCACACCCGTTTGACAGCTCAGGGGTTACTCCTGGCTATGTGCTCAGAAATCGCCCCTGGCTTGGGGGGACCATATGGGATGCCGGGGATGGAACCGCGGTCCGTTCCTTGGTAGCGCTTACAAGGCAGACACCTTATCTCTAGCGCCACCTTCCCGGCCCCAGTCCAAAAATCTTTTGCCCTAAATTCTACAATGAAGGTTGCCTTCACTCAAAACTAGCAAGGCTTCTGGATATTCAGCAGAATTTTGGGATACAATTGTAATTGAACTACTAGTTGCCCTTCTGTAGTTCAAACTGGAGATAGGTTTAGTTAGATAAGATCTATTCTAGATGAAGCTAAAGCACGAGGAATAGATAGGAAAGCTGTTTTGGCTGATATATGAACTAGAAGGGCTTTTAGGCTGGGGAATTGGTTGTGACTAAATAAAACTTCAACAAGGCAATAGTACTGGGCAGGTTGCTTGCCTTGCATGTGGCTGACCCAGGTTTAATCCCTGGCATCCCTGATGGTCCTCCCTGAGCTCTGTAGCCATGATCTCTGAGCGCAGAAAACGAAAAATGTAATGGTTGGGACAAAATTAAGGAGGGAAGAGGCCGGAGAGATAGCATAGCGGTAGGGCATTTGCCTTGCATGCAGAAGGACAGTGGTTCAAATCCCGGCATCCCATATGGTCCTCCGAGCCTGTTGGGGTGATTTCTAAGTGTAGAGCCAGGAGAAGCCCCTGAGTGCTGCCAGGTGTGACCCAACAAAACAAAAAAAAAATTAAGGAGGGAAGAGGTCTGAAAACCAAATCGAAAATACAAGTGACCCTTCGTGGTTGCCAAAAAAAAAAAAAAAAAAAGAAAAAGAAAATACAGGTGATCTGGGATCAGTTTTGTTAGCTTTTCTGGGGGCCTCACCTGGTAGTAACAGGGATGTACTATTTACCAGTCCCTGGGACTATATATATATTATTTGGGAGCCACACTCAACAATGCTCAGGGGTCATTCCTGGCTCTGCACTCAGGAATTACTCCTGGAGGTGCTGGGGGATAATATGGGATGTGTGGGATCAAATCCCAGTCAACTGTATGCCAGACCCAGCTGTACTACTGCTCTGTCCTCATGGGACCAGATTTTTAAGCAATGTGGAGAAAAACAGATATGCTTTCTTTTTGGAAATGCCAAGGCATCAAACTCTTTTTTTAACTTGATTGATTTATTGGTTTGGGGGCCACACCCAGAGGTGCTCAGGGGTCACTCCTGGCTCTGCACTCAGAAATCACCCCTGGCAGGCTGGGGTTCCATATGGGATGCCTGGAATGGAACTGGGTCTCACCCAGTTTGGCTGCATGCAAGACAAACGCCCTACCACTGTGCTATTTCTCCAGCCCTGGCATCAAACTTGATTCTCAGGGTCAGAGAGATGATACAGCAGGTAGGGCACTTACTTGCCTTGTATGTGGCCTATCCAGGTTTGAACCCAGATACCTGGTGCAGAGCCATAAGTAAGCCCAAAGCACAGCCAGGTGTGGCCCAAAAACCAAAACTCTAATCCATTTCTCATATATGGGATGCGGTGCTCATCAGTAAAGTGTCACATCCCCAGCCATTTTTAAAGGACTTCAGACTGCTTCCTGGAGAATGGCCTGGCTCAGTGTCAGTCCAGTGAGCTACCCAGCTCTATCTCCAATCTCATCAAGATTGGAATAGTACTACTCTTTGGAAGAAAAGTGTTCCACTCTCCTGTCTCACTCCTGACTTTAAGTGTATTAGGCTCCCCTCATGTGCTGGATAGCAATTTCCCTTACTTTTTTTTTTCTGTTTTGTTTTTGTTTTGGGGCCACACTCAGTGACACTCAGGCATTACTCCTGGCTATGTACTGCTCAGAAATCACTCCTAGATGGGCCGGAGAGATAGCACAGCGGTAGGGTATTTGCCTTGGAAGCAGCCAATCCAGGAGGGACGGTGGCTCGAATCTCGGCATCCCATATGGTCCCCTGTGCCTGCCAGGAGTGATTTCTGAGCACAGAGCCAGGAATAACCCTTGAGCACCGCTGAGTGTGACCCCCCAAAAAAAGCCAAAAAAATAAAAAAAAATAAAACCCAAACAGAAATAGCTCCTGGCTTGGGAGACCATATGGGATGCCGGGGGATCTAACTGTGGTCTGTTCTAGGCTAGCGCGCGCATGATGGATGCCTTATGACCTGCATCACCGCTCCAGATCCCTCTCACTTGATTCTAATGGGTCCTTTAGTTCTGTCTTCCTGCTAGGGTCAGCTCTCACTGAGATGGGATCTCTCTCTCTCTCTCTCTCTCTCTCTCTCTCTCTCTCTCTCTCTCTCTCTCTCTCTCTCTCTCTCTCTCGTGAATGGCCCGAGTTTTATTCCTAGCACCCTGTATGGTTCCCCAAGCATCCTGGAGCAATACTGGGTGTAGCCCCAAAACCAAAAAACAAAATTAATTGAATCTCAGGAATCATGGATGTCTAACATAGAGACCTGCCAGAAATCAAGTACAAAAGTGACATGTTTGCCTTAGATGTGGTTGTGTCATGGCACTGTGTGAGTACCGCTAGAAACGATCCCTGAACACTGCTGGATGTGGTCCCAAAATATATAACAGACCACCTTTTTCCTGGCCTCACTTGTACCCCTGTTACCTTGTCACCTCTCCAATCTCATTATGGGCCTTCATCCCCTGCTCACTTTATGACCTCACAGGGAGTCTAAAAATTGTAGCCCCTTTAAACTCTCATTCTCATGACATGTATTGACCTTCTCAGCTCTTGCCCATGTGGCTTCTCCTCCTTTCTTCCTTCTAGCATTGCTTTCCCTGTCCCTTCCCTTTCCTTTCCATTGTGGTGTTCAGAAGCTATTCTGTTTGCCCATAAATCCCCTGTGGGCTGCACTCTTTTTATTTGTTTTTTTGTTTGTTTGGCTTTGATCTTTTGGCCACACCCAGTAATGTTCAGTCAGGTTACTCCTGGTTCTGCACTCAGAAACTGCTCCTGGAAGACTCAGGGGACCATATGGGATGCCACTGACAGAGCCCTGGTCTGCCACATGCAAGACAAACACCATACTCGCTGTGCTATTGCTCCAGCCACTGCACTCTATTTTTTTTTTTGTTTTTTTTTTTGTTTGTTTGTTTTGGGTCACACCCGGCAGCGTTCAGGGGTTACTCCTGGCTCCACACTCAGAAATCGCTCCTGGCAGGCTCTGGGGACCATATGGGATGCCGGGATTCGAACCACTGACCTTCTGCATGAGAGGCAAACACCTTACCTCCATGCTATATCTCCAGCCCCATTTTTACTTACTTTTAATTGGGAGGTGTACTTGCTCTAGCTTATTCCTTTCTGTATGCAGGAGTGATTTCTGAGCACAGAACTAGGAGGAACCCTTGAGCGCCACCAGGTGTGACTCAAGAACCAAAATAATAATAATAATAATAATAATAACAATAATAATAATAATAATAATATTGATTGGTGTACTCACTTCAGCAGCACATATACTAAAATTGGAATTATACAGAGAAAATTAGCATGGCCTCAGCACAAGGATGACATGCAAATTTGTGAAATATTCCATTTTTTTGTGTGTGTGTGTGTGTGTGTGGTTTTTGGGTCACACCCTGCAGCGCTCAGGGGTTACTCCTGGCTCTACGCTCAGAACTCGCTCCTGGTAGGCTCGGAGGACCATATGGAATGACGGGATTTGAACCACTGTCCTTCTGCGTGAAAGGCAAATGCCTTACCTCCATGCTATCTCTCCTGTCCCAACATTCCATATTTTTAATATATTTGCTACTGAACTTTTTCTATTCCATTTTATTTTTTTAGTTTTTCTTTCTTTTCTTTCTTTCTTTTTTTTTTTGGCTTTGCCAGCTGGCATTTTATTAATGTAAAATTCATGGGCAAGACAGTAACACCAAGCATCCTCTCCCCAACCCCAGATATTTTCTTCTTTCTACCTACACCCAGGGCTGTGGGTCCCCCTCCTGAGTTTTGTTTGGGATGCCCAAACTTGGCAGAGATCAGGGATACCAGTGATCAAACCCAGATCAGTTGTGTGCAAGATAAACACCCCACCAGCTATAGCTCCGGCCCCCAACCATCCTGAACTTTTGTTTTTCGGTTCATGCTGTGGGGTCTTTATTTTCTTTCTGTTGTTTTGGTTTTTGGGCCACACCTGTTTGACGCTCAGGGGTTACTCCTGGCTATGCGCTCAGAAATCACTCCTGGCTTGGGGAGACCACATGGGACGCCGGTCCATTCTACGCTAGGGCTTGCAAGGCAGACACCTTACCTCTAGCGCCACCTTCCCGGCCCCCTTTCTGTTGTTTTAAATAACTTTGCTTTCTGTCATCTTGAAACAAATGTATTATTATCAGGTATGTGAACTATATGATGCATTTTTTTTTAAATAAAAATGGGGTCTGGAGAGATAAGACAGTGGTAGGTCGTTTGCCTTGTACACAGCTGATTCATGATAGATGGTGGTTCGAATCCCAGCATCCCATATGGTCCCACAAGCCTGCCAGGAGCGATTTCTGAGTGCAGAGCATGGAGTAACCCCTGAGCGCTGCTGGGTATGACCCCAAAATCATAAATAAATAAATAAATAAATAAATAAATAAATAAATAAATAAATAAATAAATAAATAAATAAATAAAATAATACTGGTTGGTGCTGCCAGTGAGACTTTTGTTGAGATGGAAGCTAACATATATTTCCTTTCATGTATCCCACAGGCCCAGTTAACCTTCATCAAGGCTGAGAAAGTTCCCAAGAAGAGTCTGCATGAGGGTCAGACAACTAGTACAGGGCTCAAGGTATAGGCTACATACATGCAGCCAACCCTAGTTTGATCCCAGCACCATTATACTGGTCCACCCCCTACACTGCCAGGAGTAGATCAAAAATAAAAACAGGGGCCAGAGCGATAGCACAGCAGTAGGGCATTTGCCTTTTACAGGGCTGACCCAGAACAGACCCAGGTTCAATCCCTGACATTCCAAATGGTCCCCAGAGCCTAATAGGAATGACTTCTGAGCACAGAGCCAGGAGTAATCCCTGAGCATGGCCAGGTGTGGCCCAAAAGCCAAAATAAATAAATAAATAAAAACAGAGGCCAGAGGTACAGCAGGTTGGGTGCATGCCTTGCACACATCTGACCAGGGTTTAATCCCCATCGTATAATTTCCCAAACTCACCAGGAGGAAGCTCTAAGCATAGCCAGATTGGGCCCAAAAGCCAAATTAATATTATTAAAATATTATTAGTAGTAATAATAATAAAATAAGTAAAGAGCTGCCATATTCAGGCAGAAAGAGCATCCCAACTACTCTAAGTTCCAAAAGAAAATGATGGCCACTGAATCTTCCCAGGTACTCTTGTCCAACCTATTCTCTCTGGGGCCTTCTGCGAAAGGGTGAGGCAGATTCTCTTTTATACATAAAGCCACAGCAGTCCAGTGCCACCCATGACACCTTCTGACAGAGACCTCTCAGCAGAGTGATTTAGCCTTATGAAACTTCCAAGCCATCAAATTAGTCTCAGACTGTGTGGCCACAAGCAGGTGAATGACACCTCAAAGTTTCACAGTAGTGTCAGCCCTGTAATATACCAGGAAATGGTAAAGTTACACACTAATCTACCAAGCTCAGTGAGTCTAAACAGTAATATAGAAGGCTCAAATAGCTCCAACCACAACCTAGTAAATCATTTGACACTGACATCAGTAACACCTTGGACAGCTAGAATGATAATTTCAAATTGACCCTTGTTGATCTAGGTTTTGATAATCCCTTTTGCCTTCGTGTTGTAAAAGGAATCTGAAGTAACTTCGGTTTTTGTTTGTTTGGCTCAGGCTCTGTGCTCAGAAATCACTCCTGGGGGGCTGGAGAGATAGCATAGCAGTAGGGCATTTGTCGTGCATGCAGCTGACTTGGGTGGGACCCGGGTTCCATTCCCAGCATTCTATATGGTCCCCTGAGCCTGCCAGGACCAATTTCTGAGCAAAGAGCCAGGAGTAACTCCTGAGTGCAAAAGAAATCACTCCTGGCAGGCTTGGGAGTAGGAACCATATGGAATGCCAGGGATCAAACCTGGTTGACTGCATGCAAAGCAAATGCCCTACTTGTTTTGTGCTGTCTCTCCAGACCCTGAAGTAAATTTGTTTGAAGGGGCAGAATAGGGTGGTGAGTGGAAAATTGGAAACACTGGTGAAGGTAAGAAAACACTGGTGGCGGAATTGGTGTTTGAACATTTAAAGCCTAAACAACTGAATTATGAACTACTTGGTAAATCACTGTATTATAATTTAAAATTTTAATCAAATAAGTTAAGTAAAATAAAACAAAACCCCACACCACCCCCAAACCAAGATACCTTACTTGCCAAACTAGCAATGCCTACGTGTTTGTTGTGCAGCTATGGGATTCTATGAACTCCTTCTCTAATTAGAAGTTCTACGAACTTCTCTAATTAACATTGCAACCAAGTCTTCCCAATGGGACTCATGCTATGGAACTTTCCACCACCCATGAGACATCTGCCATGCAGCTATGGGATAAGGCCCATTTCAGCCTCATCAGAGGACTCAGAGGAGGGTTCGGTACCAATAATTTTGGACATTTTTTTGTATTGATTGAGTGAGTGATTGCTATCTGGGCCACACCCAGAAGTGCTCAGGGATCACTCCTGGCTCTGCACTCAGAAATCGCCCCTGGCAGGCTGGGGGACGATATGGAATGCTGGGGACCAAACTGGGTCCTTCCTGGGTTGTCCACATGCAAGGGAAATGCCATATCGCTGTACTATCTCTCCAGCCCCAATTTTGGACATTTTGGTGAGTGAGCTCTCTAGCTCTTCCACCTCCTTTCCAAAAGAATGCTCTGTCTTTTGGGCCGGAGAGATAGCATGGAGGTAAGGCATTTGCCTTTCATGCAGGAGGTCATCGGTTCGAATCCCGGCGTCCCATATGGTCCTCCGTGCCTGCCAGGAGCAATTTCTGAGCCTGGAGCCAGGAATAACCCCTGAGCACTGCCGAGTGTGACCCAAAAACCACAAAAAAAAAAAAAAAGTCAAAATTTTGGGGCCGGGTAGGTGGCGCTGGAGGTAAGGTGTCTGCCTTGCAAGCGCTAGCCAAGGAAGGACCGCGGTTCGATCCCCCGGTGTCCCATATGGTCCCCCCAAGCCAGGGGCGATTTCTGAGCACATAGCCAGGAGTAACCCCTGAGCGTCAAACGGGTGTGGCCCAAAAACCAAAAAAAAAAAAAGAATGCTCTGTCTTTTTCACTTCCCTCCTACTGGACACAGTTCTCCATAATTGCATCCTTGGGTGGGGATAAAGGAAGGGAACTGACCTGGAACTTTAGTAAATGCCCTACCCCAGAGGTCTCAAACTCTCGGTCCGCGAGCTGTTTGCAGCCCTCCGTACAACATTTTGTGGCCCTACCCTAGAGGAATATTTTTTTGTTTTGTTTTAGTTGTTTGGGTCACACACCCCCCCCACCCCACCCCCCACTGTTCAAGGCTTACTACTGACTTTACACTCAAGGATCACCCTGACTTTGTCTCCTTCGGCCTCCAGGTAAATTGAGTTTGAGATCCCTGCCTACCCACACTTTCCTAATTGATTCACAGCATTTCTCTCTTCTTTAGGACTCAGAAATTTCACCCTCTTCTTCTGGTGCTTGCTTATCAAACATTTTGTTTTCTGTGTCAATAAGGATCTGGCTCTTAGAAATGCCCTCCCTGCTTAGTCTCTCACATTTCTCTGTTCTCCCAACATGACCTCAAAAGATTGGTCTCATTTTCTTGCCTTAATACAAACCAACTTTTTTGTTTATTTGTTTGTTTTGGGGCCACACCTGGTAACACTCAGGGGTTACTCCTGACTCAGAAATTGCTCCTAGCTTGGGAAACCATATGAGACACAGGGGATCAAACCTAGGTCCATCCTGGGTCAGCCGCGTGCAAGGCAAACGAACTACCACATCACTATCGCTCCAGCCCAAACCAACTCTTTTCTGCTCCTTCCACAAAACTGACTGATTTTTTTTTTTTTTTTTTGGTTTTTGGGTCACACCCGGCGGTGCTCAGGGCTTACTCCTGGCTGTCTGCTCAGAAATAGCTCCTGACAGGCACGGGGGACCATATGGGACACCAGGATTCGAACCAACCACCTTGGGTCCTGGATCGGCTGCTTGCAAGGCAAACACCGCTGTGCTATCTCTCCGGGCCCAAAACTGACTGATTCTTACCAACCAATCCCCAGTCATACTTTCTTGAGCTTTGCTTTTATCCCTGTAGACACCCTGTTTTCATCTCTTCCCCATTTTCTCATAAACCCAAGAATAGTGGGGTCCACCTTGCCCATTCTGGAAGCTCTAGTTATAGGGACCGTTCTTCCAGGCTGGCCTTCAGGACAGAACCTAGTGTTCTGTGGTATCTCATCCATGCCTTCTACTGCTCCAGAGCAAGGAGGCTGGCTGGAATTCAGCTCTAGAATGGATAAGTCACTCCCTCAGCAGGAATAAATAGACACTAACATTTCCTCCTTTCTAGATTTCCATTTTAGTTTAGAAGCGAAGTTCCTGGCTCTCCCAGTCTGTCACCATGCTTTCAGCTTTCATTCTTCTCTCACTCTGAGCTTCCATCCACCTGGTTCAAAAAAGTTACCTGGGGGGCCAGAGTGGTGGCGCAAGCCATAAGGCATCTAAAAAAAATTCTACCTTGCCCGCGCTAGCCTAGGAATGACCATGATTCCCCGGCATCCCATATGGTTCCCCCAAGCCAGGATTTCTGAGTGATTTCTAGCATATAGCCAGGAGTAACCCCTAAGCGTCACTGGGTGTGGCCCGAAAACAAAACAAAAAGTTACCTGGGCAGAGGTCAGAAAGATGATATAGGGACCAGAGAGATAACACAATGGTAGGGCATTTGCCTTGTACACAGCCAACCCAGGACAGACAGTGGTTTGATTCTCAGCATCCCATATGATCTCTCCCACCCCCAGCCTGCCAGGAAGATTTCTGAGCACAAAGCCAGGAGTAACCAGCCAGGAGTAACCCTTGAGCGATGCCAGGGTGAACCAAAAACAAAAACAAACAAACAAAAAGATGATACAGAGGGTAGGACACCTGCCTTGCATGTGTTCAACCCAGGTTCAATCCCTGGCACCCCATATGGTCCCCAGCACCACCAGGAGTCAAGAGTAAGCACAGAGTCAGGAGTAAGCCCTGAGCACTGCCGGTGTGGTCCACTCCAAAAAAAAGGTATCTGTGGGCCAGAGCAATAGCATAGCAGTAGGGTGTTTGCCTTGCATGCAGCCAATCCCGGATGGACTCCAGTTCAATTCCCAGCATCCCATCTGGTCCCCAGAGCCTGCCAGGAGTAATCTCTGAGCGCCACTGGTGTGACCCCAAAACAAAAAAAAAGTTATGTGTTGTATCAGCACCATACATATACCACATCAAAATTTACTTTTTTGGGGGGTGTTGGGCCACCCCCAACAGTGCTCAAGGGTTACTCCTGGCTTTGTGCTACCGCTGTGTTATCACTCCGGCCCCAAAATTTACCTTTTTAAGTGAAAAACACCATTTTCAAACATCTATTTTATGAACCAGAAATTACAGGGGCTAAGGTAGTTAAGGTGTATCTGACTGACTCTGGTTTAATCTCTGGCACCACATACGATCCCTTTGAGCACTGCTAGAAGTAATCTCTGAGGACAGAGCCAAGAGTAAACTCTGAGTACTACTGAATGCAGCCCCCAAACCAAAATCAAACAAATCTGTATCTAATATCATGAATCTTACACCCTTCTAATGCTTAAAATTTTTCTCATAAGAGCCAGAGAGAGAGAGAGAGAGAGAGAGAGAGAGAGAGAGAGAGAGAGAGAGAAGGAGGGAGGGAGGGAGGGAGGGAGGGAGGGAGGGAGGGAGAGAGGGGGAGAGAGAGAGAGACAGAGAGAGGGGGAGAGAGAGAGACAGAGAGAGGGGGAGAGAGAGTTTACCTTGAATGTGGCCAACCTTGGTTTGATCTCCGGAATGCCATATTGTCCCCTGAACTCTGACAGGAGTGCAAGAGTGATCCCTGAGTACAGAACCAGAAGTAAGCCCTGAGAGTCTCTGGGTGTGGCCAAATATAACAGCAAGAAAGATTTTCAAGTGAGATTAGTGGTAAAAACTGACCAATGGGTTTCTTTTTTTCTTTTTCCATTTTTTGTTGTTTATATTTTGGCCACAAGCCGCAGGGGTAATTATTGGCTTTATAGTCAGGTGCTAAGTAAGTCCCTACTCTACTAGGGGGAGATATCAACACCCACTCACCATCTATGAGCTTTCCCAGAATAGAGGACAGTTACATTTCAGAGCGATTACAGGCTTAGTGCTAGACCAAAATAGGAAATAGTGCAAGAAAACAAGTCATATGAAGATTTTGGTTTCCAAGTGTTTATGAAAGTGGATTTTTGTGGCTGGAGAGATAGCATGGAGGTAAGGCCTTGCATGTGAAGGTCGGTGGTTTGAACCCCGGCATCCCATATGGTCCCCTGAGCCTGCCAGGAGCGGTTTCTGAGCATAACCTTTGAGCGCTGCCAGGTGTGACCCAAAAACCAAAAAACAAAAAAGAAAAGAAAAGAAAAGAAAAGAAAAAGAAAGAAAGTGGATTTTGTGTTTGTTTGGGTTTTTCAGTTTTTGGGCCACATGTGGAAGCACTCAGTGGTTACTCCTGGCTCTGCACTCAGAAATTGCTCCTGGCAGGCTCGGTGGACCATATGGGATACCGGCGATGGAACCTGGGTTCCATGTCCCGGGTCGGCCATGTGTAAGGCAAATGCCCTACCGCTGTGATATAACTCTGGTCCCTATTTATGGAAGTTCTATTTACACAGTCCATTATGAGTGCAATAATGTTATATCTTTGCAATAGAAGAATAGTTCAAGGGCCCGGAGAGATAGCACAGCAGCGTTTGCCTCGCAAGCAGCCGATTCAGGACCAAAGGTGGTTGGTTCGAATCCTGGTGTCCCATATGGTCCCCCATGCCTGCCAGGAGCTATTTCTGAGCAGACAGCCAGGAGTAACCCCTGAGCACCGCCGGGTGTGGCCCAAAAACAAACAAACAAAAAAAAGAATACTTCAACAGGCTGGACAGGTGTTTTGCCTGCAGGAGATCCAGACTGGTCCCTGCCACCAATCGGTTCTCCAAGCACTACTGGGAGTGAGCTCTGAGCACAGACCCAGGAGACGAACTAGCCAAGCACTTCTATCTAGGTGTTACCCAAATCAAAATCAGTCACAAAGTACAGGGGCCAGAGCAGTGGCGCTAGAGATAAGGTGTCTTCTTTGCAAGTGCTAGCCTAGGATGGACCATTGTTCAACCCCCCTGCGTCCCATATGGTCCCTACAAGCCAGGAGCAATTTCTGAGCACATAGCCAGGAGTAACCCCTGAGCATCAACGGGTGTAGCCCAAAATAAAAAAACAAAATTAGTCCCAAAATAAAGCAAAACATACTGGCTGGAACAGCAGGTAGGGCATTTGCCTTGCACGTGGCTAACCTGGGTTCGATCCCTGGCATCCCAGATGGTCCCCCAAAACTGCCAGGAATAATTTCTGAGCACAGAGCCAGGAATAACTCCTGAGCACTGCTGGGTGTGCCCCCCCCCAAAAGAAAAAACAAAATAAAACAAACAAAAAAAAACATACCTTAATTTAAAATATTGCGGGCCAGAGCAATACCACAGCAATAGGGCATTTGCCTTGCACGTGGCTGACCCAGGATGCACCTGGGTTCGATTCCCAGCATCCCATATGGGGCCCCATATGTGGCAGGGTGTGGCCCAGAAAAAAAAAAAACCTAAACCTATGGGCTAGAAAGATAGCACAGCAGAGGGTCATTCGCCTTGCATTCTGCCAACTTGGGAGGAACCCGGTTTGATTTCTGGCATTCCATATGATTCCCTAGCCTGCCAGGGGAGAGTGTAGAGCCAGGAATAACCCCTGAGCACTGCTGAATGTGGCTAAGAAAACAATCAATCAATTAATAAATAAAGATTTAAAAAAAACTAAGTATAAAAAAATAAACCCTAAATATTATTAGAGTTCTCAGTGAGTCATATCTTTATGTCAATGGTGGCAGCTGCTGAAGCTGGGGTGACTAGAAATTTCTTTTTTTTGGGAGTGGGGTGGGGCCATATAGCAGGTGATGTTCAGGGCTTAATCTTGACACTGTGCTGGGGCAGGGCTCAGGGAACTATATTCAGTGTTGGGGATTAAACCTAGGTCTTACCCACTGTACTATATCTCTGGCACCTCCTGTTTTGTTTTGTTTGGTTTGGTTTGGTTTTAGGGTCACACCCGGCTCCTGTGAGTGCAGCTGCTCAGGCACTGAGTTGAGCTCAACTGCTAATTTGAGTTCTCTAGCTGGTTGCACAGTGTTGGTACCGACTTCCTCTCCTAAAGTCTTTGTTGTTTTCTTTTGGGTCACACTCATAGCTTACTCCTGGCAAGGTGCCCGGGGTTCACTCCTGAAGGTGCTTGATGTGGTGCCGGCATTAACCTATCTCTCCAGCCGCATGACATCTTGGCTAGTCAAAGTCATTCTGAAGACTGAAATCAACTTTTCTTTTTTTGGTTTTTGGATCACACCCGGCAGGCGCTCAGGGGTTACTCCTGGCTCTATGCTCAGAAATCGCCCCCTGCAGGGACGGGGACCATATGGGATGCTGGGATTCGAACCACCGTCCTTCTGCATGCAAGGCAAATGCACTACCTCCATGCTATCTCTCTGTCCCCGAAATCAACTTTTTTTAATTTCATTTTGGGCTACACACAACAGTGCTCAGGAATTATTTCTGGCTCTGTGCCTCGGGATCACTCCTCTCAGTGCTCAGGTGACTATACGGGATGCCAAAGATAGAACCCAGGTAGGCCATGTGTCAACTTCTTCCAAACTTAGTCGTGTTGACATTTTTTTTTACCTCTTTCAAGCAATCACAAATTATCTTTTTTTGAGGGTGGGGATTTTGGGTTTTTGGGCCACAACTGGTGGCACTCAGGATTTACACCTAGCTCTGCACTCTGTCAGGAGAAATTGCTCCTGGCAGGCTCGGAGAACAATATGGGATGCTGGGGACCAAACCTGGGTCCATTTTGGGTCTGCTATGTGCAAGGCAAACACCCTACACTGTGCTATCACTCCAGCCCCACAAAGTATCTTATTATGTTCCCCCCCCCAGGGGAGCACATCTAGTGAGATTACTCCTGGCTCTGGGTTCAGGGATTGCTCCTGGTGGTACTCAGGCATCCATATGTGGTGCTAGGGATTAAACCCTAGATTGCCACATGCAAGGCAAGTACCCTCCCTACCAATGATCTTAACATCTAGATGGTGAGTCCTTGCTAGAAGCTTTTCACTTTATCTTTTAGAGGAATTACATCTGTGACAGCTGAGCCACATGAAACGAATTTCTTAAGTAATAGGACTTGAAAGCCAGAATGACTCCTTGGTCCAGCACTGTAGGATGGATGTTGCATTTGCTAACATGAAGCATTTATCTTCTGTACATCTCCATCATGTGCATTGTTAGCAGACAATCATAATTTGAAAGCAATCTATTTTTCCTCTGAGCTGTCAGTTTGAAAATTTCAGTAAAGCATGCTGATAACTGATGTGCTGTCATTTAGACTTTTACTTCTGGAATACAGGCAGAATAGTCTTTGCATCATTCTCCAAGGCCTTGGATTTTGAAATAGTGAATGAGTGCGGGCCTCAATTCAGTCACCAAGGGCTTTGTCCTCTAACTTGAGAGTCAAGCTGCTCTTTGAACGCTGGAAACCACACTGACTTCTTCAAAGCTATCTGAGATGGTTTCTGCCAAGGAAGGGCCATCCAGCCACACTGATACCTGCGGTTCGGGGCAACCGCCTTGTCAAAGATCATAGCTGGATCTTCCGCATTAGCACTCGCTGCTTTACCTATATCTTCACATTATGGAGCTGGATCCTTCCTTGAAACCTCATAAACTAACATCTGCTAGCTTCACATTTCCTTCTGCAGCTTCCTTCAGATTCATTTAATGTTTTGTTTTGTTTTGGGGCCACACCCAGTGATGCTCAGGGGTTATTCCTGGCTATGTTCTCAGAAATCGCTCCTGGCTTGGGGGACAGTGTGGGACGCCACGGATTGAAACTAGGTTCATCCTGGGCCAGCTACGTGCAAGGTAAACACCCCATTGCTGTGCTATTAATCTGGCCCCCTTTAGAAACATTTGAATCTCGCTGTTGTTCTTTTTAGGGGGAAGCTGGTGGTACAGGGGCTTGGTCCACATTTCCTGGTACTTAGAGTAACTACTCATGGATTTATGCTGGAGGCCAAGCTGGGATCAGATGCATACAAAGCAAGTGCCCTCAGTCAGAAAAATTAAAATCTGAGGCCGGAGCGATAGCACAGCATAGGGCGTAGGGCATAGGGCGTTTGCCTTGCATGCAGCTGACCTAGGCCAGACCCTGGTTTGATCCCCCAAGCCAGGAGGGATTTCTGAGCTCATAGCCAAGAGTGACTCCTGAGCATCACCGGGTGTGGCCCCCCTCAAAATCAAATCAAATTAAATCAATTAGACTTTTTTAAAAGAAGGGTCATATGGAGCAGGAGTGATAGCACAGCTGTAGGACATTTGCCTTGCACGCAGCAGACCAGGGACAAACCTGGGTTCGATCCCCAGAAGCAGACCAGGGATGAACCGGGGTTTGATTCCCAGAAACAATTTCTGAGCGCAGAGCCAGGAGTGCTACAGGTCTGTTCCCCACACCAAATCTTATTTTTTGGTTTTTGGGCCACACCCCGATGACACTCAGGGGTTACTCCTGGTTATGTGGGGATCAAACCGAGGACCTTCCTGAGTCAGCCACGTACAAGGCAAACGCCCTACCACTGCACTATCTTTTTTCTTTTTTCTTTTTTTGTACTATCTTTCTGACTCCTCTTCCTGGAATTCAATTTTTTTGTTTTTTTTTTTTTGGCACACCCAGTGACACTCAGGGGTTATTCCTGGCTATGCACTCAGAAATCACTCCTGGCTGGGAGGCCATATGGTTCGCCTGAGATCAAACCAAGACCTTCCCGGGTCAGTGTGTGCAAGGCAAATGCCCTATCACTGCATTGTCTTTCTGGACCCGCTTCCTGGAACTCTTTTTTTTTTTCTTCTGGAATTCTTTTTTTTGTTTGTTTTTGGGCCACACCTGCTGATGCTCAGGGGTTACTCCAGGCTATGTGCTCAGAAATCACTCCAGGCTTGGGGGACCATATGGGACGCTGGGGGATCCATTCTAGGCTAGTGCTGGCAAGGCAGAAGACTCACCGCTCCGAGCCCCCTCTTCCTGGAATTTTTTTTTTTTCTTCTTGTGGTTTTTGGGTCACATCCGGCAGTGCTCAGGGGTTATTCCTGGCTCCAGGCTCAGAAATTGCTTCTGGCAGGCACGGGGGGGGGGGGGGGACCATATGGGACGCCGGGATTCAAACCGATGACCTCCTGCATGAAAGGCAAATGCCTTACCTCCATGCTATCTCTCCGGCCCGCCTTCCTGGAATTCTTAATCAACCAGGCCTGTGGCTCAAAGTAAGGTTCAGGGTTGGAGTGATGGCACAGCATTGAAGCCTTAGCCTTGCATGGGGATCCACTCTTGACAACCCAGGTTCAAAACCAGGCATTCCATATCACCCTGAGCCTGCCAGGAGCAATTTCTGAGCACAGAGCCAGGAGTAATCCCTGAGCATTACTGGGTGTGGTCCAAAAACAACAGAAAAACTAAAAACAAAACAAAAAAAAAGTGCAGGTCAGAGGATGTAAGGCTGCTTTGGCTTTGCAGTGTCAGGGGTAACCAGGGCTGCTCCTGGTACATTCTGGTACTTGGAATATAGTTATTTTAGAATATAGTTCTAAAAGTTCTTCTTTCCTTTTCACTTAAGGCTATTTTTGTGACGGCCCTTTCAGGGAATATACATACCCGTAACTCCTAGAGATGTTTGCTTGGTATCTCTAATCTGATAGTTCACAGTTCTTTGAGCAGTTCTTTTTTTTTTTTTTTTGGGTCACACCCGGCAGCGCTCAGTGGTTATTCCTGGCTCTACGCTCAGAAATCGCTTCTGGCAGGCTCGGAGGACCATATGGGATGCTGGGATTCGAACCACCGTCCTTCTGCATGCAAGGCAAATGCCCTACCTTCCTGCTATTTCTCTGGTCCCATGCCCAGCATTTCTTAGGCAACCAAGGCTATAGTGACCTTTTCCGGGTGTTCATGTGGTGCTAGGGAAGAACTCGAAGTTGTACTTTGTAAAGATGTTTCCACTTGAGTTCTCTCCTTGGGACTCCCTTCATCTTTTTTTTGTTTGTTTTTTAAACCATCTTATTTTGTCTTGGGCCACACCCAGCAGTGCTCAGGGCTTTTTATGGGGAGGAGGCAAACCAGGCAGCCCTCAGGGGTTACTCCTGGTGGGCTTTGGGGGGGGGACCATATGGAATGCTGGAGATTGAACTACCTTGCACCCCTACTACTCTCTGTGCTATTGCTCTGGCTCCTCTCAGTGCCTGGCACTTTGCTCAGGGGTGGGGTCACTCCTTGATATGTTTGGGGAATCATATGTGGTGCTGGGTTAGCTGCGTGCAATCAAGTCTCTACCCACAGTACTATCTCTCTAGTCCTCTTTTTAAAACCATCTTAATTATATTTAATTGTACAGCTCTGTGATATATATATATACAGGGTCTGAGCGGTGGAGGAGCGATAAGGCATTTGCCTTGCATGCATCTGACCTAGGACAGACCACGGTTTGATCCCCTGGTGTCCCATATGGCCCCCCGAGCCAGGAGTGACTTCTGAGTGCATAGACAGAATTAACTATATATATATATGTATACACATATACATATATATATAATTCAACTATAACCACCAGAACTATTTATCCATCAAAATTCAAAATTTGTATCTACTAATTAATAAATTCCATCTTCTCTCTTCTTCCATGATGTTTGCACAACGGTAAAATCACTTGATGATGGCGTTCTCCGAACATATCCCTGTCATTAAAAGACAAATAATTATATATACACATAAAGAGACACACACACCCTCAAAAGGTCTTTCTGGGGCTGGAGCAGTGTCGCAAGTGGTAGGGCATTTGCCTAGCATGCGGCTGACCTAGGACGGACCACAGTTTGATCCCCTAGCGTTTGATCCCCGGCGTCCCATATGGTCCACCAAGCCAGGAGTAATTTCTGAGCACATAGCCAGGAGTAACCCCTGAGCATCACCGGGTTGCCCCCCCCCCCCAAAAAAAAAAGATCTCTTTCTATTTCACTCTCACACATATATTGTTTGAGGTAATAAAAAATTTAGAAAGTTGGTAAATACAAAGTTAACACATTAAAACCATAGGCAGGCTAAAAGACAGCTTCCCAGTCAGCCTTGCCTCAGCCTAAGAAGAAGCCGACAACTCTGCTACTGCAGCTGATTTGCTCTCAGTGGCCCTTTTTCTCCCCACCTTCCTTCACTATGGACTGTTGCTTGCTACCAGATTTGATTTCTGAAAAGCCCCAGCTTGAGAACATTTCCTGATATGTGACTGCTAGGAGCCATTTTTCAGACTCTGCAAGACCATGTGCAAAGCTGAAGCTGTCCTCCAGATTTTATCCACCCCCCTTCCGACTATTTCAAAAGACTTAAAGGGACATGTATATCTCTTTCGAATATTTTTTTCCTTCCGGTTTTTGGGCCACACCCAGTCGTGCTCAGGGGTTACTTTAGGCTCTGCAATCAGAAATCGCTCTTGGGGGCTGGAGCAGTGGCACAAGAGGTAAGGCATCTGCTTGCAAGCGCTAATCTAGAATGAACCGTGGTTTGATTCCCCAGTGTCCCATGTGGTCCCCCAAACCAGGAGCGATTTCTGAGCACATAGCCAAGAGTAACCCCTGAGTGTCACTGGGTGTGAGGAGAGAGAGAGAGAGAGAGAGAGAGAGAGAGAGAGAGAGAGAGAGAGAGAGAGAGAGAGAGAGAGAGAGAGAGAGAGAGAGAGAGAGAGAGAGAGAGAGATTGCTCCTGGCAGGCTCCGGGGACCATACCCAGGGATTGAACCTGGGTCTGTCCTGGGTCAGCCACATGCAAGGCAAAGGCAAAGACTGTTGTGCTGTCTCTTCAGCCCCAAATGTTTCTTTAGACATATTTCCATAATAGGTATAATTCTTATTGTCTGTCTTCTTATGTATCAGCAGTTTTCCCCATTCCTTTTTTTTTTTTTCCTTTGGATCTATTTAGTAGGAAATTTTGGTAGATAAGTTCCTCTTGTGATCCAAGTTCAGATTAGAACCAGGATATTGGGGTTGTTTGGCTTGTTATTTTTACTCCCATATGCAGCAGTAGTACCATATGGCATTGTTCCTTTAGTATAGGAACATTAAAATAAAGAAATCCTGGGGCCGGCGAGGTGGCGCTAGAGGTAAGGTGTCTGCCTTGTAAGCGCTAGCCAAGGAAAGGACCACGGTTCGATCCCCCGGCGTCCCATATGGTCCCCCCAAGCCAGGGGCAATTTCTGAGCGTGTAGCCAGGAGTAACCCCTGAGCATCTAACGGGTGTGGCCTAAAAAAAAAACCAAAAAAAAAAAAAAAAAAAAAGAAATCTTACATGTGGAAGCAAGTTCTTATCTAATAGGGATAAGAACACATACATTTTATATTGTAATGGGACTTTACATCCTGAACACTTGTCATAGTGACTAGACTTAGGCTCCAGAAGATCGGACATTGGCCATTCACCCCTGAACCTTGGATCCCCTCTATGGAACCAGCATTATTTTCTACAACAACACTAGGAATCGGTCTTCTACCAGGACAGACTTAATGCTGCCCTGGCATTGACTTGCTCCAGAGTGAGATCATACGACACCCTAATGACTTGGTAACTGCTACAACTTACTTTCAGGGCAGGGCTCCCAGCATTACCACCTATGGGTGTGATGAAACCATAAGACACTCTATGCCACTCTGATTTCGACATAGGATCTGTCCAAAAACCAGGATCACTAACTACATTAACCTGACCATGACAACCAGGATTGTGAAGAACTTTTACTGGGCCCACGGAGAAAGACTTTGGGGTTAGACAACTTAGTATGCCTGGAGCCTACAGTTGGTCTTATGCCAGGATGCTTCATGTGTAAGCTGTTCTTAGGCCAAAGGTTTTTT
Organism: Suncus etruscus; assembly: GCF_024139225.1. Classification (NCBI taxonomy): domain Eukaryota; kingdom Metazoa; phylum Chordata; class Mammalia; order Eulipotyphla; family Soricidae; genus Suncus; species Suncus etruscus. Next base: position 60,696,311 of record NC_064862.1, on the reverse strand, counting down.
CTTTCTTCCATATTTTGCTGTGCCTATGCAAACAAACAAAAAACCTGCCACATACACCTTTTTTTAATTGGATTTTTAATCTTTTATTTTTTTAAATTGGGGCTCCTGCCTTTTTCATAGAACCTTGGGACACAGATTATTTTATTGTAGCACATACACATTTTTCTATAAAACTAAGAAGAAAGGATCAAAGGAAGGCTGGGGTCAGGAGTCAAGTGGTCTCGAATATATTGGCAGGGAACTAAATAAGGACAGAACTAAATATTTAAGCCCAAGTCAATAATAATAGAATCAAGGGAGCTAAACTTTAACTATCTAAACTTAAAAGAGCATGTTATACAGACAGGTAAGGGGGCACTCTGGGACTATTAGTGGAAGGATGTTGACACTGGTGGTGGGCAGGGCCTTGACTCATTGTATATCTCAAATTCAACTATGAAGGATTCTGTTGATCACTATTGTATTAAACATTAATTATAAAGTCCTGGTGGTGCATGGAATGGATGAGGCCTTTCTCGGTTCATCCAGCATCTGCAGCTCCTATGGTGGATCTGTAGTGACAGTGAAGAAATGACCCACAGCAGTCAATTGAAGTCAGGAGATATAAAGCTTTATTATAAGGCCCTAACCAGCATGTGTGGCTTCTAAACTAAACAGCCTCTGCATCCATGCTGATCTCTCTCTCTCTCTCTGCTTCTTCTTCTTCCTGCTCCTTCTGTGGTTTCCCCCTCCTCCCAGGCCTTAATTACAAACCAAAGACCCCTCCCAGCAGTAGGCTGGTCTGACCATCAGGTAAGATTAGCATTTTGCCCTGGGGAGGGGTAACAGATCACAATAGTTTCTTTTTCTTTTTTCTTTTTGGTTTTTGGGTTACACCTGGCAACGCTCAGAGTTACTCCTGGGCTCTGTGCTCAGATATTGCTCCTGGCATAATCGGGGGACCATATGGGATGCTGGGATTTGAACCACCATCTGTCCAGTTTCTGTAGAGTGCAAAGCAAACACCCTACTGCTGTGCTTTCTCTCTGGCCCCTCACGATCGTTTTAATAAAATAAAAAATTTTTTTTTCTTTTTGGTTTTTGGATCATACCCGGTGGCACTCAGGGGTTACTCCTGGCTCTGTGCTCAGAAATTGCTCCTGGCAGGCACGGAGGACCGTACATGATGCTGGGATTCAAACCATCATCTGTTCTCGGTCAGCAGCATGCAAGGCTGCACTATCCCTCTGGCTCCTTTCTTCTTGTTCCTTTTTTTTTTTTTTTTTTTTTTTTGGTTTTTGGGTCACACCCGGCAGTGCTCAGGGGTTACTCCTGGCTGTCTGCTCAGAAATAGCTCCTGGCAGGCACGGGGGACCATATGGGACACCGGGATTCGAACCAACCACCTTTGGTCCTGGGTCGGCTGTTTGCAAGGCAAACGCCGCTGTGCTATCTCTCCGGGCCCTCTTGTTCCTTTTTTTTAAATAAAATAAAATTAAAAAATTAAAAGTATCACAGGCAGGCTGGAGCAATAGTACAGCAAGTAGGGCACTTGCTATGCAATTGGCTGACCTGGGTTTGATCTCCATGAATATTGCCAGGAGAGGTTTCTGTGTCAGAGCTAGGGGTAAGCCCTGGTCATCACTGGGTATGGCACAAAAGGAAAAAGGAAAAAGAAAATCATGAGGCATTTCTACCTACCACGCACTAATGAAAAATTCATCAAAAAAGAAAACAATTTTTGGAGCTGGAGTGGTGGCACAGTGGTAAGGCATTTGCCTTGTATGCAGCTGACCTGGGACAGACCTGGGTTCGATTCTCAGCATCCCTAAACCTGCCAGGATCGATTTCTGAGTGAAGAGCCAGGAGTAACCCTGAGCCAGGTATGGCTCAAAAGCCAAAAAATAAAATAAAATAAAATAAAATAAAATAAATGAGAGAGAGAGAGAGAAAAGAGAGAAGAGAGAGAAGATGAAGAAGATAATGAAGAAGATGAAGAAGAAAGAAGAAGAAAAAAAGAAAAGAGAAGAAGAAAAGAAAAGAGAAGAAGAAGAAAAGAAGAAAAGAGAAGAAGAAGAAGAAAAAGAAGAAGAAGAAGAAGAAGAAAAGGAAGAAAGAAGAGGAAGAAGGAAGAAAGAAAAGGAAGGAAGGAAGGAAGGAAGGAAGGAAGGAAGGAAGGAAGGAAGGAAGAAAGGAAGGAAGAAGAAAGAAGAAAACAATTCTTCACAGGAAGGAAGGAAGGAAGGAAGGAAGGAAGGAAGGAAGGAAGGAAGGAAGGAAGGAAGGAAGGAAGGAAGGGAGGAAAGAAGGAAGGAAGGAAGGAAGGAAGGAAGGAAGGAAGGAAGGAAGGAAGGAAGGAAGGAAGGAAGGAAGGAAGGAAGGAAGGAAGGAAGGAAGGAAGGAAGGAAGAAAAAGAAAACAATTCTTCACAGGGCCAGGAGTAGTAAGCTGAGTCCACAATAGAGTGTGGACCAAAAATAAAAATAAAAATACCTCCCTAGCCCAAACATTTTTGTTTGCTTTAGTTTTGCTCTATTTTTTTTTGTTGTTTGTTTTTGAGCCACACCCCACAGCCGCTGCCTCAGAATTATTCCTGACTCTGTGCTAAGAAATTACTCCATGGAGCCGGAGAGATAGCATGGAGGTAGTGCGTTTGCCTTTCATGCAGAAGAACGGTAGTTCGAATCCCGGCATCCCATATGGTCCCCGAGCCTGCCAGGAGCGATTTCTGAGCGTAGAGCCAGGAAGAACTCCTGAGTGCTGCTGGGTGTAACCCAAAATCCAAAAAAGAAAAAAGAAATTTCTCCTGGCAGGCTTGAGGTACTATATAGGATGAAGAGGATCAAACGTGGGTCTGCCACCTGGAAGGCAAATGCCTTACCCACTATGCTATTTCCCAGGCTAATTTGTTTTTATTTTTGGAGATTTGTTTTGGGCCACAAATGGTGGTGCTCAGGGGCTACTCCTGGATATGAACTCAGGACTCCTCCTGGTGGTGCTTGGGAAGCCATAATGGGGTCCTGGAGATTAAACCTGTGTCAACTGTTTGCAAGGCAAGTGTACTATTGCTCCATCCCCCAAACCCAAACGTTTCTAAAAGCAATAAAAACATAAATAAATGGAGTCACATTTCATGTTCGTGAATTAAAAAATTAATGATGTTGAAATGCCAATGCTGGTCTGGAGAGCTAATGTAGTGGGCAGGACACTTGCTTTGCATAACCTGCACACCCCAGCACCCCATATGATCTGCTGAGCCCCTCCAGGAGTGATCCCTGAGTGCAGAGCCAGCAAAAAGTCCTAAGCACTGCTGGTGTGGCAAACAAAATCAGATATAAAAACTACACCAAAGATGTGGCTGGAGCGACAGCACTTTGCACCTTCTATACATTTGAGGGCTATTTACAATTAAATAGCTAAAGCATAAAGGCAACTGAAGGGTTCATCAGTAGATGAATGACTAAGGGAAACATGGTGTATGTATTTATCCACTCACATACTAAACTATATGTCACCTGCAATAACATAAATGGAGCTTAAAGTAATAGACTAAAGGAAATAATATAAAAAATCCAAGTAACATATGATTTTATTTATATACAGAATCTAAAAACAAAAACATTTTTGGGCGAGAGTGATAAAATAGTGTGTAGGACATTTGTACTTGGTTGTCCTGGGTCCCATCCCTGGCACCTCAAATGGTTCCTGAGCCTACCAGGATTAATTCATGAGTGCAGAGTAACTGAGTGTCACTGGATGTGGCCCTAAAACAAAGCCAAATACCTTTAAAAAAAATGCAATTGTAGATTTTTTTCAAAAAACAGATTGGCAGTGGTCAGGTTTCTAGTGGGGAACAGATAAAACAAGTGAAAGTGGTCAAAAAGTACAATATTATCTACTTAAATAAATAATATACAAAAAAGAAGTCATATACAGTTTTGTGACTATAGTTACTAAAACCAGGAGTTTGGTACGATAGCACAGTGGGTAGGATCCTTGCCTTTCACAACGCCGATCCAGGTTTGATCCTGAGCATCGCATATGGTTCTCCAAGTCCCACCATTCCTGAGCACAGAGCCACGAGTAACCTATGAGCATTGCCCAGTGTGACCAAAAACAAAACAAGCAACCAACAAACAAAAATACCTTATTGTATATTTGAAAGTTGCTAAGAAAAGGGGCTAGAGCAATAGTACAGGGTGTTTGCAATTGACCTGAGTTTGATCCTTGGAATCCCATATGGTTGTCAAGCACTGCCAGGAATAATTCTTAAGTGCAGAGTCAGGAATAACTCCTGTCCATCATCAGGTATGACACAAAAACCAAAACCCAAACCAAACAAAGATGCTAAGAGAAGACTGAGTGTGTGATACTGGAGATCAAAGCCAGGTTTCATGCATGCAAGCCTTTATCTCTGAGCCACATCTCTGACTCCAGATTGGATCTTATTTATCTATTTATTTATTTATTTATTTCTGTTTTTTTGGGGTCACACCCGGCAGCGCTCAGGGGTTACTCCTGGCTCTATGCTCAGAAATTGCTCCTGGCAGGCTCGGGGGACCATATGGGATGCCAGGACTCGAACCACTGTTTTTCTGCATGCAAGGCAAACACCTTACTTCCATGCTATCTCTCCGGCTCCTTATTTATTTTTTTAGTAAGATTTGTTTTTGGGGGGGGGCCCACACCTGGTGATGCTCAGAAATCTCTCCTGGCTTGGGGGACCATATGGCACGCTGTCCATCCTGAGTCAGCAGCATGCAAGGCAAATGCCCTACTGCTGCGCCATTGCTCTGGCTCCAATAAGATTTATTTTTATTATTACTATTATTATTTTGGCTTTTGGGCCATACCTGGCGGCGCTCAGGGGTTACTGCTGGTTCTGCACTCAGAAATCGCTCCTCAAAAAAAAAAAAAGAAAAGAGAAAAAAAAAAAGAAAAGAAAAGACATCGCTCCTCACAGGCTTGGGAACCATACGGCTGGGAATAGAGCCCGGGTCTATCCTGGGTTGGCCGTGTGCAAGGCAAATGTTCTACCGCTGTGTTACCACTCTGTCCCCACCCCCCGCAGACTGGATCTTAAAAGATACTTTTTACACACAAAAACTTTCTTTTCTTTTCTTTTTCTTTTTTGTCTTTTTTTTTGGGGGGGGTCCACACCCAGCAGTGCTCAGGGGTTACTTCTAGCTCTACACTCAGAAATTGCTCCTGGCAGGCTTGGGGGAATGTCAGGATTGGAACCACTGTCCTTCTGAGTCTAAGACAAATAAATGCCCTACCGCTGCGCTTTCTCTCCGGCCCAACACACAAAAACTTTCCTAACTGGAGGCTAGACAGATAGTACATAGGGTAAGGCACTTGCCTTGCATGTGGCCAACCTGGAGTAATTCCTGAGTTCAGAGCCAGTAGTAAGCCCTGAGCACCATCAGGGCACAAAACAAAAGCAAATTTTTGGCTTTGGAGCAATAGCAAGGCATTTGCCTTGCATGTGGCCAATCCACGTTCAATCTCCAGCATCCCATAAAAACATTTATGGTCCCCTGAGCCTGCCAGGAGTGATTTGTGAGCACAGAGCCAAGAATTAACTCCTGAGCATCATCAGGTGTGGCCCCAAAACAAAAAGAACAACAACAATGAAAACAAAAACAAAGCAAACTATTGTAACTATGTATGGTGTTAAGGGGACTTATTATAGTAGTGTTTCAACATGTTAAAATGTGATAAATAGGGGCTGGAGAAATAGCATGCAGGTAAAGCGTTTGCCTAGCATGCAGAAGGACGATGGTTCGAATCTCGGCATTCCATCTGGTCCCCTGCGCCTGCCAGGAGTGATTTCTGAGCGTGGAGCCAGGAGTGAGCCCTGAGTGCTGCCGGGTGTGACCCAAACAAAACAAAACAAAACAAAACAAAAGAAACAAACAAACAAAAAGATATATAAAGGCCAGAGCAATAGAACAATGGTAAAGCATTTGCCTTGCACATGGCCAACATAGGACGGACCCTGAATCCCTGCATCCCCTGTGGTCCCCCAAGCTTGCCAGGAGTGACTTCTGAACGAGCCAGGAGTAACCCCTGAGCACTACTGGGTGTGGCCCAAACAAAACAAAACAAAACAAAAAAAATAAAGTGATATATAAGGTATGAATTAGTTTTTGCTCTTCTTTTTCCCTACCCTTTAAGTTAAGAAATACTTTATAAGGGTGGAGCTGTAGCACACCAGGTAGGGAATTTGCCTTGCACATGGCTGACCCAGGTTTGATCCCCAGCATCCCATCTAGTCCCCCAAGGCTGCCAGGAGTGATTTCTGAGTAGCCAGTAGTAACCCCTGAGCATTGCTGGGTGTGGCCCCAAACCAAAACAAACAAACAAACATGTATATAGGCAGAGCAATAGCACAGCAGGTAGGGCATTTGCCTTTCATGTGGTTGACCCCGGGTTCCATCCCACCTGGTCCCTGACAGGAGTGATTTCTAAGCACATATCTCTGAGTAACCACAGAGCATTACCAGGTGTGGCCTCAAAACAAAAACAAACAAACAAAACAAAACACACTACCTAGAGCTAGTAGGGTACTTGCTTTGCACATAGCTAACCTGAACTTGATCTTCAGCATCCCAGGTGGTTTACCTGAGCCTTCTAGGAGTTCTGAGTGTAGAGCCAGGAGTAACCCCCGGGCATCGCTGGATGTAGCCTCATAAGAAAGGTCTTGTCAAAAAAAAAAAAAAGAAAGAAAGAAAGGTCTTGTCTTGGGCCCAGAGAGATAGCACAGCAGCGTTTGCCTTGCAAGCAGCCGATCCAGGACCTAAGGTGATTGGTTTGAATCCTGGTGTCCCATATGGTCCCCCGTGCCTGCCAGGAGCTGTTTCTGAGCAGACAGCCAGGAGTATCTCCTGAGCACCGCCAGGTGTGACCCAAAAACAAAAAACAAAACAAACAAACAAACAAAAAGGTCTTGTCTTGATGTACTGATGGAAAGTTAGAAATGTGAGCAGGTCATCAGAGAGGCAGTCAGAAGCAGGAGGTCTGAGTGCCCTATTCTGGGAACTGAGCAGAGATGAATTCTTCACCAATAATAAAACTGACCAAAAGAGAAGAACCAAGCCAATCTATTACATAGGTAAGAAGTGGAGTGCAGCCTCCAAAATAATTAATAAAAAAATAAAGGTCTTGACGGCACCTAAAGCAGAATTCATTCACCACAAAGATTCCCAACAGGGGCCGGCGTGGTGGCGCTAGAGGTAAGGTGCCTGCCTTGCCTGCGCTAGCCTAGAACGGACCTGGGTTCGATCCCCCAGCATCCCATATGGTCCCCAAGCCAGGCATGATTTCTGAGCTCATAGCCAGGAGTAACCCCTGAGCATCACTGGGTGTGGCCCAAAAACCAAAAAAAAAAAAAAAAGATTCCCAACAACAAGGGCTGGAGAGATAACATGGAGGTAAGGCGTTTGCCTAGCATGCAGAAGGACAGTGGTTGGAATCCCGGCATCCCAGATGGTCCCTCGTGCCTGCCAGGAGTAATTTCTGAGCATAGAGCCAGGACTAACCCCTGAGCATGGCCAGATGTGATCCAAAAATCAAAAACAAAAACAAACAAAAAGGATTCCCAACAACAAGAGTCCCCACCCAGTTAGTCCTGTGTTTCATTATCCCACCTCAAGATAGCTCAAATAGATTGTAGTGAAGCAACCAATTGAAAAACTTCATTTTGGAAACAACCAAGATGTCCTTCAACAGATGAATGGCTAAACAAACTGTGGTACATATACACAATGGAATATTATACAGCAGACAGGAGAGATGAAGTCATGAAATTTTCCTATACATGGATATACATGAAATCTATTATGCTGAGTGAAATAAGTCAGAGGGAGAGAGAAAAACTCAGAATAGTCTCACTCATCTATGGGTTTTAAGAAAAATAAATGACTTTTTTTTTTTTGGTTTTTGGGTCACACCCGGCAGTGCTCAGGGTTTACTCCTGGCTCCATGCTCAGAAATTGCTCCTGGCAGGCACGAAGGACCATATGGGATGTCGGGATTTGAACCAATGACCTTCTGCATGAAAGGCAAATGTCTTACCTTCATGCTATCTGTTCAGCCCCCTAAAAGACATTTTTGTAGTAATTCTCAGAGACAAAAGCGAGGAGGACTGGAAGGCCCAGCTCACTACATAAAGCTCACCACAGAGTGATGAGTGTTGTTAGAGAAATAACTACATTGAGAACATAACAATGTGAATGAACGAGGGAAGTAGAGCCTTTCTAGAGTACAGGCAGGGGTGGGGTGGGGAGGAGGGATATCTGGGACATTGGTGATGGGAATGTTGCACTGGTGAAGGGGGGTGTTCTTTGCATGACTGAAACCCAACTACAATCATATATGTAATCAAGCTGTTTAAATAAAGATATATAAAATAAAAAAAGAAAATAAAAACTTTATTCTGGGGCCTGAGTGATAGCACAGTGGTAAGGCATTTGCCTTCCATGCAGCCAACACAGGACAGACCCGGTTAGAATCCTGGCATCCCATATGGTCCCCCGAGCCTACCAGGAGCGACTTCTGAGTGCGGAGCCAGGAGTAACTCCTGAGCACTGCCGGGTGTGACCCAAAAACAAAACAAAACAAAGAAAAACTTCATCTGGGCCAGAGAGATAGCACAGCCAATCCAAGATGGACGGTGGTTTGAATCCCGGCATTCCATATAATCCCCCTGCCTGCCTGGCATGACTTCGGAGCATAGAGCCAGGAGTGCCGCCGAGTGTTACACCCCCTCCAAAGTGCTCTGTACCCCTCTTCGGGGCCAAAATGTCATGCGATTGCCTAATTGCTGTCTGTCTTAATGCTAACTAAAACTTTTTGTTTTCTCACCTAAAGATGTTTTTGGTGTGATTGAGTTTCATTACAAGACAAATACATATGGAGACTTTTACACCTAAAACTAATGTTATATGTTAATTGCATTTTAATTTCAAAGTTGTTGGGTTTTCTGTTTGTTTGATTTTGGATTTTGGGCTACACCCCACAGTACTATGAAGGGGGATACTCCTGGCTCTGCACTCAGCGGTCATTCCTGGTGGTTCTTGGGGGGTCATATGGGATCCAAATTGGCTGTATGCAAGGCATACTCATTGTGATATCTGGTCCCTTTATTTCAAAGTTTTGACTATGCACAAATTAGTGAGCTTTTCATTTTTTTCCCTTGCTAATCTTCAGGATTGAAAGTAAATTTTTTTGTTTTTGATTTTTGGCCACAACCAGCAATGCTCAGGGGTTTTTCTTGGCATTGTGCTCAGAAATCATGCCTGGCAGGTGCAGGGGACTATATGGGATGCCAGAGATCCAACCTGGGTCAGCCACATACAAGGCAAATGCTCTACCTGCAGTGCTATTATTCTAGCCACGACTGAAGATAATTTTTTTTTTTGGTTTTTGGGGTCACACCCGTTTGATGCTCAGGGGTTACTCCTGGCTAAGTGCTCAGAAATTGCCCCTGGCTTGGGAGGACCACATGGGATGGCGGGGGATCAAACCACTGTCCTTGGCTAGCGCTTGCAAGGCAGACACCTTACCTCTAGCGCCACCTCACCAGCCCCATACTGAAGATAATTTTTAAACTCTTATCTTTGATGTTGGAATCTGGGGAGACCTACCTACTGGACTTCTATTATTCATTTGTTTGTTTGGGGCCACACCCAGCAATGCTCAGAAGTGCATTACCTGACTCATTACTCAAGAATTACTTCTAAAAAAAAAAAAAGAAATAAATAAAACAGAATCCATGTACAATTAAAAAAAAAAAGGAAATACTTCTAGTGAGGCTCAAAGAACCATATGGGATGCTGGGGATTAAATCTACATCAGCAGTGTGCAAGACTTACATACTGTACTATCTCGTAGGGCCCCTGTTGGATTTCCAAAAGGACAGAATTAGCTGAAAGGCTTTGGTTCAAGCCATTGTTTAAAAGTTATTTGGAAGTAAAAATAGGTTTATTTAGAAATTCTGAAAAAGGGGAGGGAGAGGATAAGAATAAGGGTAATTTACTCAGGGCTGGAGCGGTGGCACAAGCGGTAGGGCATCTGACTTGTATGCACTAACCTAGGACAAACCATGCATGGTTCAATTCCCTGACGTTCCATATGGTCCCCTGAGCCAGAAGCAATTTCTGAGCTCCTAGCCAGGAGTAACCCCTGAGCATCACTGGGTGTGGTCCAAAAACCAAAAAAAAAAAGTAATTTACTCAAAAGAGAGCACAAGGTTGGTACCAGAATGATAGCACCAAGGGTAGGATGTTTGCCTTGTATATGGCCAACCTGAGTTTGATCCCCAGCAACCCATACGGTCCCCTGAGCCTACCAGGAGTGATTTCTGAGTGCAGAACCAGGAACATTGACTGCTCTGAGAACCTCTGAATGCTGCTGGGTGTGTCCCCTCCCCAAAAGATTCCAGTATTTTTTTTTTTTTTTGTTTTTGGACCACACCCAGCGGTGCTCAGGGATTACTCCTGGCTGTCTGCTCAGAAATAGCTCCTGGCAGGCACGGGGGACCGTATGGGACACTGGGATTCGAACCAACCACCTTAGGTCCTGGATCGGCTGCTTGCAAGGCAAACGCCGCTGTGCTATCTCTCCGGGCCTCCAGTATTTTTTAAAATATGGAACGCTTCACGAATTTGCGATTCCAGTTTTTAAAAGTCTACTGAGACACGATTGGTGACAGTATATTGATATCTCCCGTCTATGCTACTGGCACTTGAGAAAGAAGCATATTTAGTTGTCAAGTAGAATGTGTGTGCAAGAAGTCTACTTGGATTCATCTTTTCATTTGGGGGGGGTGTTCACACCTGGCTCTGCACTCAGAAATTGCTCCTGGCAGGCTTGGGGGACCATATGGGATGTTGGGAATTGAACCAGGGTCCATCCTGTGTTGGCCGTATGCAAGGCCAATGCCCTACTGCTGTGCTATATCTCTGCCCTGAATTCATTATTTCAAATTCTTTGTGTCCTTGTTCCTTGGATTGTTATAGCCATTATGCCTCTTGGATTTGTACAGTAGCCTCTTTCCAGAGTGGGAAAGTTCTCTGCTATTATCTCCCTCACTGCTTGTTCTTCCTCTTTCCTTTTTTTTTTTTTTTTTTTTTTTTGTGGTTTTTGGGTCACACCCAGCAGTGCTCAAGGGTTTTTCCTGGCTCCAGGCTCAGAAATTGCTCCTGGCATGCACGGGGGACCATATGGGATGCCGGGATTCGAACTGATGACCTTCTGCATGAAAGGTAAATGCCTTACCTCCATGCTATCTCTCCGGCCCCCCTCTTTCCTTTTTTCCTCTCCTTCTGGTATTCCTATAATTCGAAGATTATTTCTTTTGTCTGTTCATTAAGTACCTTACATTTTCTTCCAATATTTTCTTTCTTCTTTCTTTATCATTTTTCTTTCTCCTTCCTTTCTTCCTTTCTCTTTCTTTCTCTCGCTTTCTTTCTTTTCTTTTTCTTTGCTTTCTTTCTCTCTTTCTCTCTCTTGCTTTGTTTCTTTCTCTCTTTTTCTTTCTTTCTGTCACTGATGGCTTGTAATTTGTCTTTTTTGTTTGTTTGTTGTTTGGGTCACACCCAGCAGTGCTCAGGGGTTACTTCTGGCTCTATGCTCAGAAATCGCTCCTGGCAGACTCGGGGGACCATATGGGATGCCGGTATTTGAACCACTGTCCTTCTGCATGCAAGGCAAACGCCCTGACTTCATGCTATCTCTCTGGCCCCTTTGTAATTTGTCTTTAAGTTCATCTATGCAATTCTCCACCTGTGTAATTCTGCTATTATGGCTTGCTAATTTTTTTTTTTTTTAGTTCCTTCAGTGTTACCCTTCCCCCAACTTTCTGCCTATCACACCTGGAAAGGGAGACCTTCTCATAGCTGAGAGGGGTCTGTGGTTGGCAATTAGAGTGGCCTGGGGGAAAGGGGAAGGAGGAAGGAAAAGACTGAGCAAGGAAGACACAGGAAGGATACAAGGCAGCTGATGGAGGCTGCTGAATAAAGCTTAGCCTAGAAGCCACACATGGTGACTATAGCCTTAATAAAACTGGATGTCTCCTAAAACTTCAACTGACTGCTGTGGATCATTTCCTTGCTGTTATCTTTTTTTTTTTTTTTTTTTTGGGCCACACCCGGTGACGCTCAGGGGTTACTCCTGGCTATTGGCTCAGAAGTCGCTCCTGGCTTGGGGGACCATATGGGACGCCGGGGGATCGAACCGCGGTCCGTCCTAGGCTAGCGCAGGCAAGGCAGGCACCTTACCTCCAGCGCCACCGCCCGGCCCCCCTTGCTGTTATCTTGAACCTAAAGACCAGCCAGGCCTTAGAAAGGCATCACCGTCTTCCATCCACCCTTAGGACTCTTTTTGTTTGTTTTGTTTTGGGGCCACACCCAGTGACACTCAGCAGCTACTCCTCTCAATATGCCCCTGGCTTGGGGACCATATGGGACGCCAGGGGATCAAACCTCGGTCCATCCTAGGTTAGCACTTGCAAGGCAGCACTAGCGCCACCACTCTGGCCCCAACTAGGACGCTTTTTAATTTAATTTAATTTGATTACTACAACACTCCTCTTCCCTCTTCTGGCTGCAGGCTGGCAAGCAAGCCTCTGCCCTGCCTTTGTGGTGGCTGGGTGGCAATTGGCAGGAAAAAAAGTGAAACTTCAGCCAGTTGAGTGAGATCAGCCAGCAGGTGGCCAATGTCCTCACAGGAACATTGTGCGGGGACCATGTGAGCATGGTACTGCCCCGAGTTTCTGAGTTGTGCCTGGTGATCTTGGGCTTCTTGCAAGCAGGTGGGCAATGGACCAGCAGTGCAGGGCAGCGTCCCCTGGAGGAAGGGAGTGGATGGCAGAGAAGAGCAGGTCCCCAACTTCTGGCTAGCACACAGTACTCTGTGTGCTCAGCACTAACTAGACCAGCAGAGTCAATGAACCTCGAGAAAACAAAACAAGTTTTGATACTCAGGTCTCAGCCAGTCTAGTCTAAGGAAAATCAGCACCAACAAGAGACAATTGGAGGTTTACTGGTTGGCTGTGGATCCTGCCTGATGTGCAGGGTGGGAAGATGGTAGGGGCAGATGCAACAGGATGAGCTTGTGAAATCACCTTTCTCCTAGAAAGGCTGAAAGTGGGGCTGGGGATTTTTCAGAAGGACAAATGCAATCACAGGAGTCTCCTACAAAGAAATGAAGCAAAAATGGAGCACACACAAAGGGCAGTTTTGCCTAAGAAAATGCATTCGGTGAAGCAGCCAGCACTACAGCCCTTTGGTTGGCCAGTCACAGTGTTTTCTTCAGGTGCTTATTACAATAGGGGAGTTTCTGGATGTAACCAAGCCCCACAGGCATTTTGAATGTGTGCAGTCAGGGTGCAAGGAGGGTACTGTATTGATCATTAATCATTGAGTGTTGGTGATTATTGCAAATCAGCCCTTGATGGGCCTGGATGATGGTGGGATGGAGAATGAGGTCTTTCTCCTCCAGCTCGGACCACGCATCTGCCATCCTGTTCAGATGGTGAGTATCGTGGTTTAGGAGAGCGGCAGGTAGAAAACTCACAGGCAGTCAGGCTTCAGGAGATATCAGCTTTATTCAGTGGATAAGGCTGAAGAAAAAGCCCCAGAATGATCCCAGCCAAAAAGCTCTCGCCTTCCACAGACCCTTGCTTTTATACACAAGAATCAGGTACCACCCTAGGGTGGGAGCAGAATACCAAGTAAGAAATAATCCAATAGGGCCCGGAGAGATAGCACAGCAGCGTTTGCCTTACAAGCAGCCAATCCGGGACCAAAGGTGGTTGATTCGAATCCCGGTGTCCCATATGGTCCCCCGTGCCTGCCAGGACCTATTTCTGAGCAGACAGCCAGGAGTAATCCCTGAGCACCGCCAGGTGTGTCCCCCCCCAAAACAAACAAACAAACAAACAAAAACACACAAAAAAAAAAAGAAAAGAGGAAGTCAAACTATCTCTATTTGCAGATGACATGATGCTATACATCAAAGAACCTAAAGAGTCCACAGAAAAGCTCCTAGAAACAATAAACCAATACAGTAAAATGGCTGGCTACAAAGTCAATACACAAAAGATAGTTGCATTCCTTTATACGACTAACGACTCAGAGGAGAAAGAGATCAAAGAATATATTCCATTTAAAATATCGTCCGAAGCTACATCTCCCTTGTTAACAGATCTTGAGACTAGGATGGTACCAAGTTTAAAAGGGCCCTAACTACCAGAGGGAGGGTTTTATAAAAAGCTGTCTGCTATTATAGGACTTCTTCAAAGCTGCCAGTACTATGCAGAGAAGGCAGCATGAAAAATGACACCTGTAAGAAAGGAAGCTTGAAAAAATAATCTGTACTCACAAGCATTAGGGCCCTAAAAAACCTTGGGTGCTTCTCCATGAGGCATTCAAAAAAAGGGGATGTAGCATAAATATTAATTGAGACAATCAATTTTAGCTGACATTATAAAGACTACTCAGATTTACCATTTACATGAATTCAAATATTCTTTATCTAATATTTATTACTCATGTTTCTTAGAGCCTCTCTTAAACATTACTCAGATACATAAATACAACTTATGAGGAACATTTGCGTAGATCCAAGTATTTTCTTTTTTTTTGGGGGGGGGTCACACCCTGTGAAGCTCGGGAGTTACTCCTGGCTCTTTGCTCAGAAGTTGCTCCTGGCAGGCATGGAGGACCATACGGGATGCTGGGATTCAAACTGGGGTCTATCTTATGTTGGCCGCATGCAAGGCAAACACCTTACCACTATGCTATGGCTCCAGCCCCAGGTATTTTCTATTTAGTCTCATAGAATAATCACCCTCAGGGTCCGGAGAGATAGCACAGCTGCGTTTGCCTTGCAAGCAGCCGATCCAGGACCAAAGGTGGTTGGTTCGAATCCCGGTGTCCCATATGGTCCCCCGTGCCTGCCAGGAGCTATTTTTGAGCAGACAGCCAGGAGTAACCCCTGAGCACTGCCGGGTGTGGCCCCCCCCCAAAAAAAAAAAAAGAATTATCACCCTCAAGCCTAGCTTTGCTGTTAGCTTATATGCGTTCTTATTAAGGGTGAACATTTCAGGCCTCAGTTCAGTATGAAACCAAAACAGTTCTGAACTGACCTTGCTAACTGAGAAACTTCTGATAGCAAAAAACGGCTCCTAAGACAAAACTACTCTGTGTCAGAATATGTCTCGAACAATTTGTCCCTGTGCCTATTTTGGTAAATTTATTAAATTTATGACTTGTCAAGAAATTGAGTATGAATATTCCACATTTTGCTTTGAATAAATGGAACAGAGCTTGAACCCAACTTGAATCCTTGGTCTCTGTTTCCCATCACTGAACTCCAGCACACACCTTTTAAGGGAACTCAGAAGATTCCTTAGTGTCCATGACAGTCCAAAATTAACAAGTACCTTGGAATCAATCTAACAAGAGAGTTGAGAGAAAATGTCAAAAACACTTCAGAAAGTAATCGAAGAAGACCCAAGGAAATGGAAGAACATTCCATGCTCATAAATTGAAGAATAAATATTATCGAAATGACCACCTTTTTTCTTTTATGGAGGGGCACACCTGGTGACGCTCAGGGGTTACTCTATGCACTCAGAAATTGCTCCTGGCTTGGGGACCATATGGGAAGCTGGAGATTCTAACCGTGGTCTGTCCTAGGCTAGCGAGGGCAAAGCAGTTGCCTTACCACTTGCACCACAGATCCAGCCCATGAAATAACCATCTTACCTAAACTACTAGATAGATTCAATGAAAGTCCTATTTCAATTCAGACAATGTTCTTCAAAGGCTAGAACAATCAATTATAAAGTTCAGGGGCTGGAGGAGTGTCAAAAGCGGTAGGGCATTTGCCTTGCATGTGCTAACCGAGGATGGATCAAGGTTCATTCATCTGCGTCCCATATGGTCCCCCACGCCAGGGGTGATCTGAGCACATGGCCAGGAGTAACCCCTGAGCGTCACTGGGTGTGGCCCCAAAACAAACAAACAAAAATTATAGTTCATGTGAAATCATAAAATACCTAGGATAACCAAATTGATATTAAAAAAAAAACCCAAATCCAAGAAACCAGGAGGCATCTCATTACCTAATTTAAAGCTCTACTATAAAGTCATAGTGAGAAAAACAGCATGCTATTGAAAAAGACAGAATTTCAGACTAATGGGGCAGAAATGAATATCTAGTGATAAACACTGAAGAAAATGGGCAACTTATCTTGGACAAAGGAGCCAAGAATTTCAAATGGAACAAAGACAGTCTCCACAAATGGTGTGTTGAAACAATTGGATATCCATGTGTAAGAAATTAAAACATTGATCCATATCTCATATCTTACACAAAAGTCAACTCAAAGTGGATTACACCTGAATTCATAAAGTTCAAAAGAACATAGGCAGAACACGCCACAACTTAGACCTCAAAGAAGTCTTTGATGATAGGATGCCAATGGCAAGAGCTATAGCATTAAACCTAAATATTTGGGACTACATTAAACTAAAAAGTTTCTGCATGGCAAAAGAAACATGGACTAAAATCAGAAGGCAGCTAACAGAATGGGAGAAAAATTTTGCACTCAACACATCAGATAAAGAGTTGATATCTAGGATATACACAAAGTGCTCACAAACGTTAACTCCACAAAACCTGAAAACCCCATAAAAATGGGGAGAGTTCTTTCTGTGGGAGGCAGTCCAGAAGATACCAACGAACATAATCTCTCCAGGACCCAAACCTGGTAATATGTTCCCACTCAACCAATGTGGTAGCTGATTCCTGCCGTGTGATTGGGTACCAGAGAGCTGTTATAAAGGATTGCTTCCCTGTTCTCTGACTGCTTTTTTGGGTGGAGCCAGAGGAGCGAGGACGCACGCATCTTTTAACCCCTGAGCCCCACCTCATCACATGGTAAAAAGCACACTACATGGGGGCCTGAGAGATAGCATGGAGGTAAAGTGTTTGCCTTTCATGCAGAAAGTCAGTGGTTCGAATCCCCGCATCCCATATGGTCCCCCCATGCCTGCCAGGGGCAATTTCTGAGTGCAGAGCCAGGAGTAAACCCTGAGCGCTGCCGGTGTGACCCCCCCCCCAAAAAAGAGCACACTACAAGGGTCACAATGGGGAAACAATGCAGTACAACCCCAATGAAGATGGCTGCTCTGATGACCCAAAAAGTACCAAACAGCTAGGTATTCTCTCAGATAAGGTGTGTAGAGAAGAATTACAGAGGATGTTCTGTTCAAGGAGCTCAAAGAAAGCATAAACAGACTTGAATGAAACACAAATAAGAATCAAGAGGATATGAAGATTGAATTTAGAAAACGTTATACTGAAATAGCAGGTCTGAAAAACTGAGTTTATGAACTGAAAACCTCAATGGAAAGCCTCTCCACTGGAGTAACAGCGGCTGCAAACGGGGTCAGTGAGCCAGAGGATGAGATGCAGATCAACTCCATACAGCAGAAGAGATTGAAAGAGAACCGTAAAGAAAATCATCAAACAATGTCTAAACTACTCAAAGAATGTGAACATGTGAAAGTAGAAGTCTTTGATAGGGGCTGGAGCGGTGGTGCAAGTGGTAGGGTGTTTGCCTTGCTTGTGCTAACCTAGAACGGACCTTGGTTCAATTCCCTGAATCCCACATGATCCCCAAGCCAGGAGCAATTTCTGAGTGCCTAGCCAGGAGTAACCCCTGAGTTTTACTGGGTGTGGCCCAAAAAGCAAAAAAAAAAAAAAAAAAAAAAAAAGGAAGTCTTCGATAAACTCAACACAAATCATAGGAGTCCCAGAGACCCAGGAAGAGAATAATAATAATAAGAGGAGTTGGAGGAAGAGTGAGAAGAGGAAGAGGAGGAAGAAGAGTAAGAAGAATAAGGCGGGCCGGAGAGATAGCATGGAGGTAAGGCGTTTGCCTTTCATGCAAAAGGTCATCGGTTCGAATCCCGGCGTCCCATATGGTCCCCCGTGCCTGCCAGGAGCAATTTCTGAGCCTGGAGCCAGGAGTAACCCCTGAGCACTGCTGGGTGTGACCCAAAAACCACAAAAAAAAAAAAAGAAGAAGAAGAAGAAAAAAAGAGGAGAAAAAAAGAGAGTAAGAAGGCGAAAGAGTATGAAGGTATGAAGTATGAAGAAGAGAAAGAAGAAAATGAAGAGAAGGAAGAAGAAGAAGTGGAAGAAGAAAAAGAAGAGAAAACAAAACAAAACAGAAAAAGAAGAGAAGAAAAAAGAAGACAAGAGGAGAAGGAGGAGACTAAGGATTTGGTTCAATTTGTAGAGTAGATAACCTATATATCTCAATGCCTAGATTTGATCTCATGTTCAGGCTCTATTATTCTCACAACTTGTATGTATTCATGTATATATATATCTGTATGTATAAAAATATGTGATATACTTATGCATGCTCACATCTAATAAGGCAAGTATAAAAAATACAGGCAGGGGTGGGGAAGGAGGGAGGGGGTATTGGTGGTGGGAATATTGCACTGGTGAAGGGGGGTGTTCTGTTTATGACTGACACTCAACTACAATCATGCTTGTAATCATGGTCCTTAAATATTTTATTTAAAAAATGAGGAGAGGGGGCCGGAGAGATAGCATGGAGGTAAGGCGTTTGCCTTTCATGCAGGAGGTCATCGGTTCGAATCCCGGCGCCCCATATGGTCCCCTGTGCCTGCCAGGAGCAATTTCTGAGCCTGGAGCCAGGAATAACCCCTGAGCACTGCCAGGTGTGACCCAAAAACCAAAAAAAAAAAAAAAATGAGGAGAGGTAATGAACAGGCACTTCTCTGAGGAAGACCAACAGATGACCAACAAACACATAAAAAATACTTATTATCACTTATCTTTAGAGAAATCTAAATCAAGACAACAATGAGCATCATCTTACACCAGTGAGGATGGCACATATCAAAAATACTGGGAACAATCTCTATTGGTGGGGATATGGTAAGAAAGGAGCTCTCGGGCCCGGAGAGATAGCACAGTGGCGTTTGCCTTGCAAGCAGCCGATCCAGGACCAAAGGTGGTTGGTTCGAATCCCGGTGTCCCATATGGTCCCCTGTGCCTGCCAGGAGCTATTTCTGAGCAGACAGCCAGCAGAAACCCCTGAGCACCGCTGGGTGTGGCCCAAAAACCAAAAACCGAAAAAAAAAAAAGAAAGAAAAAGAAAAGAAAAGAAAAGAAAAGAAAAGAAAAGAAAAGAAAAGAAAAGAAAAGAAAAGAAAAGAAAAGAAAAGAAAAGAAAAGAAAAGAGCTCTCCTCCACTTCTGGTAGCAATGCTGCCTGGTCCAATACCTATGGAAAAGGATTTGGAGGATTCTCATTAAACTCAAAATTGAGCTGCCATATGACCCAGCAATTCCCCTTTTGGGTATTTATCCCTCCCCAGAACAGAAAAACATTTGTCCAGAATAATGGATGCATACTGATATTCATTGCAGCACTCAGTACAATAGCTAAGACTTGGAATCATCTTAGATGTCCAACAACAGATGAGTGGATCATGAAGATGTGGTACATCTTATGCAGTGGAATACTACATAGCTGTAAGGAATGATGCAGTCATGCAATTTGCAGTAACATGGATGGAACTAGAAAATATTATGTTAAATTAAGTAAGTCAGGGCCCGGAGAGATAGCACAGTGGCGTTTGCCTTGCAAGCAGCCAATCCAGGACCAAAGGTGGTTGGTTCAAATCCCGGTGTCCCATATGGTCCCCTGTGCCTGCCAGGAGCTATTTCTGAGCAGACAGCCAGGAGTAACCCCTGAGCACCGCCGGGTGTGACCCAAAAACCAAAAAAAAAAAAAAAAATTAAGTAAGTCAGAAGAAGGATAAATACAGAATGATATCACTTACATGTGGTATTTAGAATAACTGCACGAAGAAACAAAATGATCGAAATGGTAGTTGTCTCGAGTACCATTGGCCGACAGTACAGTGAAGAGAAGGGAAAAGACAACTTCCCAGTCCACTTTGCCCCAACCAGAGAAGAAGCTGCCAACATTGCTCCTGCTAATTTGCTTTCAGCAACCCCTTTCTCCCACCTCCCTTTATGGTGGACTGTTTCTCGCTACCAGATTCGGCTTTTGAGAGACCATCAGCTTGAGGACATTTCCTGATCCGTGTCTGCTGGGAGCTGTTTTCAGACAAGACCATGTCACATGTGCCCTGGATTTTATTCCCTCCCCTGCCCAGTATTTTCTTCCTATATTTCATTAGATATTTTTCCTTAATAGGTATAATTGTGTATATAAATTGTGTATTTTCTTATGTAGATGTAGTTTTTCCCATCCCTTTTTTTGGGGGGAGTTGTTTAGTAGGAAATTCCAGTAGATAAGTTTATCTTGGATTCTGAGTTCATTGTAGATCCAGGTTATAGGGATTATTTAGCTTTTTTTTTTTTTTTAACCCCCATATGCACCAGTAGTAGTATGTGGCATTGTTTCTTTTTTGCAAAGAAACATAAAATGGAGGGCCCGGAGAGATAGCACAGCGGCGTTTGCCTTGCAAGCAGCCAATCCAGGACCTAAGGTGGTTGGTTCGAATCCCGGTGTCCCATATAGTCCCCCATGCCTGCCAGGAGCTATTTCTGAGCAGACAGCCAGGAGTAACCCCTGAGCACCGCCAGGTGTGGCCCAAAAACCAAAAAAGAAGAAAAAAGAAAAAAGAAAAAAAGAAACATAAAATGGGGAAATATTACATATAGAAAGAAGTTCTTATATAATACAAATTGGAATTCATAAGTTATTTTTTTTTTTTTATTGTGGGAGCCTTTCACCCTGAACATTTGTCACAAGGTGACTTGGGCTTCAGTCAGTCAGATATGAGTCATTCACCCCTGAATCTTGGATCCCATCTTTCGAACTGGCATGATTTTCTGCACCAGCACCAGGAATTGAACTTCTAACAAGGAAGGCCCCAATGCTGCCCTGGCAACAACTTGCTCTAGAGTGGGTTCATATGACACTGACAACTTGGAAACAGCAACAACTTGCTTTCATGGCAGGTTTCCCTGCATCACCACCTAACCGTGAGATGAAACTAGAAGATACTCCCTGACACCCTGCCTTCAACACAGAAATGTGCAAAAACCAAGATCTCTAATTACAGAAACCTGATTTCAATAACCATGATTGATGATAACTTTTATTGGGACTATGAAGAAAGACTTTGAGTTTAGACAACTTAGTATGCCCAGAGACTGTAGTGGGTCTTATGGCAGCATGCTTCATGGGTAGGGTCTCCCTGTTTTTAGGCCAAAGGTTTTTTTCCTGTCTATTTCTGTTGGGTTCTGGCGCCAGGCCCCCTGACAAGGCCAATGCAAGGGTGGTTAAAGGTCTCTTACAGCCGGTATCCTCATGGCCAGACTCAGGAAAGAGAGGGAAGACTGTGAGCCACAGACCACTCATAGGGAAGCATTGTCAGAGCAATGGACTTTGTTTATTGAAGGAAAGGACTAGGCTTTGAAGAGTAAACTTTAGGTGGGAAACAGAATGTGGGTAGTACAGTTTAGACATTACAGTAACAAGATGGTATGCAGAGACAACAGTCACAAGGTACATGGCATCATTGATTTGGATGGTATGCAAAGATAGCAGTTACAATGCACATGAAATCGTTAAGTCAGGAAGCATGTAAAGATAGTGTAGCAATGCTCATGGCATCATTAATCAGGAAGTATGTAAAGATAACAGTTGCAATGCTTATGGCACTATTAGCCTAGACAGGTTGTTTGACCTGGATGACTTTCTCCTGCATTCATAACAGCAGGGTCATATGTCTCTAAAGGCCAGCTTGCAGAAATCTTATTTCCCATCCTCTCTCCCCACATATTTCCCCAACTTTTTCTCTGTGCCTATGCAAATAACTGCCACCACCTTTTTTTTTCCTTCTTTTTTCTTTTTTATATTTAAATAGGGACTCCCACATTTTCATATAGCCTTGGGGCATGGATTTCTTTGTTTTACTTCATATTTCTGCATTTTCCTTTTTTGGTGTTGGGGCTTGGGTCACACCCACACTCGGCAGTGCTCAGTGGTTACTATGGCTCTACACTCAGAAATCACTCCTGGCAGGCTCAGGGGACCATATAGGATGCCGGGATTCGAACCATCATCCTTCTGCATGCAAGGCAAACGCACTACCTCCATGCTATCTCTCCAGCCCTTTTTTATGTTATTATTGTGTGTGTGTGTATGTGTGTGTGTGAAACAAGATAGTTTTTTTATTGAACAAAACTTACTTAGTGGGATTAGACCATTTGCTGTGCACGGGTCAACACAGAATCAGTCACTAGCATCCCATGTGTTCTGGCAGGAGTATTCCAGGAGTACTGCCAGGAGTATTTCCTGAGTGTAGAGCCAGGAGTAAATCCTGAGCATTAACTGGGTGTGCCCCCCCCCCCCGTCCCCCACCAAATGAGCTTGGGGGAAAGAAGGAAAGAGCTTTCTCTTGAACACAAGCTTGCAAGCGCAAGTAAGCAGAGAGACATGGAGACAAGCAAGCAAGATACAAGACAAGCCAGGGAGAACAAGGCCTTAAAGAACAAGCTGTTGGGGCCGGAGAGATAGCATGGAGGGAAGGCGTTTGCCTTTCATGCAGAAAGTTGGTGGTTCGAATCCCGGCATCCCATATGCCCCCCCCCCCCCCCAGCCTGCCAGGAGCGATTTCTGAGCACAGAGTCAGGAGCAACCCCTGAGCGCTGCCGGGTGTGACCCCCCAAACAGCCAAACAAACTAACAAAAAAAAGATCAAGACTTGACAACGTCATCTCTCCCTTACCGCTGCTTGCTGTAGCCAGTAAATCCTTTCTCATTTCCCAAACACTTGTGCTGCGATTGACTGACTTCAGGTTGGAGGTTTAGTATCAGAATCATTCTGGATATTAAAAATCGACTGAAATTTATTTGATTTTAAGACCGCTGAAGAAGCGCAATGCTTAAGTGTTTCAGTTTGGACAAGTGGCAGATCTGATGTTTCAACGTACAACGAAATTAAGCCTGGAGAGCCGCAAGCCCAGCGTCCCAGGGGAAGGGGAAGCTCGCCCAGGCCGCAGCTCCTTTAAATGGAGGCTAGAGAGGGCGTGGCCTTATTTGAACCCCGCCCACACCCGCGGCTCCTTTAAATGGAGATGGAGGGGCGGGGCCTGCGCTGAGCCCCGCCCACGTCCGAGGAAGCGTGCTGGGACGGGCGGGTAGGCGGAGCGACCGGTCTACGGCGTGACGTCATCATGCCTGGCCGCGCACTCGGCGGCCTCGCAGGCGGAGGAGGGAGCGGACGGGAGCGGGTGCAGGGAGCCAGGTATCGGGGTGCGTGCGGGAGCCGGGCTACGTGAGAGCTCGACTGGAACGGGCAGGTCGAGTCGCTTTGGGGGAAAAGCTGTTCGCTCCCGGGACCAGTTGCTGTGCACTGATCGATCTCCACAGCAGCGCCAGGCCCTTGCGCTGGGCCCAGAAAGACGAGACGAAGGGTTCGTGGAACTGAGGCCTTCCAGGCCGGCGACGCCTCCAGACGCCGCTTTGGGGTAGGACTTGTTCCTGTGCGGCGAAAGGCGAATGACATTTAGAGACGTTAACATCAGAGCTTGGTAGACTCTGGCGATGGGAGTCCCTGGTCGAAATGCTGAAGCATCTCCAAGAGGGGTTTCCACCATGGGTTTTTCCACCTTAAGCTCTGAGCCCCTAAGAATCACGGGTGTGACCCCAAGAAAAGAAAGATGAAATCTTGCAGTTTGCAGTAACGTGCACAGAATGAATGGCTAGCATGTTAGCTGGAGTGTCAGAGGAAGAAGGACAAATGACATGCCCGTTTGTGCTATGGAAGTAAACCAAGGAAATAAAAGTATCAAACAGCGACCAACCTTTGGATTACAAAACTCAGATTCCATAACAGTGTGAAGAGAGGTGGGAGAAATAAGAGCTATAAGTAACAAGGACAAGGGTAGAGGCCACAATTACAAATGTTGGGGCCTGAGAGATAGCACAGCGGTAGGGCGTTTGCCTTGCAGGCAGCCAAATCCAGGATGGACGTGGTTCGAATCCCGGCATCCCATATGGTCCCGGAGCCTGCCAGGGTCGACTAATGAGTGAAAGCCAGGAATAACCCCTGAACGCCGCGGACTATGACCCAAAAACCATAAAAAGAAAAACAAGAAAAATCTCATAAATGTTAAACATAGTTCCTAAACTATAATTAAAACACAAGATGCAAAAAAAAAAAAAAAGTATTTCCAGAAAGTACTTGGGATCCCTGTTGACATTTATTTATTAAGCCATAACTTAGTATGTGCATTAAACGTTGACGTTTGTTTCTCAGGTTTCAGAGTCACATTATGTCAGTAGCTCGTTCTTCTGTCCATGCCAAATGGATCGTAGGGAAGGTGATTGGGACAGCAATGCAAAAAACTGCGAAAGTGAGAGTGACCAGGCTTGTTCTGGATCCCTATTTATTAAAGGTGAGGAACATCTCATATTCAAGTGGAATTGAGAAGTCAACATGTTTTTGTTCTGGGCAGAAAAACACTTTCCTGTCTGTAAAGATATTTTGAGCATCTGCTGTGAACAGGTGCAAAAATTACTCAGGACCTGCACAGACATTTGAAGGACAAACAGTTGATCTCAAAGTGATCGTTTTAACAGTTCTGTGTGCAGTTTCCCAGGTGATGAAGGAGAGTATCACAGATTAAGAGAGATTTGTGTTGAAGATCTAAGAGCATTTTATTCAGATGAGTGGGTGAAGGGAAGTCATTATCCAGAGTAGTTTAGAGGGGTTATTTTTGGCTACTCACACAGTTGACTTGGCAAAGTTGAACCCAGAATTTGCCACATGGTAGATATTTCTGTTGAATGACTATAAGATCAGGTGGACTGTGAAGGATTTTTTTTTTGTTGTTCCTTTTATTTATTTATTTATTTGTTTGTTTTTTGGGCCACACCCGGCGGTGCTCAGGGGTTACTCCTGGCTGTCTGCTCAGAAATAGCTCCTGACAGGCACGGGGGACCATATGGGACACCGGGATTCGAACCAACCACCTTTGGTCCTGGATCGGCTGCTTGCAAGGCAAACGCCACTGTGCTATATCTCCGGGCCCTATTTATTTATTTTTTGTCACACTCGGCAACGCTCAGGGGTTATTACTCCAGGCTCTATGCTCAGAAATTGCGCCTGGCAGGCTTGGGGGACCAAATGGGATGCTGGGATTCAAACCACTGTCCTTCTGCATGCCAGGCAAACACCCTACCTCTATGCTATCTCTCCAGCCCAGTATGAAGGATTTCTTTTTTTTTTTTTTATCATTTTAGATTTCTTCCTAGAAGCAAAGGAAAGACAAATTTGAAGTTGGATAGGAATGAGGATTAAATATAAGACACTGGATAAAAGATAATGTTACAAAAGTTAATAACGTAAATGATAAGGAAATGAGCAGTTCTTAGAGCAGAAATGAATGAGAAAAGCTGTTAGAAGGAACACTCATTGCTTTCTTGTTAAGGGGTAGGAGAGTTATGTGCCAAGGATGTTTCTGCACTCATGGTGAGGCATTTAAAAACGTAGGATGCCATTGGTTATCGGAGGTCAAAAACATAGGAACACATTGACGAGTGACAGCTTGAGCGTAGAGATCTTACTTTGAACACTGACTCTGTTTACTAGAGTACACATTACTTGTCTGAGTATTTTTCTTTGTAAAATGGAAATCCTGCTGAGGCAAAGTTGTCATAAGGATAGGTGGTTCTGGTTATAATTGATGACCTATTTGCAAACTTGAGTAGGACATCAAAGTGCTTTGGATTGGGCTGGAGAGGTAGCACGGCCTTGCACACGTCCATCCCAGGTGCGATCCCTGGATTCCTTTATGGTTCTCCAAGCCTGCAAGGAGTAATTTCTGAGCATAAAGCAAGGAATAACCCCGTGCACCACCAGGTGTGCCCCTTATCGAAAAAAGCAAAAACAAAAACAAAGTGCTTTCAATTGGAAAACTTAATATTCTTTTTTTTTTTTTTTTTTGGTTTTTGGACCACACCCGGCGGTGATCAGAGATTACTCCTGGCTTATCTGCTGCCAGGCACAGGGGACCATATGGGACACGGGGGGAAGGGGGGACTTAATATTCTTGATAACTGTGAGGTGCCAGTGTTAGTGTCTGATTTTATGTTTCAAAGAAAAGTGAGCTTGAAATGAGTAAATGACTAGTTCCAGTCACACAGATCATGGTGGGCATGGTATGTCTATAGATTGTAAAGAAAGCCAAGGAGAAAGAAGAGTTGAAATATATTGAGAAATTGTGATTGATAAAGGCAAGAGTACTTTAAGGGAATGGGCCTGAGCGTGGCTTCTTAACCTCTTTCCATTCACAGCATCTATTCTTTCTTTTTTTAATTTTGTTTTTGGGTGACACCCAGCAGCACTCAGGGGTCACTCCTGGTTCTATGCTCAGAAGTTACTCCTGGCAGGCTCGGGGGACCATATATATGGGATGCTGGGATTCGAACCACCATCCTTCAGCATGCAAGGCAAACGCCCTACTTCCATGCTATCTCTCCGGCCCTCACAGCATCTTTTCACTCAAGAAATGCAACACTGGCAACAGTTGCCAGAAATATCTTAGATTCCGCACAGTTGATTTTGAATTTTTGGTGGTTGTACATTCGTTACCAAAATGTCTGTTACTGCGCATCCAATTATGCAACACTAGATGGCGCCATGACTTTACTATGCCAGAGATCTTGGGGAAAGGATAGGCTCTGGAAAAAATCGTAGGGATATACTAAAAATAAAATGGCTTCTATTGGAAACTTCTGATTTATTTAAGTGTATCATTTTTTAAGGCTTAGCTTTTTTCACATGAATATTGGTTTATAAAAATAACTAGATCATGGTTGGGATCTACTGATGTGTTGTTTTTTTTTTTAACAGTATTTTAATAAGCGAAAAACCTACTTTGCCCATGATGGTCTTCAGCAGTGCACAGTTGGAGATATTGTGCTTCTCAAAGCTTTACCTGTTCCTCGAACAAAGCACGTGAAGCATGAAGTAGCCGAGATCGTTTTCAAAGTTGGACAAGTCATAGATCCAGTGACTGGAAAACCTTGTGCAGGCACTACTTACTTGGAGGATCCAATCAGTTTGGAAACCACCCTAACCAAAAATCTGAAAGAACTTTCTATCTCTTCAACACAATAAAGTAGTAGAAAGAGAGACAGAGATGTTTGTTTTAAGGGAAAACATTTTTTCCTTAATTTCACCACCAGCTATTTCTTCTGATGTGTATGAAATAGTTAAGAGCAATATGAATTAAATCTTGTTATAACTTTTTTTTGTGTGTGTGGTTTTTGAGTCACACCTGGCAGCGCTCAGGGATTACTCCTGTCTCCACGTTCAGAAATCGCTCCTGGCAGGCATGGGGGACCGTATGGGACACCGGGATTCAAACCAATGACCTTCTGCATGAAAGACAAACGCCCTACCTCCATGCTATCTCTCCGGCCCCAAGGAATATTTTTCTATATGTTATATGTGCTACTGCTATGGCTATAGAGAGAATGTGTGTGGGATGTGTGTGGATGGGTTGTGAGCACAGGTATGAGTTATATACACAAAAGCAGAAAGCACAGGACTTGAGACTTCATTGATTTTATTTATATTTATTTATTTGTTTATTTATTTTTTGGTTTTTGGGTCACACCTGGCCTCGCTCAGGGGTTACTCCTGGCTCCATGTTCAGAAGTCGCTCCTCGCAGGCTCAGGGGACCATATGGGATGCTGGGATTTAAACCACCGACCTTCCGCTTGCAAGGCAAGTGCTTTACCTACATGCTATCTCTCCGACCCTGACTTCATTGATTTTAAAAAAGTACTGAGAGTTTGCACTGCCGTTTGATGGGCTGTCTTCCTATATTTTTTTATGTGCTGCAGGGAGACATCTATAGACTAGGGATCAAACCAACCCATGTCTCCTGGATGCAAGGACAACTGACATCTTCACCCAGATCCTGTCTTCACTATCATCATGACATTTAATGCATAACATTTTATTTTATGTTAGGTTTTTAAAAAAAAAAAAAAAAAAACTAAAATGATTGTGCTTGGCTCTGGCTAAGGGATCACTCCTAGAGCTTCAGGGCCCAGGAATCAAACTGGGATTTGATCAGCAGTCGTGTGCAAAGCAAGTGTCTTACCCCTATACTATTTATTTCTCCCACCCACTGTATTTTTTTTTTTTTTTTTTGGTTTTTGGGCCACACCTGGCAGCGCTCAGGGGTTATTCCTGGCTGTCTGCTCAGAAATAGCTCCTGGCAGGCACGGGGGACCATATGGGACACCGGGATTCGAACCAACCACCTTTGGTCCTGGATCGGCTGCTTGCAAGGCAAACGCCGTGTGCTATCTCTCCGGGCCCCCACCCACTGTATTAACGTTTAAAACTTCGATGAACACTTTCTTTTTTCTCCTGTAATCATTGCCTAATCAAAAGCCAAGAACTTTTTCTCTTATGTTCCTATATTTTCTTCTAAGAGTTTTCTACTTTTAGTTCTTTCAACTTTATTTTTGTCTGTTTGTTTTTTGGGTCACATCCGGCAGTGCTCAGGGGTTACTCCTGGCTCCACGCTCAGAAATCACTCCTGGCAGGCACGGGGGACCATATGGGATGCCAGGATTTGAACCAATGACCTTCTGCATGAAAGGTAAATACCTTACCTCCATGCTATCTCTTCAGCCCTCAGCTTTAGATTTTTAAAACATCCACTGGTAGTTAATTTTCTACATAGTATTAGGTAGTTCCTTGTTGTTAAAATTCTCTCCTTCATTACTAGCCTAGAGTTTATATCCCTACTGAAATAGAAATAGTCTCAAACTATTGTCAGAGCTATAGACTTGTCCCTTCAGTGATGCCAATATTTACTTCAGAATCATTTAATTTTTGTCTTTTGGGTCACATCAGTCTGTAGTAGTTTAGCTGAGTTTACTTCAGGCTTTATGCCCAGCTGTGTTTGGTGGTCCATGTGTGGTTTTGGGGGTCAAACACATGCAAGATAAGCACCACATCTCCTGTACTACCTCTCTGGCCTCAATTTATATAATTTAAATTTTTAATTCTCGCTTTAATTTTTGAGTGGTGTTTGGGCCATACATGAAACTGTTCAGGGATCACTCCTGGCAGGCTTGGGGGCCATTAGGGTGCCAGGGATCAAACCCTGCTCAGATGCATGGAGGGCAAGTGATCTCCCTGCTCTACTGTTGCTCTAGCCCCCTTTCTGTTTAATTTCATCAAGGTTTGTTAATATATTTTGGTTGATATTGATGCTTATGTTTGTAGTTCTCAGTTGTTGGTTTCCAACTTACAACTTGGTTCCACCTAAAACAAAGACCATCCCTGATTTTGTTGTATCTATTTCAAATTGGTTTTACCCAAGACAGAGTTTTTCCTAATTTAGCATGTATCAAACCTGGGTGGGACTGGCTCAGAATAGGCCTTCTACCCTTTCTCTCCCTCCTGGGGTGGTCTCTGTACTCAATAAACATGACACTTCTAGCAGGCAGCTCACAATCAATACGAGGTAAAAGACTGACAGACTACACATGCTTCACCTTCCACCTGGTGTGGATTATATCGTGCTGTGACTGCCGTAGATCCATTTTGTAGATCCACTGGCATTGGAAATATGGTGTGAGTGTGTATTTTACATTGGTCTTGGTAAATTGACCCTATTAATTGGCTTGTTACATATGTCCTTTGTCCATGTAAGCTTTTTTGAAGAGGTCTGATTTATTTGATGTTAGCATAATCATCTTTGCCCTGTTAAAAATGTCCTTTACATGGAGAATTTTTTAAACTTCTTTCATTGCAATTCATGAGCCTAAAAGGAGTGTCTTGGGAGCTGAGAGATAGTCCAGTGGGTAATGCATTTGCTTTAAACGTAACTGACCCAAATCCCATCCTCAGCATTCCACATGGTTTTCCAAGCCCGCCTGGTGTGAGTCCTGCATGCAGAGCCAGGGTTAACTCCTGAGTACTAAGACTGGATGTGACCAAAACCCCCAAGTAAATAAATCAAATAAATGAATAAAGTGAGTGTCTTAGAACCAATGGGCAGGGCAGTTGTCATGCATCCAGCTGACCTGACCAGCTGTTGTGAATAAAGCTGCTATGAACTCGCCAATACAGCTGTTGTATGAGACCATAACAGATCAGTTAATAATAGGGCCAGAGTCTCAACCACTGAACGAGCTGCATCCCTTGCTCCAGAGGCTGTTGTGTTAGATGCATTAGCAACAGGAAAATAGTCCTGGGAAAGGCACAATAACTTGCTCGAGACTACTCAAACAATGGGCTCACATTAATACGAATCATTTATTTTTGCTCTACCGCTGTCCATTTTCATCATCTTCAGCCTTGGGAACAACAAATTTTTTTTTCAGAAGTACCATAAAAACCTTTTAAACATTCAAGCCCTTCTCATCCCTTTAGTTGGTCTGATTATTTACAGGAGCTTCATGAGATATCAGTGAAAAGTGTCTCTTTGATATATTCTTGGGAAATTTCCTAAGTTGCTTTGATTCATCCCTGGGAGAACATTATCAATGAGATTCCTTCATTAGATGTTGGTCAAAGATCCTCCAAAATCAGATATCAGAGAGAATTGGGATAGTGCAAGTTTGCATGTCATGAAGTCTTGTGGTATTCTTAAAATCCAGAATGACCTATGAATATAATGGGGTCACATTTCTCTTTTGAAAATTGTTGGGGGGGGGCCGGGCGGTGGCGCTGGAGCTAAGGTGCCTGCCTTGCCTGCGCACGGACCGCGGTTCGATCCCCCGGTGTCCCATATGGTCCCCCAAGAA
Source organism: Suncus etruscus (assembly GCF_024139225.1). Taxonomy (NCBI): domain Eukaryota; kingdom Metazoa; phylum Chordata; class Mammalia; order Eulipotyphla; family Soricidae; genus Suncus; species Suncus etruscus. The sequence goes on along the minus strand of NC_064862.1, from coordinate 60,665,446 downwards.
GCCAGGAGCAACTTCTGAGCGCATAGCCAGGAGTAACCCCTGAGCGTCACAGGGTGTGGCCCAAAAACCAAAAAAAAAAAAAAAAAAGAAAATTGTTGGGGGTACCACAATACTTGTGCTCAACAGTGCTAAGGGAAATAACAGTGCAGGGATTCATTCAGTCTCACATGCAATGTACTTTAGCATCACCCTTGGTCTTGAGTCCAACTAACATTTATAGGCAGCATCATTCTTGTGGAAAGTGTTTTTTTTTTTGTTTGTTTGTTTGTTTGGTTTTGGTTTTTGGGCCACACCCTGTGACGCTCAGGGGTTACTCCTGGCTATGCGCTCAGAAGTTGCTCCTGGCTTGGGGGACCATATGGGACGCCGGGGGATCGAACTGCGGTCCGTCCTAGGCTAGCGCAGGCAAGGCAGGCACCTTACCTCCAGCGCCACCGCCCGGCCCCGGAAAGTGTTTTTCAAGCTCCATTGTAGGACCAGGACTCTAGGATGCCATAGTGCGTGAGTTTGTGCGTGCTTGCACTGGTGACATCTCCAGGGAGGAGCTTACTTTATCAGGGAGGGCAGCACATGGGCACAGGAAAGGGGTGTAAGGCAGAGCTTTGACCAGGAAGTAGCTATGAATCCTTGCTTGAGTGTAGCTGTTGCTATACACACAGAGATCACACCCTGCTTTACCCAAAATACTCTGCCTAGCTTCCTCCTGCCATCACCCACTCCAACTGAGATGTAAAGAACCACCCAGGCTTGATTAGCATGAGACAGGTACTTTTGTCTTTTAACAACTTCTGCTCTAATCCCAGGTGATTGGCGCCTGGTCTCTAAATACCTCAGAGGAAGTCTGGTGTTGGCATGCTCTTGGTCCACTAGGCTGGAAGCCCCTGACCCCCTTTCTCTCCATATGACTGGCCTGGTCTGAAGCCGACCAATTCTGGGGTAGGATTATGACAAGTGGAACCTTTGCATTTAGTTCAGCCGTCATGTCTTTTCACTCTCTAAATTATTTTTTTTCTTACTTTATTTCACACAAACTCCTCAAATCACACCAACAGTGTATGAGCATTATGTTTTAACTTGCATCTTTTTTTTTTTTTTTTTTGGTTTTGGGGTCACACCCGGCGTTGCTCAGGGGTTACTCCTGGCTGTCTGCTCAGAAATAGCTCCTGGCAGGCACGGGGGACCATATGGGACACCGGGATTCGAACCAACCACCTTCGGTCCTGGATCAGCTGCTTGCAAGGCAAACACCGCTGTGCTATCTCTCCGGGCCCTTAACTTGCATCTTTATGATCAGAAATTATTTCTAGAATTCTTATTAAATGCCATTCTCATTTATGTAAAGTGATATCTAATTGTTTGGATTTATATTTTATTGATAGTAAGTGAGGATAAACATTTTTATATATGTTGGCCATCTGAATGTCTTCTTTGGAGCAGTGTTTATTCATCTTTTCACCGTGTTCAACATGGGGCCCATGCCTCTAGATACCAGAACTCCATTGCTTGGCATGGGTCTTGGTGTTGTTCAAGGTGGCCTCTCGCTGTGGGAAGTGCACTCCTGCAGAAAGACTCTTTGTGCCCTTCACCACACCTGCCCTTTCCCTCTCTAGGGTTCACTGCAGCTGAGCAGCTGCTAAGGTGTTCCTATCTCCATCAACGGACATCATCAGACATCGCACTCAACGACCCCATGACTCTTCTTCAGTCCATGACCAACAGAAGAGGTTCTAGGAAACACTGCTCTAGAGATCAGCTTACCAATCAGGATGTCCAGTGCAGGCGGCCAGATGGGCCCAGCAAAGGGTGGTGGTGATGGTGTCAGTAGCCCTTCTCTGGTGCCACCACCATCAGTGGTGACCAGGAGCCTGAAATATTCACTTCCCGGCCCATGACTGGGCATGGGAGCTAGCCCAGAGGCAGTGGGGTGGTCTCCTGCAGATAAAAAGACATGTTGGGGTTTGGTGCCGCTCCTATCACTGGCAGTGGGCCAAAGCAGTTTATGCTAGAGGTCAGCCATCGGTGCCTGAAGCCATTTGGGGACAGGGCCCAGAGTTTGGCTTTGATGTCCAGACTCACTCTGTCTATGGGCTCCTTTTATGGTTGGGGGGTGGGGGTGGGCACAGTACAGGCAGCATGAGAGGACATAGCAAACCTCCTGCCAGAACCCTTCTGACTTCCTCGTGTGAAGCCTGTGTTTGCCCTCACACTGCACTCCTTGACACAGCCTGTTCCTCCTGGCCTGTCTGCACTGACCTGACATCCTACCCACTCTACCTAGGCAGGTGGCTCCTATCTTGTGGTCATGCACCACAGAAAAACCCGCCCAGAAGTGTGGAACTGGGAGCACAGCCAAAAGATGTGAATTCAGAAAAGCTCCTGGGAACCCATTTACTGGCCTTTCTCTGGGAGCGTAGCTCACAACCCAGCACCCTAAAGCACAATGATCTTTGCCCCCAGAGCACACACAGGTGGTTGAGAAGGTTACTAGAAGATACAAGTGAAAGGATACACCCAGGAGGAGTGAGAGGCCTCATGTGTCTTGGGTGCCTGAGCCTAGTGTCAAAGTCTTGTGCCCAGAGACAAGACCCTGGATGTGGAGAGCTGGTATGTCATACTGATGTAAATTAAGAGGTTGGGGCTGGAGAGATAGCATGGAGATAGGGCATTTGCCTTGCATGCAGAAGGACAGTGGTTCGAATCCCAGCATCCCATATGGTCCCCCGAGCCTGCCAGGAGTGATTTCTGAGCATAGAGCCAGGAGTAACCCCTGAGCACTGCCGGGTGTGACCCAAAAACCATTAAATAAGAAAGAGGTTAACAAGAAGCCAGGTTTCCTACAACAAATTTCCTTTCCCTAGGGAAACAGCTTTCTAGCTCAGGGGCTAAAACTAACTTCCTAAAGTCTGGTTTTGAAAGAGATAAACTATATGAAAGGGTACAGAATGATACTTAGTAAATTCAGTAGGCCAGTGTAATCCTGGCCAAACCTTTTTGGAGTGTAGATTAGTTAGCAGGTATTCAAAATGACTAGGGGAAGTCCCTGAAGCAAAGCGATCCTGCTAAGGTGTTCAAAGACAAGGAGAGAAGACATTGTTTTTTTGATGCTGAGTATTTCAGATAAAAATAAATTTAGGGGGCCCGGAGAGATAGCACTGTGGCGTTTGCCTTGCAAGCAGCCAATCCAGGACCTAAGGTGGTTGGTTCAAATCCCGGTGTCCCATATGGTCCCTCGTGCCTGCCAGGAGCTATTTCTGAGCAGACAGCCAGGAGTAACCCCTGAGCATCACCAGGTGTGGCCCAAAAAATAAACAAAACAATAAATAAATAAATAAATAAAATAAATAAAATAAAATAAATTTAATTAGGACTATATTGCCTGTAAAAATCCTTATGTTAGGATGAGAAAGGTTTTACTATATACACAGCAGAAGGGAGTGTATATATCAATATATATCAACTAAATGTAGTAAAGGAAGCAAAATGTTAGTTTCATTAACAGAACAATCTCATTCAATTATCCACACTGACAGGGAAGACTCAGTTGGCCTATTGATGAGACATCTCTCAGGAATCTTATAGCCATCTATACTTGGGCCTGCTGGTAACATTTCCTCAGGAATTTTTCCCCTCCTCAAGACTTTTTAGTCAGTTACCCAGGCTAAGTTACCCAGACCTCCTAGCAGGTCTTCTGACAGACTTCCTCTAGAAATATTATGATTCCTATTATGTTAATACTGTGACAGTAGTATAAATTATTGTAAATTTATATTTGTAAATTAATATAGACATTTTATTTTTACATAATAACTAACCTGATTTCTGCTCAACTCCTCTATGCATAACCTAACCATGATCGTAATTCAATCATTAATTCATAAAATTAGACTGCAAATAAATGTTAGTGTTAAAGGTGACCAAAACTGGTCTGGACCCAGGTTGGGGTCCGGGATTGGAGACCCCCGAGCCCAGGGAGGGGTCCCAGGGATCCGGGATGCCCAGGGTTCGAGGAAAGCCCACCACTCAATTGAAGAGACACAAACCTTTGAGGATGCAATCACATGTAGGTTTCTTTCAATCACTGAGCTCTCGGTCCACTCACAGTCCATCTGACGCAGCAGGAATTTCAGTCTGTAGTGAGACCCTGAGCTATTCTTAACACAGGTTTTCAAGAAATTTTACATGGTAATTAGCAGACAGGTCAAAGCATTTCATAGGTTGTACAAATTGTATGAGCCTGAATTTTAAAACAATGACAATCTCAGAAAATGGCGCAAATCCTGCCCCTTCATGACCTCACAGGTGTTCCACCCTCAGCTTGATGTTTTTCCTGATAAAGGTAGTCCTCCCAGATGGTCCCTAGGTGTAGACTGATTTGACTTGGGGAATGTCCCTTGCTGACAGGGTGGAGGTCTCCTGTGTCACTCTGGGTTATGGGCTTGACTATGGGGGAGGTCATGAAGTTATTTTTGAAAGAAAATAAGAAAATTTGTATAGGTAATCTCAGTTATTAGACTTAGCCATGCTGTTAGCTTCTGATTTCTAAATTCACTGTTATGCTGTTCACAGTTTCCCAGAACCCTCTGCCCCTGATGATCCTGGCAGCTAGGCAGTAAAACAATTCACTGATGCCAGTGAGCTACAGACTGGCCCAAAAAGATAAGAGACAGCTGTATGTGCTTATAAAATATAGGAAATAGTCAGGTAAAGATTAATGTTGCTTTTAGCTCTGTCATTGTTGCTGGCTCAAGACTATAAAATAGCTTTGGGACCCTGATGGGCCAGACTTCTCCCAAAGACCCCCATCCTGGTGAGTTAAGACATTCCCAAGGAGAAACAAACAGGCCACGGGAATGTGAGCTGAGATAAGAGTGGCGTCAGGGAGGGGTCAGGGGGACTGTATCTTTTCCTATTAAATGGTGTGAACTAAAATTTATGCAGACCTGTGGAATGTTTGAAATATCACCTTTTGTAGTATTGTATAACTGACAAGCAATGGAATGGAATGATCTGAAGAGTATATAAGCTGCTTGAAAGTTTGGGCGGGGGTCAGTCTCAAAGCAAATTTCTTGCATACATGAGATCTGGGTTAATTTCTGGCACAGCAAAAGTAAATATTAAAATAAAAATAATTAAATGAAACCTCAAACTTTTGTTGAGGGTGAGTGTTGGGGGGACAGATGGTTGGGTCATACCCAGTGTTCAGGACTCACTTCTTTTTTTTGTTTGTTAGTTTGTTTTTGGGTCACATCTGGCAGTACTCAGGGGTACTCCTGGCTGTCTGCTCAGAAATCACTCCTGGCAGGCTGGGGGAACCATATGGGATGCCAGGATTTGAACCACTGTCCTTCTGCATGCAAGGCAAACGCCCTATCTCCATGCTATCTCTCCAGCCCCAACCTCTTAATTTACATCAGTATGACACCTAGGGCCAGACCAGAGAAGAACTACTTTAAAATGTAAGTTTGCGGGGCCAGAGATAGCATGGAGGTAAGGCATTTGCCTTTCATACAGAAGGTCATCAGTCCAAATCCCGGTGTCCCATATGGTCCCCTGTGCCTGCCAGGAGCAATTTCTGAGCATGGAGCCAGGAGTAACCCCTGAGCACTGCCGGGTGTGACCCAAAAAAAAATGTAAGTTTGTTTTCCTTTTATCCTCTGGGCTCCTAACTAAACTATATTCAAGATTACAAACCTCCTAGAGCCATGTATATTGTTTTAAAGATCAAACAATGTACATTGATAAGTTTCTGTACTTTGCAAAGAAACAAAATGTGAGCATTCTTCTCATATGTATGATTGTCTATCCCTTTACCCTTGAAATACTTCTAGCTTGGAGATTAAAGTGGTCACATACTTTCCAGTTGGGACGAAGGATCCCTGCACGTCTGTTTATGCTCTAAGAATATCAAACACAGGGACTGTCCATCAGGGACCTGGGCATGATTATGTGCAGTCAGACAGTCAAACCCATTCATTATCCTATGCCACCCTCACCCCCACTTCACTCTTTGGTCCTGATCATTTGCTCGCCAGAGGGACAGAGCATCATCGGTGTCATTGCAATTCTGCCCCGGGAGAATAGCGCAAACAACATCCGTTTTGTTCCCAAAGTGGAACGTTTTGATGCAGAGAACATAGTTGTAAAAGGCAGGGGCTGGAGAGATAGCATGGAGGTAAGGCGTTTGCCTTTCATGCAGGAGGTCATCGGTTCAAATCCCAGTGTCCCATATGGTCCCCCGTGCCTGCCAGGAGCAATTTCTGAGCATGGAGCCAGGAGTAACCCCTGAGCACTGCCGGGTGTGACCCAAAAACCACAAAAAAAAAAAAAAAAAAAAGAACATAGTTGTAAAAGGCAGGGCAAGATATGCAATGTTCTCTGACTCCAGGTATGTTGCTGGCCCCGGTGGGAGAAACTCTGTGAAACAGCATCAGAAAGATATGCCAGTGTTTTCTGGTTTAGTGTCAATGAGCCCCTGGGAGCCTTAGGAGCCTAGTGTCAAGGCCCTGATTGTATAGAGCCATGCCACTCTAGAGAACACTGAGACACGGGTGCCTTGCCCTTGCAAACTACGTCTGTGCTGGTTTTTCAAGTGTCTGGACTCAGGGCTGACCCTGGCATGACTGGAAAATGATGCATGTCTTGCAGACAGTTCTACAGTTGTCCTACTGGGCCAGAAACCCCTCTGCCTCGCCCTGTCAGAGCACTGTACTGAGTTGCCTGGTTTCCTGGTGCTGCCTCCCTCAAGCTTTCCCCAAAGTAACAGTGCTCAGCATGAGGCTCCTGACTCTACTGACCAAAAGCCCCATGGCTTGGCATGGGTCTGGATGTTAACCTAGGTGTCTTCTCACTATGGGAAATGCACTCTTGCAGAGGAATACTTTGTGCTCCTCACAGAACTTGCCCTTGCCCTCTCTATGGTTTTTGCAGCTGAGTGGCTGCCAAGGTGTTCCTGTCTCCATCAACAGATATTGTGACACATCGGCTCTCTGGGCACTCAACGACCCCATGACTCTTCGTCAGTCAGTGACCAATAGAAGATGATTCTGGAGATCAACTTACCAGTCTGGTTGTTCATGGTAGGCTGCACGGCAGGGTCCACGGCACAAAGCCGTGAAGAGGATGGCAGCCTGGCTTTTTCATCCAGGGGCCCGGGATATTCGCTCCTGGGCACATCATGTGGCAAGGGAGCCAAGGCCAGAGGTGGCAGCATGAGCTCCTGCTGGTAGAAAGATATGTTGGAGTTCTGAGTCCCCTATCGCTGGCAATGGCCCAAAGCAGTTTATGCTAAAGGGTAGACATTGGTGTCTGGAGCCATTCGGTGAAAGGCCTCAGATTTTTTCTTCAGTGTACAGACACAATCTGTCTATGGGCTCCTTTGATCACTTGGGTTGGGCACAGTACCTTCAGCATGAGGGGACATGGCAAATCGTCACTTGATGGAACCCTTTTGCTTCCTCTTGTGAAGACTGTGTTTAACCTTACACCTACTCCTTGACAAGCCTGGTCCCCATGGCCTTTCTGCTCTGACCTGATATCCTTCCCAATCTACCTAGGCAGATTGCTTCTATCTCGTGGCAATTCACCATATCTCTGCTGGTTTTCCCAAGTGTCTGGACTCAGGGCTGACCCTGGCATGCTTGGAAAATGCTGCATATCTGCCAGAAAGTGCTATAGTTGTCCTACTGGGCCAGAAACCCCTCTGCCTCGCCCTGTCACAGCACTGTACCGAGTTGCCTGGTCTTCTAGTGCTGCCTCCCTCAAACTTTCCCCAAAGTAACAAATGAAGCCCGCCTGGGAATGTGGACCCATGGCACAGCCACACCATGGAAGATCAATTCAGAAAGTGTTCCTGGAACACATTTTCTGGTCTGGCTCTGAGCCGGTGCATGGCTTGCAATCCAGCACAGCAAGTTGCAACAACTGTTCTTTCCAGGACACACAGGTGGTTGAAAAGGTAACCTGAGGCATATATATATCACCATTCTAAGGCCCCACTGAGATTTAGCTCTGGAGGTGGAGCCCAGAATCTGGATTCTACAAAGAGTCTTGCAGAACCTGTGGGGTTCAAATTTGGTGGCATCTGCGCTCTAGGGTTGAGCCCTAAGAGTGACACCTTTTTGAGAAGGGGCCAGAGTGATAAGATGGGGGGGGGGAGGGGGGAGGGCACTTGCCTTGCACACTGAGAGTTCCCAGCATCCCAGTTGGTCCCCCAAGCATTGTCAGAAGATATTCCTGAGTACAGAGCAAGGAGTAATCCTTGAGCATCACTGGGTGTGGCCCCCAAACCATCCAAACAAAAAAACAAAGCCAAAAAAACAGATAAACAAAAAACTCCGCCTTTTGGGGCCGGAGCACTGGCGCAAGTGGTAGGGCGTCTGCCTTGCACACGCTAACCTAGGATGGACTGCGGTTCAATCCCCCAGCATCCCATATGGTCCCCCAAGCCAGGAGCTATTTCCGAGCACATAGCCAGAAGTAACCTGTGAGTGTCACTAAGTGTCATTGGGTGTGGCTCTACCCTCCCCCCCCCAAAGAAAAACTCCACATTTTGAGAAGAAGAAGAAAACAGAAGCAAGTCAGGACAGGTCAAGTTGGTGTACACCAGGCAGGAGAGAGGGAACTGTGGGGAGCCAGAGTCCTAGTAAGGCCAGGGCTAAGGATGTCCTGATGGGAAACTTGCCTGAGCAAAGTTTACTTGGTAATTATAAAATCTTTACTAGCTTGAGTAATGGCCTGTGACAATGCCCCCCACCCCAGAAAAATCCTGATCTTTTCTAAAAAAAAATGTTGACAGTCTAGTGACATTTTTTTTTATGGTTTATGAGTTCCTGTTATCATAATCACATAGGAACGTTTTGCCTGCCCATATTTGCCTGTTAGCTAGTCTGCAACCTATTTAAGGTGCTTTTGCTGTTTGAATAAACGGAGCCTTCTACCACTTGCACTCTGTTTCTTTATCTTTCTGTTTCTGTTCTTTCACTTTTTGTTTCTTTCACTTGGGCACTCTCCCAGGAACCCCAGAGTTGTATGTCCTGTGGGTCAGGACAGGGAACAAGGAAGAAGAGTGACCCTGGTCAGTGCTGGCATCTCTTTTTAGGTGGATTGGGCCATCACACCCAGTAGTACTCAGCTCTTCTGACTCTGTGCTGAGGGACTATTTGTGGTGTTGCTTTGGGGACCTGAGGTGGTTCCATGCAAGGCAAATTCTTGTCTTCTCTGTTCATTTTAATAAAAGTAAACATGATTTTCTCTTATTAAAATAAAGCATTAAAATCATGAGTACTCCTCTGTAACCCCTCCCCCAACTTCCTGCATATCTTACCTGAATGGTCAGACCCTCCCAGATGTGGGAGGGGTCTGAGGTTAGTAACAAAGGGGTGAGGGTGAAGCCTGAGCAAGGAAGACCCAGGAGGTAGAGAATACACAGGTGGGTGCAGAGAGGCTATTTAGTTTAGAAGCCATGTGAGATATGCACATGATGGTTAGGGCCTTATAATAAAACTTTATGTCTCCTGAAATTTCAATTGACTGGCTGTGGGTCATTTCTTCGCTCTTACCCTGATACCTACAGACCCACCAGGCCCTAGGGGCTGCAGGCGCTGGGCTGCCCCAAGAAAGACCTCACCATCCACCAGCCATCTATCCTTTCACAACTAGGACTTATAGTTAGTAATTAATACAACATATTGGTACCCGAACATGGACTTGAACTCTGGACCCTAAAAGACTTCAGTGATGGTGAGATTCCTGGTTATGGTTAATCTTGGCTCTTTTCAGTTGGAGTGAGACTGGAGAGCCCAAAAGGTTGACCACATGGCGCCTGATCTAAACATGGCAGAGGTCCCTTTAGGCGGCAGAGCAGGCAATGAATTGGGGGAGCTGAAAGCTTGGAGCACCCACCTTTAGGGCCTAGGACTGCGACTTTTCTATAAAAGGTCCTTTTCCCAAGGATCTCAACCTCCCAATTTGCAGATTGGCCACTGATTGGAAAAAGATGAGAAAAAAGACTTATTGATGGCGGACTGACATTTGACTGACAACTTTCAGCCCATATCAGGATTCTGGCTTTGGCTAAAACGAACCTGGCTAAGACGACTTTAACTGTTTTTTTTTGTTTTTGTTTTTGTTTTGTTTTTTTTTTTGGTTTTTGGGCCACACCCGGTGACGCTCAGGGGTTACTCCTGGCTATGCGCTCAGAAGTCGCTCCTGGCTTGGGGGACCATATGGGAAACCGGGGGATCGAACCGCGGTCCGTCCTAGGCTAGCGCAGGTAAGGCAGGCACCTTACCTTTAGCGCCACCGCCCGGCCCCTACCTTAACTGTTTTAAACTTCCAGGTGAGTCTCTTATAGTTAACACAGATCTTGCAAAAGTTTTATTCTGGACCAGAAAGATAGTATAGGAATTAAGGTACTGAACCCTTATGATCTCTGCCAGGTGTGATCCCTGAACTCAGAGCCAGGAGTAAGCCTTAAGAACCTCTGGGTATGGTCTAAATACCTTTTGAAAAAAAATGTTGTTTTTGGGCTATACTCTGCAATACTCATGGATAACTCTTGGTTTTGCATTCAGAAATTACTCCTAGCTAGGGCCTGAGCGATAGCATGGAGGTAGGATGCATGCAGAAGGATAGTGGTTTGAATCCCAGCATCTCATCTGTTCCGCTGAGCCTGCCCGGAGTAATTTCTGAGCGTAGAGCCAAAAGTAACCTGAACGCTGCGGGGCGTGACCCAAAAACCAAACAAAAAAAAAAAAAAAAAAGAAAGTACTCCTTCCCCCCAACTACTTCAAAAGACATAAAAAGGACATGTGGGCCCGGAGAGATAGCACAGCGGCGTTTGCCTTGCAAGCAGCCATCCAGGACCAAAGGTGGTTGGTTCGAATCCCGGTGTCCCATATGGTCCCCCGTGCCAGCCAGGAGCTATTTCTGAGCAGACAGCTAGGAGTGACCCCTGAGCACTGCCGGGTGTGGCCCAAAAACCAAAAACCAAAAAAAAAATAAAATAAAAATAAAAAATAAAATAAAATAAAAAGGACATGTATATCGAGCCTGGTTAGTACTTGGATGGGAGACTGCCTGGGAATACCTGGTGCTGTAGGTTAAAAACAAAACAAAACAAAACAAAACAAAAAAACCCGACATGTATAAATCCTTTGAATATCCTTTTTTTTTTTTTTTTTGGCTTTTGGGCTGTCTGCTCAGAAATAGCTCCTGGCAGGCACAAGGGACCATATGGGACATCGGGATTCGAACCAACCACCTTTGGTCCTGGATCGGCTGCTTGCAAGGCAAATGCTGCTGTGCTATCTCTCCGGGCCCGTATCCTTTGAATATCTTTTTTTTTTTTTTTTAATTTTTTTTTTGGGCCACACCCAGCGGTGCTCAGGGGTTACTCCTGGCTGTCTGCTCAGAAATAGCTCCTGGCAGGCACGGGGGACCATATGGGACATCGGGATTCGAACCAACCACCTTTGGTCCTGGATCAGCTGTTTGCAAGGCAAATGCCACTGTGCTATCTCTCCGGGCCCTCCTTTGAATATCTTATATGTATTCCCTTAACAACTATAACCCTTACTGAATATTCTCTTATATAGTGACAAGTTCCCACCCCCACCCCCCAAAAAAGGTGTTTTCCATTGCCTTCTCATCTGGCTTTTTCCCCTCCCCTTGGGTGTGGGTTTTGTTTTTCCTAATAAAGGCTGCTTTGGAGGTCTGGAGGAGGAAAAAAAAAAAAAAAAAGAAACTACTGGCTGTGCTTGGGGGAGACCATATATGATGCTGAGGATCAAACATGGGTCAGCTACATGCAAGGCAAGTGCCCTACCCAATATACTATCACTCCAGACCCATCTTCTGAAATTAAAATAAAATGAAATAAAATTTTATGTAAGGTGTGGAATTGGAATGTTGTATTGTGAAAGTTTAATATTAACAGTAAATTATGGTGCTTTAAATACAATAAGATTCTGAAGCAGGTGGGTAGATGGCATGGTGGCTGGCAATGAATTCTTGGGTTGTAATGAAACTATGGTAAATTTAAAGAAGCTACTGTCAGTGGCCTGTTACTAAAGCAACTAAAAGCATAATGGCCAGACTTACTTTGTGGACACATAACTGATGTCTCTGATAAGACTTTAAGTGGTACCAGCACAGGCCCAGAGAAGGTTGGGCCACCCCCTTCCTGAGGGCAGCTCCAGCAGGAACAAAGGGCTGCGGTAAGGACATGAAGCTGGACACCAAAGTTTCCAGCCCTTGCCCTGGACAGTGCCATACCAACAGGCTCTTATCTAGGTAGAAAGCCCCATGGGGGAAGCTTGGGAGAAACACCTAATAAACCAGTTCTGCAAAGGCAAACAGGATGCCCCTGTTCCTAAGGGAGGGCTCATCTCCACCTAGATGTGCCCTCTCAGCTTTCTCTCTTTCCTTCCTCATAATCTCTAAATAAAACTGTTTTTACTTCACTGTCTTCTGGGATTCTCTCTTCTCCCCTCTCCCCTCTCCTCCCCTGTCCCCTCCTTTCCCCTCCCTTCCCCTCCTCTCCCTTCCTTTCCCCTCCCCTCCCCCTTCCTCTCCCCTTCCCTTCCCTTCCTCGCCACACCCCTGTTCTCCCCTCCCCTCCTTTCTTCTCCTCTCCCCTCCCCTTCTCTCCCCTCCTCTTTTCCTCTCCTCTTTTCTCTCCCTCTCCTCATTCAGGGGCAGTGCTTGGGAAATCTAGGGTTGAAGAGTCTGCAATGAGCCCCAGTGCAGATCTTACAGCTCACTAGTCCCACAGGGAAGCCCTCAGGCTGAGCCTGAAACGTCCTTCCTCTGCACAGCCTGGGAGATGATCACTGCTGTACAGTTTCTCAGGGAGTCTGGTACTAAGATAGGAATGAGAAGCAGCTCTTGTCAGGAGAGGAAAGTCGGATTGGCAGGATCCTTGACAGAATCAGACCTAGATTTTACCTTGCATGCCATGACCCAGGTTCAATCCTGAGCACCACAAATGGTCCTCTGAGTCCTATCAGGAATAAGCCTTAAGCACACTGGGTGTGACCCAAAACCAACAAAAAAGACATAAACACCAGTGTCCTATTTTGAGGTGACAGGTTCAAAGCAAGTAAAATAAATGGTTATTTTATTTTTTTCTAGCTCTTTTGTTCAGAATTCTGTAGCTAGGAGGGGACTCAGCCAGTGTCTTGTTCTGAGGCACAGATAAAATGAGGTCTTGGGTCTCGGCTAAGGCTTTGAACCATACTCAAGAGGTAGAGAACACGACTAACATTTAAGAGGCTCTGAATTGGATCCCTGTCACCTAGTTAATCACTCACCTTCACCCCAGCACCATCAGGTAGAGCCCTGGTGATCCCAGCAATGCAAGGTGTAGTCCCAGTAAAACCATCCCTCAACAGGCCAAGCTCTGCTGGGAATAACCCCAGAGTTCCTCCATTCTCCAACACTGTTGAGTGTAGCCTCTATGATAAAGATAATCTTTTTTCTTTTTCTTTGTTGGTTTTTGGGTCACACCTGGCAGTGCTCAGGGGTTACTCCTGGCTGTCTGCTCAGAAAAAGCTCCTGGCAGGCACAGGGGACCATATGGGACACCGGGATTTGAATCAACCACCTTTGGTCCTGGATCGGCTGCTTGCAAGGCAAACGCCGCTGTGCTATCTCTCCGGGCCCAATCTTCTTTACTTTCAGGTCACACTGGGTGTACTCAGGTGTACTACAACACCATTAGATGTAGCCTAAAATTAAAGAGCCAAACCTCTTTTTTTTTTTTTGGTTTTTGGGCCACACCCAGTAACGCTCAGGGGTTACTCCTGGCTATGTGCTCAGAAGTTGCTCCTGGCTTGGGGGACCATATGGGACACCGGGGGATCGAACCGCGGTCCGTCCAAGGTTAGCGCAGGCAAGGCAGGCACCTTACCTTTAGCGCCACCGCCCGGCCCCGAAGAGCCAAACCTCTTAAAGCAAAGATACGCTTTCTCCATCAGGGATGGTGAGACAGTAGAGGGCTAAAGGCCTTGCATCTAACCCTATCTGGTTTAAATCCTAGGCACTGTTTGATCACTTGAACATGGCCAGAGGTTATAGCTGAACAGAGCCAGGAACATCCTGAGCACTATTACAACCCCAAAGCCAGGAACATCCTGAGCACTATTACAACCCCAAAACCAAAAAAAATTTTATGTCCCAATAGACCTGATTTTATTTTCAGTTTTCAAGAAAAACTTTTCATATTTTCCCCCAATTCTGTTATTATCAGTGGAAAAGTTAAACTATCCTGGGTTTCTTTCTTGGCCAGCAGGAGTTGAAGTCAGATTTTATTTTAGCTTTGGATCATACCTGGAGGTATTAATTAGGACTTACTCCTGGCTCTGTGCACAGGGGTTAGTTGTGATAGGCTTGGGGGACTATATGGGGTGCTGGTGATCATGAGTTAGCAGGTAGCTTATATGTATATACACCGCCTTTTCTGCACCTCCTCCCCCAGTGCTGCTGGGGCTGGTCTTGCTCATGTGCTTGCCACAAGACCTGCTTCTCTTTTTTTTTTGGTTTTTGGGCCACACCCTGGGACGCTCAGGGGTTACTCCTGGCTATGCGCTCAGAAGTTGCTCCTGGCTTCTTGGGGGACCATATGGGACACCGGGGGATCGAACCGCGGTCCGTCCTAGGCTAGCGCAGGCAAGGCAGGCACCTTACCTCCAGCGCCACCGCCCGGCCCCAAGACCTGCTTCTCCTGACATCCTACTGGTGCTTGATCTCATACGACTACCTCCCTCACCCACTAATTTTGATCATTTTTCAGAAAAATGTTTTTTTCCGTCAATATTAGCAGACTGTTCTTTTTTTCTTCCTTGGTGTCACACACTATTTGATGTGTGGAAGTTATGTCTAGCTCTATGCTCAGAATTGACCCCTGGCAGTGACGTGAACTGCCATAAACATAAACAGGTGGTGCTGGAGATGTGTTGGATCCTACCCTAATCAATAATTACACCCCACCCTCGGATGTGACCTGGTGATAGTATATTGGATTATTCTATACTTGGTATTCTTCTCCCACCCCAGGGTGGGATCTGATTCTTGTCAATAAAGGCAGGGGTCTGAGGAAGGCAGGGGTTCATCTTCAGTCTTCTTCCACTGAGCTGTGTTCCTTCTTAGGAGCAGAAAGCTTGGGTGGTTTGAACTCTTTGCTTGAGCACTGAATTTCCTGAACCCATTCTTGTACCTATTTACTGTGTGAATTATTTCCTGGGAATCTTTACAACTGGAACTGCTGCTTGCAAGGCAAACGCCACTGTGCTATCTCTCCGGGCCCATCATTCAAGATTTTTAAAGTTTATGTGTATGTGTCTTGCTCTCTACAGTGATACGTATTTATATCATTGCAGTCATATCCCTGGGTCACACCCGGTTGTGCTCTGTGGTGCCTGGCATTAAGAAGTGCCTTACCCACATTACTATCTGTCCATTTTGGTTTTATTGGTGCATGAGAGTGGTCAGAGAGTGGTCATGCGTAGTGCTGCTTGGGAGGCTATGTAGCCTCTCTCTGCTCCCACTACCGTTGTTTGGGAATGGGTAGGTGGGTTTTGCTTGGAGGATCGAGCAGTGCCAAGAATCAAACCAACATTGGCCACAGAAGACTCTTAAGCCTGTACTAAGTCTCTGGTCTTAAAAGCAGGTCCATCAGAATATTTTGCTTAGAAATCCAAAGCATGGGGCCGGTGAGGTGGCGCTAGAGGCAAGGTGTCTGCCTTGCAAGCGCTAGCCAAGGAAGGACCACGGTTCGATCCCCCAGCGTCCCATATCGTCCCTCCAAGCCAAGGGCAATTTCTGAGCGCTTAGCCAGGAGTAACTCCTGAGCATCAAACGGGTGTGGTCCCCCCCCCCCCAAAAAAAAGAAATCCAAAGCATGTCAAATCCTCAACAGAGGGTAGTAGTGTGAGTTTCTAAACTGCATTCCCTCAGCACACCATCCCAATCAAATGCTGTTCCTCCAACCTTCACAACTGCACTGCCTCTCTATGGAACTAGATCATTAAAAAAATATTCTGGGTCGGGGCTGGAATGATAGCACAGCGTTAGGCAATTGCCTTTTGTACATGGCCAACCCAGGATGGACCTGAGTTCAATCCTCGAACCTGCTAGGGGCTATTTCTGGGCGCCACTGGGTGTGGCCCAAAAACCAAACCAAAACAAAAAATATCTAGGTCAATATTTCTGAGTTTTTTTTTGCGGGGGCGCGTGGGGTGGGATGGTGCTAGGGATGAAAAAAAAACAGGGTCTCATATAAGGCAAGCACTCTACCAAACAAAAAATTAGACAATAAGAAAACTGATCACATGCTCAAATATCACGGCATTCTGGTGAACTGAATACCTGCGAAGCCCAATCATCACTATACTCACTTTCCCTGATATTTACATCTCATGGTTACATTTTCTACTCAATACAGCCACCATCTTTTTTTACTATCTGTTCTAACATCACATTACTATAATTCTTTTTGTTTTTGAGTCGTACCCAGTGGCACTCAGGGGTTACTCCTGGCTCTGCGCTCTGAAATCACTCCTGGCAGGCTAGGGGACTGTATGGGATGCCAGGATTTGAACCACTGTCCGTCCTGAATTGGCTGCATGCAAGGCAAGTGCCCCAACGCTGTGCTATCTCTCCAGCCACACATTACTATAATACTGTTAAATTAAAAAAAAAAAAAAAAAAAAAAAAAAGAGCAGCAATCTCTCTTTGAAATTCAGATAAGAGCTTGTGGTATCCTGTAGAAATTTAGAAATATAATTTGAAAATGAGGGGCCGGGCGGTGGCGCTAGAGGTAAGGTGCCTGCCTTGCCTGCGCTAGCCTAGGACGGACCTCGGTTCGATCCCCCGGCGTCCCATATGGTCACCCGGTAACGCTCAGGGGTTACTCCTGGCTATGCGCTCAGAAGTTGCTCCTGGCTTGGGGGACCATATGGGACACCGGGGGATCGAACCGTGGTCCGTCCAAGGCTACCACAGGCAAGGCAGGCGCACCTTACCTTTAGCGCCACCGCCCGGCCCACCAGGAGCGACTTCTTAGCGCATAGCCAGGAGTAACCCCTGAGCATCACCGGGTGTGGCCCAAAAACCAAAAAAAAAAAAAAAAAAAAAAAAGAAAATGAATGTGTCCAACACCCTGGTGACTTGCAGACAAGCAACTGCACTGTAAGACTCATTATTATTAGACCTTTAATGATGGGGGTGTGGTTTAAAAATGAACAGCCAAGCCATGGAGACAGTAGAGACCTCAGTAGGCCGTCTGAGACTGCTGCTGGCGATAGCCTCCTCGGCGCATGTAGCCCTCGTTTTTGCGATAGCCATCCTTTTGGTCTGTAGAAGAGATGAAAGGGGAAAGAGTAAATGCCTGAGGAAGACAGCAAGGGGGAGAGAATCTGGGAGAGCAGAGGGGATGGGACCACGTACCTCGGAAATAGCCACCATAGGTACCCTGCTTGTGATCGAACACCCGCTCATTATTCTCCACCAGGATGCCTAGCTTCTCAGCCAGCTGCAGGGCCAGGTTCTGCTGGGCAGTGGGCTCAGTACGGTGCATCACCACTGTCTGTGTGGGCTGGTCCAGGGAGGCCTGAAAAAAGGCAGAAGGGACACAATCTAGATCCTGCGCACAATTTCCATGGTTCATTTCATTTGCTCATTTGCCTCCCCATCAATTGCCTTACCATCAACTCCTCATTAATGATCATCTTGCTGATGATTGAGTGAACAGTGGGCAGATCTAGTTCAAACATGTCAGACAGTGTCTCCATGCTGAGGACAAAGAAGTCAGGAAACAGCGTGAGGACCTTCAATTAGAAAGCTGGGATCCCTCTGCCTCTTCAGGGCCCATCCTACCTGATGGAGTCATAGACACTACTGTATGTGAAGAGATATGTTCGCAACGATTCTTCCTGGATTTTCCTATCAGGAAAAGGGAGATAATTCAGAGAAAGAGATCAACTTGTCTGTTCTCCCCCTATATGATCTCTCTCTCGCTCTTTCTGCCCACCTGACCAGCATTGTTCGAACTTTGTCAGCCTCAGGAAAGAGGTCCCACACTTTGCCATTCATCTTTTCATTGATGATAAAACTGTGACAGGTCTTCCAGTCACCCATCTTCATAGCCTTGGATGCAGCAACCACATGCTCCCTCATTGATTCAGGGGGACCTGAAGGACAGTAGTAAATCTGGTCAAAAAGGGACAACCAGGGCAAGAGTAATAGTTCGGTGCTTGCCTTACACACAGCTAACCTAAGTTAGATCCCTGGCATCCCATATAGTCCCCTGAGTACCACCAGGCCTGTTTCTTGAGCCAAGCCAGGAGTAACCCCTGATCACCCACAAAACAAATAAAACCAACTAAAACCCAAACAAACAAAAAAGGAACAATCAGATTAAAGACTTCCTACTCACTAAATAGCCATAATTTTTTTTGTTTGGGGGCCACATCTGGCACTACACAGGGGTTTATTTACTCCTGGCTTTGCACTCAAGAATCACTCCTCGGAGGAGGCTGTAGCGATAGCCACCATGTGTGACCCCCCCCCCCCCAAAAAAAAAGAATCACTCCTGGTGCTGGAGAGAGAACACAGAAGTCAACCTGGGATGGGCACAGGTTTGATTCTTGGCATTCTATTTGGCCCCCTAAGCCTGTCCGGAGCAATTTCTTTTTCCTTTCCTTTTTTTTTGGTTTTTGGGTCACACCCAGCAGGGATCAGGGGTTACTCCTGGCTATGCACTCAGAAATCGTTCCTGACTTGGGGGATCACATAGGACACCAGGGGATAGAACCACAGTCCATTCTAGGTTAGCGGATGCAAGGCAAACACCCTACTGCTTACGCCACTGCTGCTCCAGACCCATAAGCATACGATTTATGCCTGGCCCTGGACTCAGAGAACCATATGGGATGCAAGGCACCAAACCCAGGTCAGTTAAATGCAAGGCAAATGTCCTACCTGCTGTAATCTAGCCCTGTAAGTAATTTTATATCCAAAATAAATTTATTTAAACTCAAAAGAATCTGTCCATAGATGTACTTCAGTTCAGGGCACCCTTGAGAATGTTCACAAACTGCTATTTATCTTCCTTTCCTAGGAAAAGGGTCCCCAGCTTACATAAAATTCTCATAAAACTTCTAAGGGCCAGAGAAAGCACAGTAAGCCACTTTTGTCTTATACACAGTTGACCCAGGTCTAAATCCTGGCACCACATTTGCACACCACCTGTATGGAATAATCCTTGAGTCAAGAACAAGCACAACTAAGTATGACCTGAAGACCAAAAAAAAAAAAAAAAGGGGGTGGGGAATTGAAGAGATAGTACAGTGTGTAAGTTACTTGGCTTGCATATAGCTCACCCAGAGTTGCTCCCCAGCAGCAATCCCTAAATGTTGAACCACAAGTAGCTGGGTATGGTACCAAAACAAAACCTCACCAACAAAAAAATAGAAGTTCCTAGCTGAAACAATAGCATAGCAGGTAGGGCATTTGCCTTGCACACAGCCAACCCAGGACACCCGGGTTCAATCTCTGGCATGGTCCCCCACCTTGTCAGGAGCAATTTCTGAAAACAGAGCCAGGAATAACCTGAGTGCTGCCAAATGTGGCCCAAAATAACAAAACAAAACAGTTCCTAGAACTTTATAAACTTTTTTTTTTCTTTCTTTCTTTCTTTTTTTTTTTTTTTTATTTTTTTCAGCTGTGACTCCAGACAGGATCCAAGGAGGAGTCTGTACAATCTCCTCTCTGGGTTTTATGGAGACTTACTTTGCCCTTCTGTGTTAGCCTCTTAAAGCACCAAGTCAGCTTTAAAAGGGCACTGGAAAGGGTGGAACTTTATAAACTTTTAACCTCTGACACATATTAGCTAAATGAGGTCATGGAAATTTGAAGTAACTAATGTCTCCAGGCAATAATAAATATCTAAATTTTTGGGCCGGAGAGATAGCATAGTGGTAAGGCATTTGCCTTAGGCGCAGAAGGACAGCGGTTCAAATCCCGGCATCTCATATGGTCCCCGAGCTTGCCAGGAGTACTTTCTGAGCATAAAAGCCAGGAGTAACTCCTGAGCGCTGTGGGTATGACCCAAAAACCAAAAACCAAAAACCAAAAAAAAAAAAAAAATTTGGGGGCCAGAGAGCTTGCACAGCGGCATTTGCCTTGCAAGCAGCTGATCCAGGACCTAAGGTGGTTGGTTCAAATCCCAGCGTCCCTTATGGTCCCCTGTGCCTGCCAGGAGTAGATAGCCAGGAGCAACCCCTGAGCAACGCCGAGTGTGGCCCAAAAACCAAAACAATAAATAAATAAATAAAATAAAATTTTCAAAAAAAAAAAATCTTTTTTTGGTTTTTGGGCCATACCCAGAGGCACTCAGGGATTACTCCTGGCAGGCTCTGAGGACCATATGGGATGCCAGGGATGGAACCCAGGTTTGTCCTGGGTCAGCAGCGTGCCAGGCAAATCTGGCCTCTGTAAAAAACATTTTAATAGAAAGGGCCAGATAATACAGCACACAGGGCACTTGCCTTTCCTGCTGCTGAACCATGGTGGACCCCTGGCATCCAATATAGTCCCCAAACTCTGCTAGGAGTGATAGCTGTGCACAGAGCCAAGAAGAGTAAGCCCAAGTGTGGCCCTCTCCCTGAAAAAACCCAAACTACTAAAACAGTTAAATAGAAAGATGCTGAGATCAGGATGATGAGAATGATAGGAAATAGGGAGCTTAATTTATAGGCTAAGATCATCTGTCCCACAATCGCAGAGAATGTTAAACACTTACCTAGCAAGGGCTGGCGCTCACCAACTCGCAGCTGGTGATGGAACTGCTTGCTGATCATGCGTCGCCGTGCATCACTCTCGTGCGCAGCCATGTAGGGGATCTCCAGGAGCATGGCAGACACTAGATAAACACACTCCAACAACTCCAGGTTGATGTGCAAGTGGAAAGGCACTTGCCGGCGCCGCTCTACCTTCTCTTGCTCCTGATTACGCTCCTGCAGGCTGCGCAGCAACAGCCCCTGGCCCAG
This sequence comes from Suncus etruscus, assembly GCF_024139225.1. Lineage (NCBI taxonomy): Eukaryota > Metazoa > Chordata > Mammalia > Eulipotyphla > Soricidae > Suncus > Suncus etruscus. Next base: position 60,644,399 of record NC_064862.1, on the reverse strand, counting down.
AAGCTCCTTCGCCCGGCCACTTGATTGGATGTCCAGCAAGGCATTGTGTGCATCTTTGGTCAGGCCTTGGCGAAAGGCACATATGCCCAGCTGCACCATGGTGCGGTTGTACAGGATCTGGGAGCAAAGAACAATATACTCAGAGGTGTCAGCCACAAACAAAGCAAGCAGCTCGTTTCTCAAAAAAAATACAGTTGGAACAACTATGATCTAAATACAGAGCCAGAGAGTACTGTGAAAATGTGCTTGCCTTCTACCTGGTTATATCCCTGTACCACATACCCCATATGATATCACCAGAAGTCATCCTTAAGTAGAGTCAGGAATAAGCCCTAAGTACTACCAATTATGATGCCCAAGCCTCTCAAATATAAATAAAGCCTACGTGTGGCCTGGGGAAGAAAATAACACATTTCTCTCCTTCCTTCCTCTTACGAAGCTTCTATTCTAGGGTATAGCTTCTGAAACCAAGAGGTTATGACCCCTTTAAGAAGCCATACGAGGGGGAGGGGGGGTTCGTGGAGACACAGCATGGAGGTAAGATGTCTGCCTTTCATGAGAAGGATGGTGGTTCGAATTCCAGCATCCCATATGGTCCCCCACATCTGCCAGGAGCGATTTCTGAGCTTAGTCAGGAGTAACGCCTGAGTGCTGCTGGGTGTGACCCAAAAACCAAAAAAAGAAAAAAAAAAAAAAAAAAGAAAAAGAACACAACAAAACAAAAAACCAAAGGAAAAAAAGAAGCCACAAAACTAAATGTGAGGGTGGCTCAGGTCACATCCAGCTGTGGTTGTGCAGTTTCTGGTGCTTAGGATATCATACCTGGATCAGCTACATGCAAAGCAAGCACTTTAACTCCTGTACTATTTTCTAGGCCTTAAACTTATGATTGTCAGCAAATATTCTTTTTTTTTTTTTTGGGGGGGGGGGGGGATTTAGGCCATACCTGGTGACACTCGAGTATTTCTCCTGGCTATGAGCTCAGAAATCACTCCTAGCGCAGGGGACCATATGGGACGACAAGGATTGAACCCAGGTCATTCTGGGTCAGCCATGTGCAAGGCAAAGCCCTACACCGCTATGCTATCACTCTAGTCCCTATTCTTAAAAACCCCCCCATGGGCCCGGAGAGATAGCTCAGCAGCGTTTGCCTTGCAAGCAGCTGATCCAGGACCAAAGATGGTTGGTTCGAATCCTGGTGTCCCATATGGTCCCCCGTGCCTGCCAGGAGCTATTTCTGAGCAGACAGCCAGGAGTAACACCTGAGCATCGCCGGGTGTGACCCAAAAACCAAAAAAAAAAAAAAAACAAAAAACCCACCCAGTACCACCCAGGGATTTACTCCAGGCTCTCGGCTGAGAGGTCATTCCTGGTGGTACTCAGGGGACTGTATGGGATGCCAGGGATTGAACCCAGTTGGCTGCATTCTTGGCAAACACCCTTTCTGCTACCTATCACTCTGGTCACCATTTTTATTTTATTTATTTTTTTCTTTGGTTTTATGTTTTGTTTTGGGGTCACATCCAGTGGCGCTCAAGTGTTTCTCGTGGCTCTGCACTCAGGAATCGCTCCTAGCATGCTCGGGGGACCATATGGAATGCCCGGATTCGAACCACCTTCAATCTTGAAACAGCTGCATGCAAGGCAAGTGCCCTACCACTGTGCTATCTCTCCAGCCCCACCTTTTTTTTTTTTGAGGGGGGGGGACTTGGGCCACACCAGGTGATACTCAGGGGTTACTCCTGGCTATGCGCTCAGAAATCACTCCTGGCTTGGGGGACCATATGGAATGCAGGGGGATCAAACCACGTCCTAGATCAGTATGTGCAAGGCAAACATCCTACCACTTGCACCACCACCCCTGCCCCCCCCCTTTTATTTTTATTGGGAAGCCACACCCAGCTATACTCAGGGCTCACTCTTGGTTCTGTGCTCAGGTATCACTCCTGAAGTAGGAATTAGGGAACCATATAGAGTGCTAGAGATCAAAACCACACTGGCTGTGTATACTGGTTTGGGGCCACACCTGATGATGTAAAAGGGTTATTTCTGGTGGTGCTGTGGGTACCATAAAGGATTCTGAAGACTGAATTCAGGTCACCTGTGTGTCTTTCCAGTCCCTATTTTTATGTGCATATATATATATATATTTTTTTTTTTTTTTTGGTTTTTCGGGCCACACCCATTAGATGCTCAGGGGTTACTCCTGGCTAAGCGCTCAGAAATTACCCCTGGCTTGGGGGGACCATATGGGACACCGGGAATCGAACCGTAGTCCTTCCTCGGCTAGCGCTTGCAAGGCAGACACCTTACCTCTAGCGCCATCTCGCCGGCTCCTATATCCTTATATGAGTAAGAATTTCTTTGGTAAGGGGCTCGAGAGATAATACAGTGGGTAGGGCATTTGCCTTGCATGTGGCCAATCTGGGTTCATTCCTCAGCATCCCATATGGTCCTCCAAACCTGCCAGTAGTGATTTCTGAGAAGCCAGGAGCAACACAAGCATCACCAGGTGTGGCCCCAAAACCAACCAACCAAACAAACAAAAAACACAAAACTGAGGCAAAAATACAAACCCATAAAAAAAAGAATGAGATTTTTTCCTCCCAAACTGTAAATTATAACTGAATGATAATTAGGGGCTAGAGTGAGAGAAAAACAGGTAAGACACTTGCTTTATACATTGTTGACCTGGGTTTGATCCCTGGCACCCCATTTGGTACTCTGAGTCCACCAGGCATAATTCCTGAGAAGAGCCAGGAGTAAGCCAGGAGCACTGTCTGGTGTGAATAATAAAAGAGGATTTAGAATATAAGCATTCATCTATATTTCACTTCAAAAGTAAATCAAGTCCTTAGTATTAGATTCAAAATCTATCAAACACACCAAGAAAAATAGGAAAGCTCTAGGAATGGTCCAATAATACAGGCTTGTGCTAGACACATGTCTGACCCAGGTTCAAATCCCCACAGATCCCAGCAGCAACATGGTTCTGAGCCCACCAGGAGTGATTCTTTTTTTTTTTTTTTTTGGTTTTTGGGCCACACCCATTTGACTCTCAGGGGTTACTCCTGGCTATGCACTCAGAAATCGCCCCTGGCTTGGGGGGACCATATGGGACGCCCAGGGATCAAACCACGGTCCGTCCTATGCTAGCACTTGCAAGGCAGACACCTTACCTCTAGTGCCACCTTCCCGGCCCCAGGAGTGATTCTTATTTTTTTTTTTTTTGGAGGGGGGTTCACACTTGGTGGTGCTCAGGGCTTTTTCATGGCTCAGTGCTCAGAGAATACTCCTGGCAGGCTTTAGGACTATATGAAATGCTGATGATCATACCCAGGTCAGTTGTGTGCAAGGCAAATGTACTTACTACCCACTGTACTACCATTCAGGCCCATAGGAGTGAATCTGAGTTAAGTAAGCCCTGAGCACAACCAGGTTGGCCTAAACCTCAAAAGCCAAAAACAACCAAACAAATAAACAAACCAATTATCCACAAAAACTGTTTAAAATACTGTATCCATGGGGCCGGAGCAATAGCACAGCAGCAGGGTGTTTGCCTTGCATGTGGCCGGCACTGGAAAGATACCAGTTTGATTCCCGGCATCCCATATGGTCCTCTGTGCCTACCAGGAGTGATTTCTGAGAGCAGAGCCAGGAGTAACCCCTGAGCACTGCTGGGTGTGACCCAAAAACCAAACAAAATAAAGTAAATAATAAAATAAAATACTGTATCTAGAGGGATCTTCATGACTGAATGTAATTGTTAAAAACAGAAGCAAAAATTAACAAGGGGCCAGAGTGATAGTGTAGCAGAAGGGCGTTTGCCTTGCACGTAGCTGATCCAGAACAGACCTCAGTTCGATCCCCAGTGTCCCACATGGTCCCCTAAGCCAGGAACAATTTCTGAGCGCAGAGCCAGGAGTAACCCTTGCACATCACGGAGTGTGGCCCAAAAACCAAAAACCAAAAAAAAAAAAAAGTGAAACTACAAAATTTCTCCACTGTGAAAGATGACTAGAATAGACATAACATTGAATGGGAGAAAATAATTGCTTGTCAGACTTACTTCTACCTTATTTTATTTTGGGATATTGGGCCACATCTGGCTGTACTTATTAGATCTTACTCCTGGCTCTGTAAGGCAAGCACCTTTCCCTCTGTACTATCTCTCCAGACCAACGCACCACACTTCTGACAAGACTACAGATCCAAAAATTTTTGAGGGGGCTAAGGGCTGGCACTCATACTGTTTCTTGGTTCTTTGATCAAGAGTGCCTCCTGGAGGTACATAAGAGAAGTATGTAGTGCTGGGGATTGAAGGTGTAGATGACTAACCACTATATAGAGTAACTTACTGACTTAAGTTAAAGGTGGTGACTCAGGGGACAAAAGCAATAGCACAGCAGCAGGGCAGTTGCCTTTGTCTTGCATGTGGCCAACTCAGGACTGACATGGGTTTAATCCCCAACATCCCATACGGTCCCCCGAAGCTGCCAGGAGCACAGAGCCAGGAATAACCCAAGCACCGCCAGATGTGGCCTCAAAACAATAAAACGAAACAAAAACAACAAAACAAAAGGAGGAAAAGCAGAAGAGTGAGAACAGGAACCGGTACTGGGCTGGTAAGAGGTGGGAGCTTACAATTCTATACCGGATGATGGAGGCCCCATTTTGGAAGAAATGTAGAAGTTAAAGGGTTAACAGAAAAAAGGGAGCAAGGTATCTGGGGAACAGAAATATTCTAGAAAAAAAGAGAAGGCACTGACTGTGGAAGAGTTGTATCAAGGAACAAGGGTTGTAGTCTAACGAGGTATATACAGTTTGGATGAGGAAGGACATCTTTTATAAATCACATTTATAAATATATTTATTACATTATATATAAATATAAATATATATAGGGCTCACTCTTGGCTCTGCATTTAGGGCTTACTCCTGGCAGGTTTTAGGGGGTATATGAGGTGTCAACAATTGATCAGTTACATGCAAGGCAAGTGCCCTACCCACTGTATTATTGTTCTGGTCAGACATCTGAATGATTTTAACACAAGACATAGGAAAGTCTTGATCAAGAAATATAATAATCTTGGGCCGGAGAGATAGCATGGAGGTAAGGCATTGCCTTGCATGCAGAAGATCATTGGTTCGAATCCAGGCATCCCATATGGTCCCGAGTCTGCCAAGAGCCAGGAGCAACCCCTGAGTGCTGCTGGGTGTGACCCCAAAACCAAAAAAAAAAAAAAAAAAAAAAAAAAAAATATATATATATATATATATATATATATATATATATATATATATATATATATATATATATATAAAATAGGGCTGGAGAGATATAGCACAGCGATGTTTGCCTTGCAAGCAGCCGACCCAGGACCTAAGGTGGTTGGTTCGAATCCCAGCGTCCCATATGGTCCCCTGTGCCTGCCAGGAGCTATTTCTGAGATAGCCAGGAGTAACCCCTGAGCACCGCCGGGGGGTGGCCCAAAAACCAAAAAGAAAAAAGAAAGAGATATAATAATCTTAATTTAACATGGTTATTCTCTTTTGCTGTTGTATTAAGAAAAGTCTGGAAGGACATAAGGGTAGAGCAGAAAAAAGTAAGATGGAGGCCTTACATCAGAGGAAGGAATATTAAGTGGTTATAATGGATTTAAAACAGAAATGACTAGATGATTAGATGATGAGAGAAAAATAGGAGGAGGACCACATATGGTCCCTGATCAGAACCAGGAATAGCCCCCAGCCACTATTGTTCCCAAAATAAAATTAAAAAAAAAAAAAAAAAAAAAAAGTTAGGGGCCGGGCGGTGGCGCTAAAGGTAAGGTGCCTGCCTTGCCTGCGCTAACCTTGGACGGACCGCAGTTCGATCCCCCGGTGTCCCATATGGTCCCCCAAGCCAGGAGCAACTTCTGAGCACATAGCCAGGAGTAACCCCTGAGCGTTACTGGGTGTGGCCCAAAAACCAAAAAAAAAAAAAAAAAAGTTAAAGGCAAGAGGGGTGGAGGCAATTTTTTTTTTTGGTTCGGGATTTGATCCCATCACCACTTTTAAGCACTGCCAAAGTAATTCCTGAACACAGAACTAAAAGTAAGCCCTGAGAGGGACCACCGAGTATATGCCCCAAATCCCAAAACCAAAAAAACACCAAAAGATTAACAGATAGTTTATAAGAAAAAATATAAAGGATCAGAAGACTAAAAAATAGTAGGTAGTGTATTTGAACCTGGGCCAATTCAGCTTCAATTTCCAGCACTCTCTACGTTCCCCCAAACCCACCAGGAGTTATCCCTAAATGTAGAATCTAGCACTGCCAAAAAACAAAATTCTAAAAAAAAAAAAAAAAAAAAAAAAAAAAAAAAAAGGTGCTTGCTATGCATGCAGATGACCCAGATTCAATCTTTGGCATCCAGTTGGTCTGCTGGGCATGGTCAGGAGTAGAAAAGCTTGACCATGCTAGGAGCACAACAACCCAACTTCCTCCACCTGAATAGGCCTATTTCAGTATCAGAGAAACATAACACCACAACTAGATGTCATTAAACTACCACCAAAAGATAAAACTGAAAAGACCAACAATATCAAATATTAACAATAAACACTAATATTATTTTGTCTGTTTGTTTTTTGGTCACACCCAGTGACGCTCAGGGGTTAGTCCTGGCTATGAGCTCAGGAATCACTCTTGGCTTGGGGGACCATTTGGGACACCTGGGGATCAAACTGCGGTCTGTCCTAGGCTTGCAGGGGCAAGATAGACGCCTTACCACTCCGGCCCCGAAACACTAACTAACATTATTAGGGAGAAACATAAAATGGTATAAACTCATCCAAGTTTCTTATAAGAATGAACATAAGGGGCCGGGCGGTGGCGCTGGAGGTAAGGTGCCTGCCTTACCTGCGCTAGCCTAGGAGACGGACGCGGTTCGATCCCCCGGCGTCCCATATGGTCCCCCAAGCCAGGAGCGACTTCTGAGCGCATAGCCAGGAGTAACCCCTGAGCGTTACCGGGTGTGGCCCAAAAACCAAAAAAAAAAAAAAAAAAAAAAAAAAAAAAAGAATGAACATAAGGGCCCAGAGAGATAACACAGTGGTGTTTGCCTTGCAAGCAGCCAATCCAGGACCAAACGTGGTTGGTTCGAATCCCTGTGTCCCATATGGTCCCCTGTGCCTGCCAGGAGCTATTTCTGAGCAGATAGCCAGGAGTAACCCCTGAGCAACGCCGGGTGTGGCCCAAAAACCAAAAAAAAAAAAAAAAAAAAAAAAAAAACAAAACAAAACAAAAAAAAGAATGAACATAAGTCTATACTTCACAATTATTTCTCTAAGAAGTTAAAACATCCACACACAATGTCTAATATTTATAGCAGCTTCATTTATAATCATTAAGACTGGGTTAATCTTGGGCCCAGAGAGATAGCACAGCAGTGTTTGCCTTGCAAGCAGCTGATCCAGGACCAAAGGTGATTGGTTGGAATCCCGGTGTTCCACATGTGCCTGCCAGGAGCTATTTCTGAGCAGACAGCCAGGAGTAACCCCTGAGCACCGCCATGTGTGACCCCAAAACCTAAATAAATAAATAAATAAATAAATAAATAAATAAATAAATAAAAAGGCTGGGTCAATCTTAGCAGGCTCAGGGTGCTGGGGATAAAGCTCAGGTTGGCCATATGCAAGGAAAGCACCCTACTCACTCTAATATCCAGTCTGAGTTTGTATTTTAATGTAACCCAAATGTCTATTCCAAAGATTGACAGAGTACAAATACAATACATACAAAACGAAAAAATGCTGTCATCTGAGAGACAATATAGCTGGTAGGGTGCTTGTATTACACATAGGCGACCCAGATTTGGTCCTTGACAGTCCCCTCAGCCCTGATCCCTGACCAATGCTGGGTATGGTCCCATCATTTGGGAAAGACCAAGTCTCCATCTGTCCCTGATTAGATGGGTGGTTAATCTGGCTTAGCCCATTTAAGAAGAGAACAGAGAGAACAGAAGGGCCGGAGAAATAGCATGGCGGTACAGCGTTTGCCTTTCATGCAGGACGGTGGTTCGAATCTCGGCATCCCATATGGTCCCGAGCACAGAGCCAGGAGTAATCCCTGAGCGCTGCCAGGTGTGGACCCCCCTCTTCCCCCCCCAAAAAAAATAGAGAACAGAGGACGTGGCCTTCTAATTGCCAGAGTATTCTATCCTCCTATCCTACCTGTACTGGCGGGTCAGCATGCTGAATGTTGTCTTGCAGGTGGCTCATGAGCATGAGATCACGAGCCTGATACCAACGCGAGTGCAATGCATGGTGATAGATGTGGCAGAGAATGGCACACGTGCGGATACGGTCCGTGCGATCCTTGGCATAGATGTACTTGCAAAGTCTCTCCATCAGCACAGCTGAGTCCTCACCTTCATTTTCTGCTTGGTCTTGCTCAGACTGGGGAGAAGGGTAAAGAGGTGTACAAAGGAGGGTGGTGAAGATCCAACAAAGTAACTCTATATGGCTCTACCTCCAGCAACTAAAGATAACATCTAGATTCATTTTAGCCCCTTTGATTTTCCCTCCCTGCACCACCTTTAGCAAGATCCAGTAAATAAATTCTGTGACAAAATCTCAACAGACACATGGGACAGACTTATAGACATCTCTCCCCTCTGACACAGCTGCCAGACACTCACTTTTGAGGAGCCTTCAGGGGGGGTAAGTTGCCGCTGATGGGCCTTGTAATCAAACTTGTAGTAGGTATGAAGTATGCGCCTCAGGTAGACGCGACAGATTTCCTCAGTGGTGCCTTTCTCCTCCAGATAGCGCTGCACACGCTCAATGATGGCACACACTTGAGCTTCGTCCTTCAGGTGCTCCACATACTCTGGTAGGGAGAGCAGTCACCTCATTTCAGTTGGCGGTCCAGGAATTTCTCAATCAACCCAGCGATTCCTTTGCATTGTTTTGTGCACCTCTCCCAAAGTGAACTCTTTGTGCCTCTCCTGGGAGAGCCAACTCCACTTCTCTTCAACAGATGAGTCCTTACTTCTGTTAATTCTACACAAGGACTAAACTTTTGTATCTTACCTCAACTGGTGAATACCCAAAATGCTTCTTCCACTACTATCTAAAGCAATTCTTTAGGTTCTCTTCATCACAGGTCTGAACCTGAATTTCTATTTACACTTGAGATATCTTATTTATTTGTTAAACTACCTTTCTCCAGGGCAGATGAAGCACTTGCCTGGCATGTGGCCAACATGGATTTGATTCTGGCATCCTAGATGGTCCATCAAGCCCCACCAGGACTGATTTCTGAGCGCTGAGCCAGGAAGAAGTCTAAGCATCATCAGGATTAGCCCCAAAACAAAAACTACTATTCTCTAGGGGCTGAATATTAGTACAACATATAGAATGCTTGTATTGCATGAGGCTACCTGGGTTCGATTCCTGGCATCCCATATGGTCCCCTAAGACCACCAGAAATAATTCCTGAGTGTAGAGTCAGCCAGTGATAACCCTCAAAAGAGCTATTAAGATGAGAAACCAGGGCCAGAGAGATAGCATGGAGGCAAGGTGTTTGCCTTGCATGCAGGAAGACGGTGGTTCAAATCCCAGCATCCCATACGGTCCCCTGAGCCTGCCAGGAGCAATTTCTGAGCATAGAGCCAGAAGTAACACTGAGCGCTGCCAGGTGTGACCCAAAAACCAAAAACCAAAAAAAAAAAAAAAAAAAGATGAGAACCCCCTTTTTTTTTTAAAGGAGGGCATCCTTGACACACTGTTCAGTCAGAGGATATTGTGTTGCAGGAGAATCAACCCCCAACTCTTGCATGCAAAGCATACACTCTACCTTTGCATTTGCACTACCTCCCTAGCTCAAGGGGCCCACCTCTTTTGATTTTTGTTTTGGGACCATACAGTGCTCAGGACTTACTTCTGGTTGAGCTCAGGAATCATTCTGTTAGTGGTGGGGGACCATAAAAGGTACCAGGATTTAACCTAGGTTAGCCACCTGAAAGGCAATTGTACTATCTGGCTCTCAGGGGCCCACTATCTTTGTTGGGGGGACACACCTGGTGGTGCTCAGGGCTTCCTCAGGGCTCTGAACTACTGAAGTATCCTTAGATACTCATTTAGCATAATCCTTAGTATGACTCTCTACATTTCCCACTTCGATGCTTGTGTTTGCTCATGCTCTTACCCTGGGAATGAGGATCAGTATTTTGCATTATTTTGGTAAATTCTTCATCCATTCGTTCCACCAGAGTTAGGATACAGCCACGAACACGCAGTGGCTGAAAAGACAAAGTAATAAATAAATTAGCCCAGATCTCATCTCAAAACTAACTCTTCCAGGCCAGAGCCAGACAGCACAGTGGCAGGGCGTTGGCCTCGCAAGCCGCCCACCCAGGTTGGGCCCAGGTTCAATACTGGGATCCCCTATGGTCCCCAAGCCTGGCAGGAGCTATTTCTGAGCACAGAGCCAGGAGTAATCCCTGAGTACTTCCAGGCATGGCCCCAAAAAACAAAGAAACAAAACCTAACTCTTCTGTCTTCAACCCTTTCTGCAAAGCAGTCAACATAACCTCCAAATGCCAATTCCCCTTTACCTGTTCCATATTTTGCAGGTTCTCACTTTCTTCCAAAATGTTCTCTCCAACAAAAATGTTGGGGTTTGCAAATAGGATGTCCATCAGCTCATTGATACAATCCAGGCACTTCTGCCACATTTCAGGCTGCCAAAAGATCATCAGACAAAAGGTATGAAGATAGGATAAGCAGACATCTCCCAAAAGCCTTTCACCAAAGACATTCAATTCATCACAGGACCACCTAGGCAACCTTCAACTATCAAACCTGTTCCCACAGCTCTCCCACAGCATATCTGACACAACCACCTTCCCCGACCTTCCAGTTCAAATCACTGGAAGCTGTTCTTTATTATCCTCACCTTCATGTATGTGGCCAGGTTGGGGTTATAATCATAGAGAGAAGCAATGATATTGAACTTAATCTTCACAATGACACCTTCCCCCAAGTTGTTTTCAGAAGCAATCTGAACCAACAGCTGCAACAGTTCAATTTGGGCCGCACTAGAAGAGTAAAGAACTGGGTGAGGCTTTAGTGACAAAACAAGCAGCCTCATCCTATCAGAGTGAGTCCTCTTCAGGCAGACAAGGCAGCTTCATTACTCTCAACACCCTTGTATACTTGCCTCTCCTTTTACATTCTAAAACAAAAGAGCCATTTCTTTTTTTTTTTTTTGGTTTTTGAGTCACACCCAGTGGTGCTCAGGGTTACTCTTGGCTGTCTGCTCAGAAATAGCTCCTGGCAGGCACGGGGGACCATATGGGACACCGGGATTCAAACCAACCACCTTTGGTCCTGGATCGGCTGCTTGCAAGGCAAACGCCGCTGTGCTATCTCTCCGGGCCCCAAAAGAGCCATATTAAAAACATACCACCTCTCTATTTCACTGAATAAAGGTCAACATTATAACCACTTTAGAGTTAAGGAAACAGTTCCAGGGGCCGGTGAGGTGGCGCTAGAGGTAAGGTGTCTGCCTTGCAAGTGCTAGCCAAAGAAGGACCACGGTTAAATCCCCCAACGTTCCATATAGTCCCCCCAAGCCAGGGGCAATTTCTGAGTGCTTAGCCAGGGGTAACCCCTGAGCATCAAACGGGCGTGGCCCAAAAAACAAACAAAAAAACAAAAAAACAACAGTTCCAGGGCCGGAGAGATAACATGGAAGTAAGGCATTTGCCTTGCGTGCAGAAGGCCGGTGGTTCGAATCCCAGCATCCCATATGGTCCCCAAGCCTGCCAGGAGCGATTTCTGAGCCTGGAGCCAGGTGTGACCCAAAAACCAAAAACCAAAAAAAAAAAAAAAGGGCCGGGTAGGTGGCGCTGGAGGTAAGGTGTCTGCCTTGCAAGCGCTAGCCAAGGAAGGACCGCGGTTCGATCCCCCGGCGTCCCATATGGTCCCCCCAAGCCAGGGGCGATTTCTGAGCGCATAGCCAGGAGTAACCCCTGAGCGTCAAATGGGTGTGACCCAAAAACCAAAAAAAAAAAAAAAAAAAAAAAGAAAACAGTTCCCCCAAAGCCATCCAGTTTAAGATCAATGGAAAAGTCAATATCAGAGAATGGATCACTGCGTTTCTTCACAATAGCCAGAGATCTTCCTAAAGCAGCATGTTTCCCAACCACATTAACCCTATGTCTGAGACAGTTTCGCCTTGCAATCCAACAGCCCAAAGTCCATGAATCTTACCGATCAGTCCCCTTCTTGCCTCGTGCCTGTAGAATCTCATTCAGTTTCTTGATGACAACAGCATGGGTGATCTCAGTTCCCTTGGCAAACATTTTTGGCTTCTCCTAAGCAACACAAACCCCATTATGTGCAGGCCCAAAAAGAATCTTTTCTTTCCTAACTTTGCTTCCATCTTTGTGACAATGAAAGCACTTATAAATTCTCAAACTTTCCCTATTCATTTTATCTCAAATCCTCACCTTAACAAGGGGTACTCCACCCCGAACTCTTTCCCATTCCCCGCCTTCATTGTCCTCCTCCTCCTCATCCGGGCGCTTAGATTTTCTGTCATGCTTCTTCTTGGCCTTGTCTTCTCGTTTCTTCTCTGCTGCCTTCTTGTCCTCCTCTGTGGTAGGGGCCCTGCCAGAAGACATGGAATATGGAAGATCAACATTGAAACACCTTCCTTATTCCCTCTCAACGAAATTCTGGTTCAAAGGAAAACCAGAATAGAATGAAGAGTTAAGCTACCCCTATATAAACAAAGCAAGGCTCACTGATCACATGAAACTGCAGGTAACTCGCCAAGGTTTGTCATTATTATTATATTTACTAACAAACACCTATAGAGGGCATAGTAAGGTCAAGTCTACTATGTAAGTCAACAAATACTCTGCAACCTTACATTTTCCCAGCAATATAACTGTTCCTAGATACAACTGTTCTTTTACCAATTACTAATGTTACCAATCACAAAAAAGAAAAAGTACAAATGAAATAACATTGTCCAAGATTTTCATTCTCCCTGCACCCTAATTTTATGACATTATCAAAACCATAAATGCCCACTGGGACTAGAGATAGTAAAGGGGTAGGGCATTTGTCTTGCATGAGGCCAACCCAGATCCAATACTGGGTATCTTATATGGTCCCCTGGGAGAGATTCCTAAGTACAGAGTCAGGGTAACCTCTGAACACCACTGAGTGTGGCCCCAAAACAAACATCCAAAAAACTAAACTGGGGACCAGTAAGATAATATAGAAGTTAAGGTACTTGCTTTGTATGCTACAACCCTGGTTCAAACCCTAGCACTGCATAAGGTCCCACAGAACCACCAGAGGTCATTCTTTTGTTTTGTTTTGGGAGGTCACACCTGGCAGCACTCA